>NC_067144.1:38588034-38903659 GCF_903995435.1 Acomys russatus | reverse complement strand
ATGTATTAAAGTAACTACACATTTGACAACATATTTTCAACTTACAATGTACGTATAGGGGTATGACCCCTCAGAACTTTGAGAGCATCTGTATTAAAGAGCACCGCAAGTTAAAGTACAATGTCTCATTTCAGTTTTTCTATTCTAGATAGAGAAAACTAGTATGTGACTTACAAGAAAAACTATAAATTCTTCTAACTTCACACTAACCTTTTATTCTCTATTTTGTTCAGATTACCAGGGCAAGAAAACAGGAGCAAGTATATTAAAATCAGACTGAAGACAGGGGAGGTAATTATATAGGGCACTAAATCTTCAAACAGTACAGTCGGCTAAGAATCAGAAGTACTGGTTTCCTCACAATGATGATGATGACAGCGCTAAGGCTCAGAGACTGAACTACAAACTACAAGCTGCTGCAATGGTTCTAGTTGTGAGCTCTTATGATTCTGATTCACTGTCATCTCTCAGCACAGCTCACAGAAGGTGACTAACTTTCCTCTTGCTTATGGGATGAGGACTGTTTACTGTTTCTGTATCACTGTTACTAAAGTTATGTGACATCTGAAACATGCATTTCCCAACCAGGACTTTAGAGTATATACCAGTTAATATGCACACACCTTGCTGTAATTATGCACATTTCCTGAAAACTCAGCTATGCTTTACTGCAGGGAACAGCAATTCCCTTCCTTCCACACACATTAATATACACCCAATTAGCAACACTACTAATTCACATCAGGGCGGAGTTACCCTAACCGAACCCACAAGCACTGGTAAATATGAATGAACAGGCTAGATGGCGTATCTATCAAGGTCTCCAGCCATAAAGACACGTGTCCTTTGATTTCAGCTCTCTAGACTATCAAGCACAAGATTATCACTGTCCTGGACAAGTAGAAAAAAAATGTATACCATTCCTAAGCATTCATCAGTTTACAAATTACCCTGCTTAAAACATCTGGAACTTGAACTACATATAATGTAAGGTGGCACTCTTAATTCAAACTGCCTGCCACCTGCACCAATTGACACTTAAGGGGCGTTTTCTTGAAAATTTCACTAAGACTAAAAAAGCAGGGTAGATTCTGACAAAAAAAAATCTTAAGTACCAGAGAAATAATAGACATCTGTTAGAGAGGTATCTCTATAATAATTAATAATATACAATTTAAGGTTATGTCTAGTTACATCTGTACATGAACTGTGAACCTACTTGTGCTCCAGGCAAATTTTCTTGGCATCAAAGCCCATCCGGCAAACACTGTGCTCGGCATACTTACTTTTCTTTTACTTCTAAAGCTTCTCCTTCCTTGTCTTTATCTTCGTCAGACTTCTCTCCTTTAAGCATTGGTTGAGAAATTATATCATCCGTGAAAGAACTAAAGTAAGACTTAATAAACTGTGGAGATGGCATCAGAGGCTCACGGTTCTGAAATTCAATCATGTTAAAGCTTCTTTTTAAAATGAGAAAGCTCTAATCAAAGAAGCAAGTACAATGCAGAATAAAATGACTTATGACAAGTAGGTTTTCATATTAAATAACAATATTAAGCTCTAAGCCACAGAATAAGACTGGGAATCTAACACGTTTCAGAGGTAATTTTAAAGAATCCCATAATGAATTACTGGTGAAAGGCAAAAAGTTCTGAGCCCTAATACAGTTAGTTCTATTGCTCTTGGATTCACAGTACATGCTAATACATGAAAGCCTACGTTAAAGAAACCTGCTAAGTATTGTTTTGAGAAAGGGTCTCACTCTATACAGACTAGCTGGTCTTTAACTTGTAATCCTCTTGTAACTGAATTATAGGCATGTGCCAACTAAGCCCCGCTGTAGAGATTAGTTACAAACATCAGCTTAGGAGAAAATGGAGTCATCAGTAAAGGAAAACGGGACAACTGCCTTAAAATTTCTGAAACTCAGCAGTGAATCTTTGGTGATTTTTAGCTAAGCTGACATTCTTCCAGCACTCTCCTTACTTTTCCCTTCCAATAGTTAACCATATTAGGTCTTTTATACTTAGTAACATGTGTCCCATTAAAATGAAACCCTTTAAGGGAAGGGACCGTGCCCTTTCTTCCTCTTTTTAAAAGAGAGGGTCTCATTTTGTAACACAAGCTGGCCTCACATTTGTGGTGCTCCTCCTACTCTTGTCTCCCAAGTGCTTGAATTACAAGAGCTGAGATCTGGAACCATGTGTTTGTGTCCAATGCTCTAGCACAGAACTTTGTTTAATTGTCAAATTAAACTATGTGACTAATGTCCATTGATATACCATATTTTCCAGCATAAAAGATGACCTCCAACTTTACTTTTCCCAGTTAAATACAGAGTTTGGAATATACTCACTATATAAGACTACCCCTCTTCCAGTGCACACCCTGTGCAGCCAACTCAGGTTGCAAACTCTGTATTTTAAATGGAAAGGTTAACATTCAAGTTGGGTGTTGTCTCATACACCAGAAAAAGTTTACCTTTAAAAACTAATGCTACAGAGCAGGAGTTGGCAAATAGGTTTCTACAAAAGGTCAGGTAGTATACAGTTTAGGCATTGTATACTACACAGACTTTGCATACTTAGAAAAATCACTCAACTGTGTTGTAGTGGCACAAAAGTAGCCCCAAACAATATGCAAGCGGCTAACAGAGGAAGCAGACTGGATTTGGTCTCTGGGCTACTTTGTGACAGTCCCTAATTCATAAAATAAATTATATTCTCTACGTACAATTTTAGACTCACAGAAATTGGATATGCTGTAAGAATCTAAGTTCTATACAACTGAGTTCTAATTTCAATTGTTGTCATACACAGTATTTCCAGTTTCACGCAGTACTGAACTACTACCAATTGACAGTAATTTACCTTATATTTTTCTTTGGCATTTTCTTTCCCAAGAAGTTTCAAAACTTTGTCAGCTAACAGCATGCTCTGTTCATTTTGGAACCCTTCTAATATACACACAGCAGTGACATCTGGAAATGAATGAAAAGTTGAATTATGAAACTATTGTGAGGATGGCCAGCAGCATTAAATAGATACAAATAAACTATAAAAGTGAAACAACTCAAAGCAAGACGGGACTGTTTCTTAAAGAAATTGTCAAACTGTACTTTGGTGGGGTTTGTTTTTCACCTGTAAAATGAATGGGCTTAATCCTGTTTACTTTCTGATGTCTCTCAATGCTCTAATATTCTGTAGGTAACAAAGAATACAAGGAATCCAGAATATTCTGTTCTGACTAGTGACACAGTACGCTCACACCTTGCTATGCTGCCACCCAATTAATCCTCTTGTCTCACCTCATATGTAGCTTTTTAAAGGTCTTTGAGTTATTCTGTCTCCAAAACTACCTTGCCACAGAACCCACAATCCCCCTGAAAATGCCACATTTATTCAAAATGTTCAAGTAGCAGCCGTGACCCCTCTTCCTAAGCTCCACTCTTCACAACCCCACACCCTTACTCTTCCAAACAAGCCAGTCAGTGAACTCTGGCTGAGGCTAATGCCACTGTTCACTTCTTGCTCCATTTCTTTGATCTAAAACTCTTCTCTGACAACTATTACCTGCTAATAACTGCAAGGTCTAGTCCAAAACTTAGCACTCCCACTTTAAAAACATTTTTCAACCATCACACGACATCAGAAAACTTTTAAATTTTCTAACATGACCTAAAATATCCTCATCCTTTTAAAGAACTCATTCCTTTAAAAACAAAATAAACCCCAAAAAAGCGTTTTGGGCTCAACTCAGTGACGGAAACTATGCTTTCCATCTGTATGTGAGATCCTGAGTTTTATTTCCCGGTATCAACCCACAAAAGTTTTAAAAGATTAATTATGGCTAAATTTTATTACTGATGTTTTTAAAGGACATGTGGACATGTACTGAAAGTACTTTTAGACTGTAGAAATTACACTTTGGTTTAGCGACCCATCACTTAGAAAAACGAACTTTAAAAGCCTGTGACCTATACTTTAATTGCAGTTTTGGAAGCAGATATGGCCCATTAGAGGCAGAAGAACATTTATAGTATTTTCTGAGAATGACAATTTCACTTGGATATTTTATAGCAATTATACAATCTGCAATCATGTAATATAATATCTGAAAATATGAAGGGCAAAAAGTATTTTCCTTAATGACTCATCTCCAAGTTATTTCACACTTATACAATAAGTCAGTAAAAATATGTCAACACTAACCTGCTAAAAACGACTTTTCTGATTTTCTTAGACTTAATACCCATTGATAATTCCTGAGTTGAGGCTGGGCACAGTGGCACACACTTTTAGTCTTAGCACTTGGGAGGCAGAGGCAGGTAGATCTCTGTGAGTTCGATGTCAGCTGGTCTACACCATGAGTTGCAGGAGAGTCAAGGCTATGAAGAGAGACCCTGGCCCCCAAAACCCAGTGAACAAACAAATAAATACCTCACAATGGAAAACTGAGATAGAACTTATGTACCAGTAACTTTAATTTAAATTAGAGAACAAAGTCTCAACTGGGGAACAGTTTAATACTGAAAGACAATTAGCTGGTTTCCCGGCTCACAGGCAGTTTCACAGTCCTTTTCTCATGGAAACACAGACACACCCTCACCTTCTAAACACTCCTTCTTATTGTCGAGCTTCTCATGGGCTTTTGCACGTCTAAAGAGAGCTTTCACATATTTGGGGTTAAGTTCAACAGCCTTTGTACAATCTTGTGCCACTTCTTTCCATTTTTGCTGTAATTGAAAGCATGAAAAGAAAAAGAAAAAAGTTACACTGAAAACAGAACTATTAATCAGAATTGAGTTTTCAAAACTAATAGCTCCAATATACTAAATCTCAATCTCTCTCTCTCCCCTTCTCTCTCTCTCTCTCTGTCTCTCTGTCTCTCTCTCATATGAAATAAAGACACTATACTGGATTTTTAAAAAATAGGCTCTCTTTCTACCTTAAACCTACTTGTGGCTTTGCACTCAAAGCAAGTTTCACTCCTTTCTCACTGGTGAGCTGGATGCATACCTTCCCCACAACCTTTACTCTTTCAGCTACTCCTTCTCTGCAACCCCACCTCTCTTCTGGACCATCCCCTGACAAGGACTCATGCTCAGACTGTTACTCTCCTTATAGTTAGTTACTACCCCACTCAGCAGCCATCTGCCATTAGTCCACCTTGTCACTTGACTTGCTACCCACTACATTACTGGCTGCCCCTTCTCAATCTATTTGGCTGAATACTTCCTTATATTTGACTGCTACACGCAGAAATCTCCAAAGACTCACCTCTCCTCCCTATGTGATTGTCTGGCTTCAAATAACATCTAAAACCCAGGTGATTAACATTAGCTCTAGCCAGCTAGCAAATATGTGTTAACTATCTCCTTAGCTGTCTCTCTCTTCCTCCACCCTGAAATTATTAAAATTCTTGCTTGTCTTCACTTTCCATACCCAACGCAATAGCAAATTTTGCTATTTTTCAGCTTTCCTTTATGTGTTGTGTAGGCTATGGCAACAATATACTTACCTGGTCTCCCTGTCACCCTTTCTGATTCCAATATATTCTTGACAGAACAGTAGGAAAAAAATCTTTGATGATATTCCTCCCCTGCCAAAATCCCTTAAATACTTGCATTGTACTCAGAACCAATTGCTAATTCATTTGTTTCACTTATTCATCATTTTCTTCAGCCAAGGTCTTGCTATGTTACCCCCACTGGCCATTAACTCATGATCCCCTACCTCCTAAGTACTGAGAACACAGGAATAGACCGTAATACTTGGCTCAAGTCTAAACTCATTGCCTACAGGCTTTTCCTGACTTGGTCCCTGCTTACTTCCACTTTCATTTCTCTGTACTGAGAAACGTACTTTTTAAAACACCAGCTGCTCATCTCAGAGTAAGTGCATGTCTTAGTTTACCTATAGCTTCCTCTTCTCCACTGTTCCCATGCGTAAATCTTCCATAAAAGCATACAAAACTACAGTCTTTAGTAAGAATCAGAGATTCGGCTATACTAACACTAAAAACTATGCAAGGCATGATAATAACAAAAGCACGCCACAAACAATATGTGTAAAAGGAACTCATCTTTTTCTTCTTTTGGCATGTTATAGACACAGAGACAAAAAATGAACAAGTAGTCTCAAACTGTTGTGGAGGGCAGGATCATTATAAAACTTTAACCTCTGATTACCTGATTTTACTAAAACACATAGAATTTTGTTCTATGGTTTTGGCTAGCAAAACTGAAATGAAAAATTATTAAAATTTCAAATCTCCCTCAGAAAATGCATCAGATCTGAGTAGAATTAACTGAAACTTTAAACAGACAAACAGAGGAAATAACCTGGAGTACATACCAACTGTTCAAAGGCAGCAGCTCTGTTCTGATAAAATGTAGAAAGGTCTACATTCTTCTCAGTAGGGCACAGACTAATAGCCTCAGTGTAACACTGAATGGCTTGCTCATATTTTCCGGCCTTGAAATATTTGTTGCCTTTGTTTTTGGCTGCTTGGGCTCTATCCAGAGAGCTCTGAAATGAGAGAAAACAACTATTAAGAACTAACTGACATTCACGAATAAATTCAGACCACAGTGATTAGACAAGCTGATAAAAGAATATGGGAAGATAGGATTGTTGTTTACACTTCAAAACCACTATAGACTTTTCCCACCGAAGACTAACACATTAATGTGTCATCTCTCTATCATTTCTGACAACATTAGAAGTGGTCATTTTAATTTTGCCAACCATATGGGTTGTTTCTCAGCTGAGATAATTTAAACCCCTTGTTTTGGAAAAATCTAGTTTCAAGTCTATGAAACCAGTCACCATAGCTGAGTGTGGTAGCACAAACTTGTAATCCTAGCAATAAAAAGTCTAAGGCAAGAGTTCAAAGCCAATGTAGGCTAAAGAGAAAGATTCAAAAGCAAATAGCAACAACGGGGGGGGGGGGGGGGGGGGGGGGGTGAGGCCAACAGATCCTGAACTTCCTATTTTGGGCAGTAGCAAGAAGGATCCTTACACCAAAGCAGAAGGGGTAGACAATGGTAGGTAAAGCAAGCCAAGAGAACAATAACTGGTCTCTCTCAAAATTATTATTGTGTTTATTATTGGTTATGTCATAGTAAAGGCAACTCTGGCAGGCAAGGGTCGTTATCACCAAGATGATAGGGTCATGTCAAGGTGGAGGACTTTGACAATGGCTGGAAACATTTCTACCATTCTATTTTCTTTTGAAGGTACTAGGAGTCAAACCCAGGGCTTCCCACATGCTAGCAAGCTCCTGCTTACTCTATGTTGCTCTTTAGCATCGTCATAGTGATAGGGTTTTATTGTTGTTGTTGTTATTTCTAGTACAGTGTACAAAGAAAGATTTATGTGTAACTCAAACTATTATTCATAAAAACATAACAATTTAAGCTAGACAATGCTAGCAAGAAATATATGTATTTTTAAAACCAAGATGTAGGCTAAAAGGAACCAAGAACACTAATAGATGAATAAAAATCTTCCATTTGTCAACAGATTTATTCAGCTTCTAAAAGCTTCCCTGTATAAGTCAGATAGCAAACATGAAACATATTTTAAAGATAAATAGGTTATAGAAATATCCCACCTACAGCCTAGGCCTCAAGTATCCTAGGATAGCAAGGAATGCAGCCAAACATAAGCTTACTTAAAACCTTATGATTTTTTGGTGGGAGGCATATTCATGGGACTATGAAAACATGCTGGAACCAACAAGTAAAGACATGCCTTTAATGCCAGTGTTTGGGAGGCAGAGGCAGATTGATCTATGAGCTGGAAGCCAGCCTAGTCTACTGAGCAAGTTCCAGGATAGACAGAGCTACACAGAGAAACCCTGACATGAAAAAAGAAACAAAGTAAAAAAAAAAAAAAAAAAACCTGGGAAGAAAGGAAAGAAGGAAGGAAGGAAGGAAAGAAGGAAGAATAAAACCCTTGTGTGGCATTTGGAAGACAACCATCAGGGTGATAACTGTATAGCTTGCACTTAGGATAGCCTCATTAATCCCCTTTTCTCTATTGGAAAAAAAGCACAAGTCAGACTGCAATATGGCTGTGTCATTCTGAAGGGAGGACGGTCCTCTTTCCAAAGCACCACACAAAGAGGAACTGCTAGCCAGGTGTGGTGGTGCATACCTGTAATCCCGGAAGGCAGAGGCAGGCAGATCTCCGTGAATTCGAGGTCAACCTGGTCTATAAAGTGAGTCCAGGACAGCCAAAGCTACACGGAGACCCTGTCTCAGGGGGTGGGGGAGTGGGGGGGGGGGATAGGGGTAGGTGGGGTGAGAGGGGAGAGAAGTGCTAACACTGAAAGAAGGTCAATGCACAAAGAGGGTCACCCAACTCAAACAGAAAACTATTATTCCAATAGAAAACAAAAAGCAAACAATCAATCAAACAAACAAAACTGAACTGCAAATGAGAGCAGATGGGGAGAAGCTGCTGGGGCCAAACTCAGGGCCTTTTACATGCAAAGCACAAATTCTACCACTGAACTATAAAATGCCTACACTCCTCAATTAGACACCTTGAAAGGAAAAAAAGAGAATTATTATAACTAATTTAAAAGGGGCTGTATTACAACAAACACAGCTAAGGAACAAATTAAGTACAAGGTGTGACCAAGGAAGCTTTCAGAATGCAATGAAAACAGGACAGGGGTGAGAAGTTTGAAGAAAATAAGTTCCAACTCTATCCAACAAGGTTATAGAAGTAAAGACATAGTTTAAAAGAGTATAAGAAAATATTAAAAAAACAAACACCACAGAGCCGGTGTGGTGGCGCACGCCTTTAATCCCAGCACTCGGGAGGCAGAGGCCAGCCTGGTCTACAAAGTGAGTCCAGGACAGCCAAGGCTACACAGAGAAACCCTGTCTCAAAAAACCAAAAAAAAACAAAAAAACAAAAAAACAAAAACAAAAACAAACACCACAAACTTTCCAACACATTATGCTTGATGGTTGTTGTGCATGCCTTAATCCCAACACTTGGAGGCAAAGGCTGGTGGATCTCTGTTAGTTCAAGGTCAGCCTGGTCTATGAAGTAAGTACAGCATAGCTAGGGCTCTGTTACACAGGAAAAAAAAAAAAACCCAAAAAATATGTTATGCTGAAATTTACAGCAAAAATCCCAAAAATATTTAAGTAGAAAAGAAAATCAGATTACCCATAGACGAAAAATAACAAATCAGGTACAAACTGTCAACATTAGTTCCTATTAACCAATAATCTCAAAGCCCTGAAGCAAGACGTTCAATGTAAAATTCTGTAATTTGACAAACTAGTGCCTCAAGTTAAACACAACATAGACACAACAGTATTAGTGCTAAAATGAACCTAGAGCAGATGAATGAAGGATTTAAACAGGAAGGAAAAATGGCACAAGAGCCATAGTCATCACACTAATCAGCAACAATAAATGTGAAAAGATGAGTCTGATTGATTTTCAAATTGTTTAAAGGTAAAAGTAAATGCTACCTAAATAGATGACTTAAAGCAAAATGACACAGCAACATCTTAGAAAGGAAAAAATAGGCACTATCAAAGACACTATAACACAAAAGAACAGGAGCTGAAGAACACTGTAAAAAGCTGCAGATGGAACATAGTTCTATTGACAAAGGTACAATTTGTATTATCGATCTTTGTGCTTAATAAAACTTTAAAATAAACAATCTTGACTGCCTTTGATAGTAAATAAAAATGAAAGAAAACACTATTTAGCACAGTAAATTTTCATTGTTTCTGAGTCACCAGAAACTTACCTAATACCCTAAAGCATTAGGGGCTATTTATGCAGAAAAAATGTGGCATAACTATCAGCATATTTCAGTTATTCAGTATTTTAACTACAGATTTCCAGATTAAATAAAAAGAGCACTCACTGGCCAAAGCACAGACCCTTTCTGTTCACTGGCACAAGTAGGTAATGAGCTCTTCTTACCACTGCCGTCTAAGTCTGAACAAAACTACAGAATGTGGGGAGGGGCAGCTAGAGCTGGGATTGACAGAGGATGGAGAGGAATCTGGACAAAGGGGTACAGATTTCTAAGAAAGAGGACAGAGTCTAAATGTGCTAAGCCCCACAAACTGAATTTCAGTTGGCTATTTAATTTTATGTGTATGGGTGTGTGGCATGCATGTATGTCTATGCACCACATAAGGCAAAAAAAAAAAAAAAAAAAAGTTATCAGTCTTCTGGAACTGGAATAAGATATGGTTATTAGTCACTAATAATTGAACCCAGGTCCTTTCAATAAGAGCAACAAATGCCATCTCTCCAGCCCCTCATTTAAGTTTTATAATAATAATTTCCTTTTAAAATTATCCTGATTTCTTAAGTCTACTTAATTCCCTTATTGTACTACTGGAAATAAATGGTATTCTGAAGACAGTTGAAAAAGAATACAATTACATAGGCAAACGAACTGGCAAGCTCTCCATTATGATCCCTCTGCTTCTCCACTGTGGACAGCCCCCTAATTACAACTGGGCGTAGCACCAGGTCGACTAACATCATTTCACCTTCTGATTACCTCAACTCCCATTATTTTTTGATCCATAGCTTTTCCTCAATAAAAATGCAGAGAAAAATGGCAACACAACATAGTAGTGAAAAGCTACCTTTTTGTACACAATAGAATTTATCACAAAAAAAAACCCTGGAAATCAACAGACACTAGCCTTGTGCCACACCCAAACTAGGCTCCTCAGACAAAAATTAAACGTACTGAGGGAAAAGAGAAGACCTTAATAAACATTATAATCATTGTTTTAATACAAGAAGTTTTAATTCCACCCCACAGAAATCTTTTTTGTATTACTTTTCAAAGGTAAGTCCTTCACTGTCTACTCTCTTAAGTTACACTAAATACTTTTAGAATTAAAATAAGAATTAGAAAAAATACCACCTCAAAACAATTTTGAAAATGTTTTCACAAATGAGAGGTGAAGACAAGATCTCAAACATAATGGGAGCAGCATGAGAAGCTAGTTCAGTTTTTTAAATGTAGCCTACTGGTCTACTGAAAAGCTACCAAAGTTACTAAAAGAAACCACAAGGTCACTTAACATTACTGGAAGCAACTTGATTTGGTAGTCTTTCTGGAGTGCTATAAACTTTGTAATTAAGTTTGTATGAGTCTTTTATCACAATGAGTTTCATTACATCCTAGCCTTACACATGCAACTCTGGCAGGTTTAAAGAACATTAATCTTCGTGGCTCAGTCACAGAGAGCATGCTGGTACTTGCGTAATCCCAGAAGTGGGGAGTCAGAGACAGGAGACTCCCTGGGGCTTCCTGGCTGGCCAGCCACCTTAGTGTAATCAGAGTCCCAGGTCCCAGTGAGAGAACCTGTATCAGGAAACATGGTAGATGGGCCAGAGAGATGGCTCAGCAGTTAAGAGCAGTTGCTGCTCTTGCAGAGGTCCCAAGTTCAATTCCCAGCAACCACATGGTGGCTCACAACCATCTATGCCCTCTTCTGGCATGCAGGTGTACATGCAGCTAGAGCACTTGTATACATAATAATAAAAAATAAATCTTAAGAAAAAAAGAAAAGAAACATGGTAGATTGGCTTCTGAGAAGTGAAACCCAAAGTTGACCTCTAACCTTCGCAGCCACGTGTGTGTGTGTGTGCATGTACACACAAACGTTAATCTCACCACAAGCTAGCCCATACAACATCACTTGATAACCATTAGAAAGGTGGCCAGTTCAGCCACTTTGGCAATCCTCATTTAATATTAAAACACAAAACTAAAGGGCTGGAGAGATGGCTCAATGGTTAAGAGCACTGGCTGCTCTTCCAAAGAACCTGAGTTCAATTCCCAGCACCCTTATGGCAGCTTACAACTGTCTGTAGCTCTAGATCCACCCTCACACAGACATGCAGGCAGAATACCAATGCACATAAAAATAAGTAAATAGGAAAACAAAACAAAACAAACCCCCCTCAGTCCCTTAGAAGAATACAGTCTGAAGAGACTAAGTCATATGTATTCTTTCCTCAAAGAGGGCAATACAAGGACATACATTTAATCTCTGTGAATACTGGAGAGAACACAAGTAACTAAGAATGTTTCTTTGCCCCATCATGTTATACTATCAATTACTTAAAATTCCAAAATTCAGCATTTTCTACCCCAGATTTGAGTAAGTTCCTTCTCACAATGACTAATCACCAGCAGTTGTGGCAATGTGATTCTGATAAATCAATCCAACAAATGTCTGGATCCAAAACTTAAGAGAGGATCGTGGAAATGATGCATGAAGCAAGTTATCAGTTACTGTCAGAACTGTTTATGACATGTTCTTAAGAGCTCCATCCTAAAGGCATAAGAGGAGCACCTAAAGACATAAGAGCTCCATCCTAAAGCCATAAGAGGAGCACCTAAAGCCATAAGAGGAGCACCTAAAGCCATAAGAGGAGCACCTAAAGACATAGGAGCTCCATCCTAAAGACATAAGAGGTGTACCTAAAGACATAAGAGCTCTATCCTAAAGACATAAGAGGAGCACCTAAAGAACATAAGAGCTCCATCCTAAAGACATGAGAGCTCCATCCTAAAGACATAAGAGGAGCACCTAAAGACATAGGAGCTCCATCCTAAAGACATAAGAGGAGCACCTAAAGACATAAGAGCTCCATCCTAAAGCCATAAGAGGAGCACCTAAAGCCATAAGAGGAGCACCTAAAGACATAGGAGCTCCATCCTAAAGACATAAGAGGTGCACCTAAAGCCTTAAGAGCTCTTTCCTAAAGACATAAGAGGAGCACCTAAAGACATAAGAGCTCCATCCTAAAGCCATAAGAGGAGCACCTAAAGCCATAAGAGGAGCACCTAAAGACATAGGAGCTCCATCCTAAAGACATAAGAGGTGTACCTAAAGACATAAGAGCTCTATCCTAAAGACATAAGAGCTCCATCCTAAAGACATAAGAGGAGCACCTAAAGCCGTGCACTCAGTCTCATTCTATGCACAAAAACCCGACAAAATTAAAAATATGTCCAAGGCAGAATTCAAGCTCCACGGATTTGACTTAACAACATGTTACTTCCACACTGTATGGATGGCATAGCTGGCTTGTTTTTATGAAGGATGCCTTATGAAAAGTAAGAATCTTCATCAAAAGAACACTTACAATTCCCATCCATTTGCCTGCCTGCACACACAAGCCAAAAACAAAACAAAATGAAACAAAGAAAATACCTGATGCTTATGCACTGGAGCTGAACAAGGAAACACTTAGGTATGATGATCACTACAGACTTATTCCATACAGATAGAACCACCAGCACAATCAGATCTTTTTCTTTTTTCCAGGAAAGTATAATTTAGTTCACTCTGTTGTGTGTTTGATGTTGGGGTATCACCCTCAGCTGCTTGGAGATAGTGTCTCTCACTGAACCTGATACCAGTTTTGCCTAGACAGGCTGGCCAATGAGGCCGCAGGATGGATGCATCTGCCTCTGCTCCCTCAGTGGGAGGGTCTACAACTGCCTTCTACAGAGCCTAGGAATCTGAGCTCATACTTTATCAGTAAGCACATTACCTTCTGAGTCATACATTCTCCAAGCCCCAAATTCATCACTAAGCATTTGGCCCTCCATATCCATGAATCCAACAAACTGTGGAATGAAAATATTCCAAGGGAGAAAACAATAACAACAAAGAACTCTACAGTCGGTATATGTTGTGACATATATGCTGTTGATATATATTAGGCCTAAAATGGATCTGTATCAGACCTTGAATCTGTATTACACATACATACTTTTGTTTTATTATTCCAAAAATATTTACCTAACATCTACTGTGCACTAGGTATGACAGAAATGTCGAGATGTCTTCAGCATGAGTATCATATCAAGTATGATGTATACTTTATACAAGCACACACACATAAATAAGGCACTCAAGCGTCATAGATTTGGATATCCCTAGCGCCAATCCTTTTAGGCACAGGGACAGTTATACAACAACCAACGGGGTAGTCTCAATCCTGAAGGAACATGCTACACGCCTGTATAGAAAACAAGTAAATGGCCACTTATCAAATTAATTACTACTAATCAAGTACTGAAATTCGAATCTACATAAGAAACACTTAAGTGCCAGGTGCAGTGGCACACCCATGTAATTCCAACACTTGGGATCTCTGTAAGTTCGAGGCCTGCCTGGTCTACAAAACGAGTCCATGACAGCCAAAGCTACACAGAGAAACCTTGTCTAGAAAATCCAAAATCAAGAAAGAGGAAACACATAGCTGACAAAATTATCAGTCCAAGGAACAGCAACTACATACACAGCCAAGTGGGATAAAACACAATCAAAAGCAAGTACCTCAGGCTATACATTTAGGAAACAATGAAAAGCACTGAACATGTCTTTTCTCTCTTCAACAAGCATGGCTAGGCATTAAAACTTGTCAAATAAGAAACAAATGTCGGGCCGGGCATGGTGGCAGGAGGATCGCTGTGAGTTCCTGGCCAGCCCGGTCTACAAAGCCAGTCTAAGACAGCCAAGATAACAGAGAAACCCTGTCTTGAAAAACCAAAATAAAACCCTGTCTCAAAACAAACAAACAAAAAAACAAAAACAAAACAAAATAAAATAAAATAGAGCAGACTCCAGAGTAAACAGGTTCAAGTATCAAAAGCAGAAATAAGAAACTCTAGTACCTCCTAGATAAGGAGACAGGCGATGGAAAGAAATAAAGGGACATACAGAAATATATAGGAATGATAGAACAAAAAGTAGATTATTGGATCTACTCCTCAACTTAAGGCCTTGTTACTCACAAATGTTATTTTTAATTCATTGGTATAGAATTTTGTATTTTGATGGAAAATAAGTTTAATATTGATATGTTGGCATAGAATTCAAATTTAAGATTATTCTTCACACATACACATATATATATATTTCTACTCTAACATGAGGTATTGGACCCATCCAACTCAATTATAATATAAGGTTTACTTCCATTACCTTGAAAGTGGTATTGCAGGCTGTGTAGGATAATTAATACAAGCTATCTGTTAGTTGATCAAATCATGGTCATGTGAATTACTAGTCTACTTTTATCAAGGAATATATATCCTAGGTCTAACAGATAGATATGATTCTATAGATAGAAGGTAAAATAGTTACTTAAAGTCTTCAAAAGTCTCAGAGATCTACTGAATATGGCATTTAAAGATGTTTTTATTATTCTAAAGATTCTTTGACAACAAGACAGGTTAACTCCTGGCAATACCCAGCTTACCTCAAAGAAGAACTTCCTTATGAAGATGGCTTCAAAGGTGGCAAACTAGCCACTGGGCAAAACGTCCTTGTTTCTACCAGACAGAATTCTGCCAAAAAATGGGCAAGCTTGGATGCAGGCAGAGTTCGCGGCCAAACTCTGCCAGGTCAGGCTACGCAAGTCCTCAATAGTTCCTGCCTCACAAATGTCTGTCAGATATATTGGGCCAGAAGGCTGAAAATGATGCTCCAATGTTATAGAGAATTTTGGGTGACTGTTCAGGTAGTAAACTGTCTGTCATTTTTTATTTTGGAAGCTGCTAACCTGCACTCTTGGCATACTCAGGTAATTAAGTTTTATTCCTTCTCGAGTTTCTGACGGGGTTGAAGACTAGATAGTTTAGTCTTACAATGAAGCTTAGTTGGTTAGGGGTTAAGATGTTTTTAGGTCTAGATAGAGGTTTTAAGTTAACAGTGATGAGATGTGATAGATATTGATTTTCATTCAGAATTTTAGTCTCACCAAGATAGGAAAGATGTTTACTTCAAGTTTGCCAAATACAAGTAGCCAAAACACTATCAATAACATTTACATAATCCAGGATAGTTCTTCCTGCTGTTTGTAGTTTATCTTATTCATGTGTAATAATATAAATGTATATGTTTTTAAAATACAATAAAAATGTAAATTTAAAAAAATATATTAGAAACCCAGAAAAAAAAAAAAAAAGAAACTCTAGTACCGCATAAGTGCCACAGCCTAGGGAATTATGCAATCATATAGGCAAGGATCCGGAAAAGGTGAGATGTCCTCACCAGTGTGTCTTTTACAAGGAGTATGTGAGAATGTTCACAGACCATCCAAAGACTGGAATCAACAGCCAATTGCAGCTGACTGTGGTAACATAGTCCTGTAATTACAGTACTCAGGCAGAAAGATAGAACAGCAAGCTTACAGAGTAATTAACTCCATGGAGAAACATCATTCAAGTTAAACAGAACGTTATCTGCATTGAAAAGCTTTGTCATTTTGCGTGTGGGACTCATGAGATTTAATCTAATAGGGGAAGTGAAGTAGAAGACTATAGTTGACCTTCAATCTCCACAGTGGATTAGCTCTAGAACCTCCTCAGCCCATACCAAAATCTGTGGCTGTTCAAACCCCCTACACAGTCTTTCCAAATTACTTGGGTTTCAGCGACAGTCATGTTTTCTTGCCGAGGCTGGCTCAAGTAATCCAGTCAAGCAGCTGCGACTACAGCTCTATGTGCTGCTTCACATGTAATGGAACCATGAGCCTCTGATCCTCCTTCCTCTACCTCTTAAGTGCTAGGATTATAAGCACACACCACACCTAGTTTTATGAAGTGCTGGGGATCAAACTAAGGGCTTTGTGTAAGCTAAGGTAACCAAACCTTCTACCAACCAAGCTACAATGTCCTGCCCTCTCCTGTGTACTTTCAGTCATCTCTAGATACTCATTACCTGGTACAATGTAAGTGCTACGTAAATCATTACTGTGTTGTTATCTAGGGAATGGTAAGAAAAATAAACTACATGTTCAATGGTTGTGCAAGTCCCCCCAGGACATTTGTTGGATGCAGGGATGCAGGAAACACGGACAGAGCTGACTGTAATTTTAAAACAATAATAAATAAATAAATGACAGTAGCCACTCAGTTGAGAAATGATAGCAATGGAGATGGACTAGTCACCTATTAAGACATGATATTCCTGCTTTTATTCACTGATTAGACATGGAGAACATAAAAGTGGTAAGAGATAGTGATGACACCTAAGGTTCTGCTTGGGACTTTTTGTGTGACATTCCAACTAAGAAAAGAAATGATTAGGAAAGAGAAGAGACTAAAATACTTGTAAGACAATTGAAGATTCCCTTTAAATTAGACCTTGTGAAAAGTCTGGCTAACATCCATGAAACTGGTAGAATATGAAAAATTCTTAAAACAGAACCATGAAGGTTTTTAAAAGAAAAAAAAAGGAGAAGAGACTGGAGATAATATTAATAATCAATGATATTTTAAAAAGATAAAATGAAGAATATGTGTCTTAGCAACAGAAAAAGTTATTAAGAGGGCAGTGTAAAATATTACTAAATGTTAAGAAAAGTATTAATTATAATAGGAGTGTCACCAGCAATCCATGGTAATTTTCTTTTAAAGTGACTAGAGTTAGTTAGGCCTGACAGTGTATGCCTTTAATCTCACTACTTGGAAAGTGGACTCAAGCTCTGAGTCTGACCAGGGCTACACAGTGAGACACTGCCTTAAAAAAAAAAAAAAAAAGAAAGAAAGAGGGGTTAGGTGTGGTGGTGGAGACAGCTTGAGAGCATAAACAACTGCTCTTTTAATGGACCTGAATTTTGTTGCAGCACCCATGTAGAGCGACTCCCAAACACGTCTAATCCCAGCTCCAGCAGCACCTTCACTCATGTGCATATAGCCATACTTGTACCCACACAAACATGTAAGTAAAAATAAAACAAAAGACTAAAGAAAGGAATTTAGGGAAAGAGAACAATTATGGTTCCCAAACTCTTTACGTGGGATATCTGTATAATGGCTAAAAACCTTGAACATTACAACTATTACAACTGTTACAACTGTTAAGAGCTATTTTCTCTTAATATTGAATTTAAAGCATAACTGAATAAAAAGTAACTATGAAATTAATAAATTTATGAAGTCAATACTGCTACTAAACTAATGCACATTTATTAGTGAAGCTTGGATGTCAGGCTTAGCGTGCAGTTGTTAGTCCTTTGAGGTAGCTCAAATCTAGAGTGAGAAATGTCATGGATAAAATAAGCAATCATCCAATTTTGAAAATCTGTAATTCAATTTTGAAAAAAACTAGTGGATAAGATGGAACACTGGTAAATTTTACAACCGCTTAAATGGAATATGGTTTAATACTTAAACTATAAAGTGCCAGATGTTTTCTTTAATGATATCTTGAAATCCTCATTACTTAAAACCAACATAAATAGCGGTAAGTGGATATGGCCCACATCACACACATAAACATCTATCACTAGTTCGTTTTACATTTGGGCAAGCGTAAGTCCAAAGACAAAACGAAAAAGGTTTTCCGTTCAATCTGCTAACACTGAACCCTGAAAAGACATTTATTTTCTGACTCCTTAATCCTCTTAAAATGTAGTTAGTTATTGTTCACCTGGAGAAATAACACAGCATCAGAAACCTAGTTTTTCCTTCAGCTGGAACAAACGCTAATCTATTCAAATGCAAAGCAGTTTCTCTAACCACAGGTAATATATAAATTAGGATGAACAGTCGGTTACATTCATAATGACTAAGGAAAATCATTTTAAAATGTCTGAAGTAAAAAATAGCCATAAAAGTGTATTGTTAAGCTGGGCGTGGTGGCGCACACCTTTAATCCCAGCACTCGGGAGGTAGAGTCAGGCGGATCACTGTGAGTTCGAGGCCAGCCTGGTCTACAAAGCAAGTCTAGGACAGCCAAGGCTACACAGAGAAGCCCTGTCTCGAAAAACCAAAAAAAAAAAAAAAAAAAAAAAAAAGTATTGTTTACTGACAGCTAGGAGTATACATATCCATTAAAAAGTATGAAGATTTGTAATGTTGCCTTGCTAAACAATAGTAATTCCAAGCAAGATTTCAGGAACACATTCTTAAATTCTACATGGTAAGGTAAGAAAATGGTATATACAAGTGTTTTACTCAGTTTTGTTTTAGAACAAATGTAATAAATCATTTTAAAGCAGTTCAAGTTACAGACAATTCAACAGAAGTCAGGTCAATCAAAATTATTCTTTATAAAAACTATAAGCCATTTATAAACATGAAAATCATTAGTACTGCTGTAAACAATACTGCAATACTGAAAAGAAAATTTAAAGAAATCTAAATTCTAAATGAGAATTTACTAATTCTTTCAAAACCATAGTACAAGCATGCCTGGGATAGGGGATGTGCCTAAAACTACAGTGTAATGCTCAAGCAAATCTTATATTGAAAACTACTCTTATTTTAAATTATCTGTACACACACATACCCAAGTGCAGATAGCCTTGAAGGCTGGAGGTACGGATCCCTTTGGAGCTAGAATTATAGGCATGAGCTGTCAGACATGTGTGCTGGGAATCAAATTCTTGTCTTCTTCAAGAATAGTGTGCATTCTTAACTGTCGAGCCACCTCTCCTGGCCAGCTCCCCTTATTTTTAATTCAATCTTATTGATGACTACTATAGAACTAAGAAGTTTTATGTAACTTTCATTTATCTACTATTACAGATTAAAATTAAACAGGAACTTTATATATGAAACTTTCACATGTATAAATATCATATATGGGAACACTAACAATAACTAATAGCTAATCATGACAACCACCTTCACTGGCACTCCCAATCAAACCATTTCTGAAACAGGCACTTAGAAGCTGTTTTTGCTAAAAATGCCTTTAAGTCTCACTTTGGCACAAAAGGTAACTGAAAAGTAGGACAAAAACTTAAGTCTGTATTCATTTTGTGTCTGTCACCTTCAGCTCAACTAAATGCACTGAGGTTAAGCCATTGTCATTGGCCTTCCCCCTGCCCCCACCCCCGAGTCACCTTGGATTCCAGGAAGAACAAAACTTCAGAGGGCACAGCACCCTTCAGATGAGAGTAATTATCCTGGATGCTGAGCCCACCACACGCTGGAACTTAGGTAATCATCTTGTAGGAAGCAGACTAATCCCCTTAGGAGCCCTTCACTGAGCCCTCCCACCACTCCTCCTGCAGGATCAGACCTGAGGCAGAGGCCAACCACACCACTTCTTGACCAAAGCTGCTTTTAATTGTGCATACCTCTTGCCCTGATTCTCCCTCTATTTAAACCTTGAAGTTCTTGTGAGTAACCTAAAGACAAACTTTGGGGGTTACTGGAACCTTCTATACACTCCTCTTTCCAATGTGGCTGCACTAAACAAATCTCTGCTTTTTACTATTACTTATCTTCTGTAACTGGCTTCCTGGGGTTGGGTGGCCCACATAGCTTGCTGGAGCTGCCAGGGTCAGGCTTTCATCCTAAAAACTCTGGCTTAACATTGTTAGTGCTGGATTAATCCTCTTAGCCTACTAGGATGAGAGTGAGATAAACTGGCCTCATCAAAATAACAGTGCTGGACAGGCCAATCTAGAACGACATATCCTCAGCTCTCAAAGATCATCGTTCCCCCAACATTGTAACTCCTAGTTAGAAATGTGCTGTTTAATTTCCCCACAGGAGAGAACCAGCACACGGCAAACACTAACCCTATACATCAGAGCTTGCTCTGCATCTACTCAGTGAAAGAACAATGTGCCTTCCGTCTGGATGGGATGAAAACGACTGTCATTCACCTAACTGTATACAGTTTTTCTCATGACCATAACTGTATACAGGTTGCACGTGTATAAGGAATTTACTTGTGCATATTCCTGGGAGCCATTTAAGTTTCTCTGAACCGGATTCACTCTGGTGATACCACTGTACAATTCCAGACCCAGATAAAGTCCCTCTTACTCCATCTCAGGCTGTGCCAATTCCCTACTCAGGTGTCAAACTTGTCAAAAAGATTTACTAGTCAGATCACCAGATCAAATAAGCACTTCACCATTTGCTCTATGAGGTGCTATCAGGCTTGGATACATCCAGGTGAAAGAGAAACATTTAAGATGTTTTCAGCCAAAGTGTATGTGTGTTGCGGGGGGGGGGGGGGGGTGCACCACCATTTTACTCCTAAGAAACTGGCATATTTCCTATACACAAAGCTACCTAATGAGTTGTTGTTTTTTTCCCCTTAGTTTTGTCACTGTAATTGCTCATCCTCCCCTTCAGGAGAAAATAAGTCCAAAAGAGGAATGGCTTGTTAGTTATTAAACAGTACTAAGTTCCGGCCTCGGTAATCACAAGAACTCACGTCACAACGCCGATCCTTTCGTGAAATTTACCTTTCTTCGCTTAACAGAATTACTATGTGTGTACATGTTCCCATACACCGCTAGAGATAAATGCTGTGTCACGAGAAGAAAACCAAAAGATTCTGCCCTTTGCTGAGGAACATCTCTAAGCCAGCCTGTCCCGAGCTGCTACTCTATTCCCTATTTTAAAAAAACAACCAGAAACGACTCTAAAGTCCTCTGAGGCCACAGGGCAGTTTCCGACCGGTGGGAGGGCCCCTCACCCGCACAACGGGTCAAGGAAAAACTGCATCCGCTCGCTTCCACCTCTATGGTCCGGGTGGCTTCTCACCATTTCCAGGGAGTCACCAGAACCGTCGGGGTGGCCGCTGCCCAGGGCCGGACTGGCCCTGCCCTCCGGGGTCTTTCGTTCACTGTTTCGCTTCAGGCCGCTGGCGTCGCCCCGGCCTCCCGCCTCGCGGCGCCTCCGCCTTCGGCTCCACAGGTACACAGCCCCAGCACCCAGCAACAGGGGCGCGCCGATGGCCAGCGCCACGTGCCATCGCGGCAGGGTCCCCGCGCCCGAGCCCCCAGTCCCGCCGCCACCGCCCACTCCATTTCCAGAACCGGGCGCAGCCGCCGCCGCCGCCATCGCCGCCTCCACGGGCTTAGAGGCGGCCATGACGACTGTCCTCCGCCGCCGCCGCCGCCGCGCCGGTCGCGGGCGCCACGGTCACCGGGCAGCGTGGGGAGGAAGCCGGGAGCGTGGAGGGAGGCAACGCGCGAGCGAGCACGCCAGGCAGCAGGAGCGGACGACAGAAAAGGGCCAGAGGTCACCGGAAGCCCGGGGTATGCTGGGCTAGACTCGCGGCTGTGCCCGCCTCTATCGGGTGCACAGGGGAGAATCACTTCCGGGGTCAGAAGGCCGAGTTTGCGCCAGGCGTTCTGGGTAGCCTTTCCATTTCCTTTGGCAGGCGGTTGCTTAAAATCACTTGGGAGGTCTTGGGCCTTCCTTGACAGCTGACCTCTTCTCCAGGACGGAAGGACCTGTAGCACTGTCGCCCGTGGGGCGAGGAGGGGGCGCTGTAGACAGCGATTTCGGGGTGCGCGAAGGACAGCTCCCAGAGGCGTTGTGAGTGGGCGGGATTGCTGAAGCACTGTGAAGGTGATTGGCCGCCAGGAATGATGGGGCCGGCCTCCCAGTTGATAGGTAGGTGTGAGGATCCGTTTAGAGGTCGTGGCTTCCTTGGTACCTGTTAAAGACTAAAATCGTTTGAGGAGAAGGGTGAGAACACTGTTCTGTATAACTCAGCTTCGTATCTCTGCAACATTCAGATTGTACTTTGGACGAGTTTATAGGTTCTGGGGTAAAGGCAGAGGGCAAAGACTAGATGGAAACTGGGAAAAGACGTTGGCTAATCGAAATGATTTGAGGATTTCTGTGCGCCTCAGCTGCAACAGTTATAAAGGTGATGAAGTCTGTTAGCAGGCTTTCCGAGTGAAGGTTTTCTTCAGGGACCCTGGATCACTGCAGTCATCCGTACATATGCATCCAAATACATGCAACCCATGCCACCTTCCCTGGAGCACATGTGCAGGTCACAACGCTCCAGTTTGTTCACTTATATTTGAAGTAACTTTTTAAAACCTTCATAAACTCCGGGTCAGGTCTCAAAAGATGAAAATTACCCTGCAAAATATTTGGAATTCACATTATTTTCAAGAAGAATAAACAAGCATGAATAAATAAATGTTCCAGACCATGGCTCTTCATCTCAGCGTTGAACACACCCTTTTGTCAAACAACAACAACAAACCGTAGGTGGTCTTTCGGCTTTTAATGCTCAATATAACAACAGCATTTAATGAAGATACCAACATGGACTGATTAAAATAGAACGACCCAGTTTGAAACTTATGGGCCATGCCTTTTCTCTTGCTTCATGTTGGTTCTCAATAGTGAAATGTTTCAACTAGCAAAAGTAAAAATGACATTCAATGTGGTTGAATTGATCAAATAGAGATTGCTGAAACACTCTACTGATCCCCAAAGCTTCAGAAGTGGAATCTCTTGCCCTCTAAGCAGTCTTGACCTTTTCAGAACAACAACAGAAGGATGATCCCCTTATAACTTCACATTTTTTTCTGTGGTATCTTGGAGGATTATAGGTTCCCAGTTTGAATAAACCATTGGAACCAAGACATACTTGAAAGATTTTTTTGCCTTTATTTTGTGTGTGTGGTTGTGTGTGTGTGTGTGTGTGTGTGTGTGTGTGTGTGTGTGTGTGTGTTGGGTGCACCCATGCCATGGATCATGATAGGAAGCTCTGTGAGTCACTTCTGTCTTTCAGTCATGAGGGTCTTGGCATCTTTTATAGCCCCATCAGATAACAGCTTCCTTTCTTCCCCACTATACCACATTGCCATAGTCATGCCGTCATTGCTACTCCAGCTCATTCGATTCCTTGATGACTAGGAACCATGATAAAGTAATCTTTTTATTCTTGAGCCTGTTATTAAATTAGATATGTGATGGGTACCTGTTAGTTTATCCACCCAACACAGTGCTGGGAACACGTGATGCAGGCAGGATAAAGGGTTGGTAAAATATTTAATGAACAAGTTCCTAGCTGCTCCAGCTTTTCTATGATCCCTGCCAGCGCCAGCGTTGTTGACCACCACTAATACTGGTATCAGCTAGGAGTCAACTCAATCGCTATGGCTGCTCCCCAAATGTCGGGTCCCGGCCCACTGGAAAAATTGAATCAGGGTTCACCTGAAAGAGGGAGTGGGGATTGAAAGTAGGATACAGAGACGCAAGAAATAACGAATCAAGTCAGGAAATTTCTGATCAAGATTCCCTTTAATGCCCTACTAGTAAGAATAGAGAGAGAGCAATGTCAATAGGATCTCTTCTAATCTCACTCACCCTGGCCCCCACGCAAGAATACAATATCCTGAATTGCTCCTTGTAGTTCTCTAAGTAGTTCCCTGTAAGAACTTCCTTGATCCTCTGGTAGTTCCAAGTTGGGACTTCCCTACTTCTTTCAAAGGGAAATAGTCCAAGGATAACCTGGAACACAAGACCTCGTGAGGCAAAGGTCAGTAACTCGAAGGTCACAACATGCAGCCTAAGCACAGGATTTCTGACATGGCAGAGTTTGGCATGATTTTCCCACACCCAAACAGCCCTCTTCCTTCACACGCCCCATCTCTGTTAGTTCCAGGCTCTAGTGTGCGGTGGTCCCTGCCCCTCACCTTCACTGTGCCTGATTCCAATGGGACATTATTGCGCTGGGTTTTGTATTCTACTCATGATATGTAGAACCCCCATTCTCCTGAGCGCTCCTGATAATTGTCTCTTGATCCTGATGGTTTCTGCTCCTTAAAAGTTTCATCAAATCTTCAGTTGAGTAGGTGGCACTACTTAACTTGTCAGGGGAATGTCACACCATGATTCAATCAACTGGCTGCTCATTCTGCTGTCAGAAGCAGCCTCTGCAGTTATTTGCAAGGAGCCATGTATAGTAACCCTGCGCCCCACTCCTTCACTGTGACTGATAACTGGCGTAGATCTTGTGCGCCCATTTGCCACCTATGCCCACTCACAGGCCTATAATATCTTTTTATTCCTATTGACTTAGTTTACCGCCACTCACAACATTTTATATCTTTTGAAAATGTAGAACTGCTTCTTGTACTTTGTTTTGGAAAAAATTTTAATTACATCCTTGTTTTGTTTGTATATGTCTGTCTGTCTGTATGTGTGTGGATATTCAAGTGCAGTTGCACACATATGGAGGTCAAAGGACAACTTGCAGGAATTGGTTCTCTCTTTCCACCATGTGGGGTGAGGCTTCAAACTCAGGTTGAGCTTGGTAGCAGGCATGTGTGTGGAAAACAGAGGTCAATTTTGGGTATTAGAAGTCCTCAGAAGTTCTGCACCTTGTTTCTTTCTTTCTTTCTTTCTTTCTTTCTTTCTTTTTTTTTTTTTTTTTTTTTTTTTTTTTGGTTTTTCGAGACAGAATTTCTCTGTGTAGCCTTGACTGTCCTGGACTCACTTTGTAGTCCAGGCTGGCCTCGAACTCACAGCTATCTGCCTGCCTCTGCCTCTCGAGTGTTGGGATTAAAGGCGTGCGCCACCACGTCTGGCTGTTTCTTGTTACAGTTTCTCTTACTGAACTCAGAGCTCTTCAGTTCTGCTAGATTGGCTATCTAGCAAGCTGCAAGGATCCTCTTGTCTCTCGTCCCAGGCACTAGGACTACAGGCCTGTGTTCCTAGCTCTGTATTACCACATGGCTGCCAAGGATCCAGACGTGAGTTCCATGCTTGTGCATCAAGCACTCTAATGACTGAGTCATCTCCTCAACCCACTTTATGGTTTTAATTTGCCTTTATTTAATAGCTAATGTTGAAAATACTTTCATAAATTCGTTATTTGCTTATTTATCTTTCTCTGTGTTTATCTTTTCTCAGCTGCCTTTCATGAGTTTGGCTTAATTATAATTAAATTATTTGTTCTTTTAATGTTGAATTTTGAAATTTATAGATTGTATATACTAGTCCTGAATGTAAGGTTTGTGAATATTTTTACTTGCCTTTATTTATTTTGTTTTTCCATCTGAATAAATTTTTGTCTTTATTTACAAGTTTTAAACTTAGAACATTATGTTTCATTATGACATTTCAAGTAAAATTTATATGAATTTTTTTTTGTTGTTTTTGTTTTTTTTGGTTTTTTTGTTTTGTTTTGTTTTGTTTTTGTTTTTTTGAGACAAGGTTTCTCTGTGTAGCCTTGGCGGTCCTAGACTCACTTTGTAGATCAGGCTAACCTTGAACTCACAGTGATCCGCCTGCCTCTGCCTCCCAAGTGCTGGTATTGAAGGCATGCGCCACCACGCCCAGCATGAATATTTATTTAATATTTATGTGATTTCCTTCCACGGCCTCTTTTTCTTTTTAAAAAAATGTTACACGTTTTGTTGCCGATCCTTTCTTCAACATCTATATTTATCCTCTTGTAGTCTCCTTACTAGTTTCATAACCCGTACCCACACTGACCTCCCCCATTTGCATAGAGACATTATAAACTATGAACCATGTGTGAGAGACAGTATTGTCTTTCTCAGTCTGTTACCTTGACTGTAATACACTTTCTAGATTTACCCATTCCTGAAAATTTTAGGACTTCATTCTTATTTACAGATGATAAAATATTGTGTATATGTACCTCATTTTTTTTTTTCTACTCATCTTTCACAGACATCTAGCCGGCTACCATGTCCTATTATAAGCGATGCAGCAATACACATGAATGTGCAGATGTCTCTGTGACAGACTATAGATTCCTTTGGATCTGTGCCCAGTCATGATATACCTGGATCATATGGTTATATATAATGATTTCCATAATGGCTATATTTGTTTATACTTCCACCAGCAATGAATAAGAGTTCCCCTTTCCCCATATTCCCACCAACACTGGATATTGTGGGTTTTTTGTGGTAGCCATTCTGATAGAGGTGAAATGGATTCTCACAGTAGCTTTGAATGGCAGTTCTCTAATGACTGTTGATATTGAACATGTTTTTGCTTGCTTGCTTTTTGTTGTTGTTTTTGTAGGGTTAACTTTTCTAGCTATATCCTAGGTATTAATCCCTTCTTTGAAGTATCTCCCATTCTATAGGTAGTCTATTTGCTTTGTTGATAGTTTATTTGCTGGGCAGAAAGTGTTTGATTTCATGAAATCCTGTTAATTCTTAGGACACTTCCTGTGCTGCTGGCTTATACCTATACTTATAACTGTGTCTGCAGTGGTTTCGGCATTTCTGGCTTTAAATTAAACTCTTTGATTATTTTGAATTCATTTTTGTATAGGGCGAGAGATACGCAGCTATTTTCATTCTTCTACACGTGGATATCCAGTCTGCCCTCCCTCATTATAGTGCTTGAAATTGAAGTCTTAGCTAGAGAAATAAGACAAAAGGCAGATGTAAAAGAATAAAAATAGGAAAGAAATAAATTGAAATATTCCTACTTGCAAATACCAACATCCTACATAACTATCAAACAACTCTTAAATAATAATAATTTCTTTTAAATTCCAAAAATTTAGTAAAATTTCAGGATACTAAATCAACACACAAAAACCAGTGGCTTTTAGCCAGGTATAGTGCATAGTGCTATATACCTTTAACTCAGCACTCGGGGAGCAAAGGTGTGTGGATCTTTGTAAGTTTCAGTACTGCCTAGCCTACATAGTGAGTTCTATCACACCCAGAGGTATACCATGAGTACTTGTCTTTTAAAAAAAAAAAAAAAAAAGTAAATTAAGAAAAAAAAGCAGTGACGTTCCTATATACCAAATAAATGCCAAGAAAGAAATTGGGAAACATATTTTGTTAACAATAGCTCAAAAAATGCTGGGCAGTGGTGGCACACACCTTTAATCCCAGCACTTGAGAGGCAGAGGCAGGTGGATTGCTGTGAGTTCAAGACCAGCCTGGTCTACAAAGCGAGTCCAGGATAGCCAAGGCTACACAGAGAAACCCTGTCTTGAAAAAGCAACAAAACAAAACAAAAAACAATAGCTCAAAAAACCCAAACCAAACAAAAAACCAAAGACAGAAAAAAACCTGCCAAGGAAGTGAAAGATATCTACAACAAAACACTTTAAGGAACTGGGAAAAGAAATTAAGGATAACAGTATACAGTAGAATGATCTTTCATATTCCCGTATTGGCAGAATATGAAAATGGCTCTATTGCCAAAACTATCTAAGGACTCAATGGAATCTCCATCAAAATTTTAATGACATCTTTCACAGAACTAGAAAACAATTTTTAAAATGTGTGGAAACAAAAAGAGCCACTGATAGTGAAAGCAATGCGCAGAAGAAGGAATGCTCCCTGAGACATCACAGTGTCTGACCTCGTTTCCTCATTTTACAGCACAGAGGAACTGTACTATAAAAAGGGAAAGACAGGGCCTGGCACGCCTTTAATCCCAGCGCTCAGGAGCTAGAGGAAGGCGAATCACTGTGAGTTCCAGGCCAGCCTAGTCTACAAAGCAACTCCAGGACAGCCAAGGCTAACACAGAGAAAACCTGTCTCAAAAAACAAAAAACAAAAACAAACAAAAAAGGGCAAAGACAGCATGGTGCTGCCACAATAGACAGGTGGACCAGTGTGCCAGAACAGTACAGGCTGCCCAATTTAAATTATTTAAAATTGGTCATCGTCATTGTCCTCTTCTTCCTCCTCCTCTTCCTCCTCCTCCTTCTCTTGAACTGTGGCTACATACTGCTTTGGTAGCTTTTCTTGAAAAGCTGATATTCGTTCCACTGATTAGCTTTGTGCCATTTTCAAAATTCCATTGGAAATATATGTAGGTCTATTTCTACTCACTGTATTCTACCACATTGGCCTACACATATATCTCTTGACTAGCAGAGAGCCAAAGGGCATCTCTTGTGAATCTTGTGTCCCTGATAGCATCTCCCAGGCAAGTGTCCACAGCCCTGTATGAGAAAGCTGGTGCCTGGGCTTTAGGGTTAAGATGTGTCCTCTGGATTTCAAAACACACTTGAAGAGCCATTCTCTCAGTGCTTAGAGCTAACCTAACCACTCTGCTCTTGCCCTTTGCTTTTCCAGGCCTGTTAAAGAAACCTTACCTCACTGAATGGCTACAAAGAAAGATCATCAAATTGTGTAGGTACATAGGCAAAGTCATGAGTAAATTTGGCTCACATTTCCAAAAGGCATGCTTAATTCCTTAAGCAATGAGTTGTGACGTGTCAAGTACAATGTTTGCTGGTAGGATCATTAGAGACCTAGAACCTCAAACTTTTATTGGGTACTATTCTTGACTGCACTCTCAACATGGCAAATCCCCAACTTCTAGACTCCCAGAATAAATTGGTTTTTCAGTCTGTTATGGTTTAAATGGCCCCCATAGACGACATGTTGAGAAGTAGGCTGCCAAGCCAGGCATGATGGCGCACGCCTTTAATCCCAGCACTCGGGAGGCAGAGGCAGGCGGATCGCTGTGAGTTTGAGGCCAGCCTGGTCAACAAAGTGAGTCCAGGACAGCCAAGGCTACACAGAGAAATCCTCCCTCGAAAACACAAAATAACAACAACAACAACAATAATAATAATAATAAAATGAACCAGGCTGCCATCTTATGTTGCTATTGGAAGGTGGTAGAACTTGCAGGAGGTGGATCTCTTTTATTTTCTCCCCCACCCTCCACTATAGACCTGCTCCCCTGCTCCAGGACGGGATCTCATTGAGACTATGCCACTGAAGAACATACTGCAATACTATACTCCTCTTTCTTTCATCTCTCTCTCTTTCTCTTTCTCTTTCTCTCTCTCTCTCTCTCTCTCTCTCTCTCTCTCTCTCTCTCTCTCTCTCTCTCTCTTTCTCTCCATCCATCTGCTTTTTGGCATCCATGATATGTAAGCAAATTTACTCCAAAATATACACTCTGCAATGATGTTCTCTCGCCTCACCACAGGTCCAAAGACAGCAGATCCAACCATCTGTAGAGTGAAAGTCCTGAAACCGTGAGCCCTACGTAGTTGTTTCTTTTTGTTGTTTGTTTGTTTGTTTTTGAGACAGCGTCTCTCTGTGTAGCCTTGGCTGTCCTGGACTCGCTTTGTAGACCAGGCTGGCCTCGAACTCACGTCGGTCCGCCCGCCTCTGCCTCCTGAGTGCTGGGAGTAAAGGCGTGCGCCACCACGCCGGGCTGATTGTTTCTTTTTTTAAAGCTGGTTATCTCAGGTGTTTCGCACATCATGCAAAGTTAATGAACACACTGTGCAAACCACATTGCTAGCAAATGACCTTTCTTGTGAGCAGTCTTTTCTAAAGTTAGACAATTTCAGTCATTAGCGTACTTAAGTGCAGTTCAGTCCCTTGGACAAGATGTTTATTTATGTATTATTAGTAGGACCCTGGGTTGCAGGATGAAACCGATCTACAGTACTGACTTCATTTGAAATCCAAGAGTTGTGCATTTAGGCTGTTAAATAAATTCCATTAACTGTAACAACCAATCTTAGAAACGAGATTAGTGAGTGTAGTAATGGAGGCCACCTAGCCCTGCTGCCTCATCCTCAATACAGTTAGGTGTGGTCATAGGCTCTGCGGTTAGTCTACATCTCTACCTACTGTCATTCTGTATTCAAGAGCTGTTGTGGAAAGCACATTATGTCTTCTTTCCCTGCAGCTCCCCAAGTTCTGGGATTAAAAAAAAAATTCTGCTATCACAAGATCAGTTCAGAATAGTCCTTCTAACTTGGTAGAAGATCACTTGAGTTTGGGACAGGTTAAGTGTCTGAATGGCAGTATGATATTTTTATTACTGAGTTAATTAAGATAAAGTATTTTTGTTTTGTTTTGTTTTGAGATAGGATTTCTCTGTGTAGCCTTGGATGTCCTGAACTCACCTTGTAGACCAGGCTGGCCTGAAACTCACCGACATCCATCTACTTCTGCCTCTGAGAGTGCTGGGATTACAAGTGTGTGTCACAGTGCCTGGCTGGATAAAAGTGGTGGCGCATGCCTTTATTCCCAGCACTTGGGAGGCAGAGGCAGGTGGCTCTCTGTGAGTTGGAGGCCAGCCTGGTCTACAAAGTAAGCCTAGGACAGCCAAGGCTATGCAGAGAAACCCTGTCTCGAGAAACCAAAACCAAACCAAACCAAACCAAACAAATAAGCAAACAAACAAACAAACAAACAAACAAAAAACCCCAAAAACTAGGGCTGGAGAGATGGCTCAGTGGTTAAGAGTGCCGCCTGCTCTTCCAAAGGTCCTGAGTTCAATTCCCAGCAACCACATGGTGGTTCACAACCATCCATAATGTGATCTGATGCCCTCTTCTGGTGTATATGCAGGCAGAACACCGTATACATAATAATAAATAAATAAAATTTAAAAACAAAAACAAGCCGGGCGTGGTGGCGCACGCCTTTAATCCCAGCACCTGGGAGGCAGAGACAGGCGGATCGCTGTGAGTTCGAGGCCAGCCTGGTCTACATAGTGAGTCCAGGACAGCCAAGGCTACACAGAGAGACCCTGTCTCAAAAAAATAAAAAATAAAAAAAAACCAACAAAAAACAAAACCTAACATCACTATGTTTCATTTGAAGTCTATTACTTTACTCCTTTACACTGATGACTTTTTCTTATCTTTTACTTAGAAAAGTGGAATGCAAGAAGAATGAGGTAATTTACACAGAAAAACATTCTTACATTAGGTGTGGCGACTCATGTCTATAGATCTAGCACTCAAGGGCCTGAGGCAGAAGACGGGCTATGAGTTTGAATAGTTTCTGGCTAGCCTAAGCTGCAGAAGAAGACTCTTCTAAAATAAGGAAAGAAAAAATTGTATATATGTATTTTTACAGATTGGTCAGGAAAGCAGCATATTCTGATTAGGTCAAAAACCCTGTCAAAAAGTTCAGAGTGTTCTCCGAACTCTTTCCTTGTTTGTCTTGCCATTTATTTAGAAATCAGCCTGGAATTGTGAATCTGTCTGATCCTGCTGCATTTAATCACCAAATTATTTACACAATAAGAAAAGTGAGTAAATTTGGCTCTCTGTTCATTGTTGCAAAGTTCAGATAATCTAGAGAACTGAACAGAATAAAAGCACTGAGACAACTCTAAAAAGGAAGACAGTGTTGGAATTTCCTCAAAATTGAAGCATTCCCTCCAGGAAGAAGATTCATTAAGTCTCATAAAGTACTTGAAACTCAAAAGACTTAGGAAGTCCCTGAAACTTAAACACACACAAAGCCCCTACCCAAAGTTATATTATCACCAGTAATTGCTGGGTAGAAGAGAACTTGTGGCCTGGTGAAGCTGCCCTCCTCCAAGTCATATAGAGGGACGCTAGAACTGAGCTGTAGAGAACTGTCACTCATACTGGGGTGGTTTTGATCACTGTATCTGTCCCAGAGTTGTCTGTGCTCTTATAAGCAACTCTTCAACCTTATCCTCCTGGTAAGCACTTAGTTTACTAAGTAACTAAGTTATACTAAGTGACCCATTAACACTTAGTTTACTAAGCTAGACTTGGATGGGAGCCTTTCTTTGATCTGTCTTTGGTGCCTTTATCTTGGGTGAGTAAATGTTTGTTCGTGTCGATCCAGGAATGTTACATAATAGGAGTCAACTCTCTCATCTGTTGGAAGCAGAGGAAGAGCCCCTATTCCCCACGATACGTTCTCTCCCATCTTACACCTTCTAAGAGGGAACACAGCTTGAGATAGAGTTCTTATGAATGTCAGTACGTCCTGTATTGGTTACTTCTCTATTGCTGTGGTAAAGCACTGTACACAAGACAACTTAACTACAGGCTTAGACTTTATGATGGTGAATCTAGAGCTTGGAGGTAGATGGCTGGAGCAACAACCGAGGGCTTGTGTCTAGATCCTTAAGCAGGATCTAGAGAGCCTTCTGAAACCTCATAGCCCTCCCCCAGCAACATACCTCCTCCACGAAGACCACATTCCATGATTCTTCCTAAACAGTTCCACCAACTGGGGACCCAGTATTCAAATATATGAGCCAGTGGGATCCATTCTTGCCAGGGGCGACTTTGTACTTCTGCTCAGCTCAAACTGCTTTGGCTCCACAAACTTAGGTCCTCTCAGGCCTTCTTCCTTCACTTCCTCCTTCTTCACAAAGACTTCTCCACAATCACCCTGGAACCTTATTGTTCTCGGCTTCTCATGAACCAGATATGGATCTATGGTCACGGTCGCCTAGACATCCACCTGGCCTGGCTCTCTCAGTCAACCAGGTTTCTGACGTGGTTTCTCAGAATGTGGCTAGCTATGAGCTCAATACCCTCCCCCGCTCCCCTTGTCCCTAATTGATATAATTGATATCCTGCACAGCTGCAGCCAAGATCAATCGCTTCTCACCTCCTCCTCACCCCCCTCCCTACATCCTGCTTTTAAAGTATATAAGCAGCTTGAGAAAAATAAAATTTTGTCAGCTAGATCAGATTCCTTGACTTGCTGTCCGTTCTTTGCGTCTCTTGTCCCCCATTCTCTCTCTAGGGGTCTGAGGGTCTCAGTTGATTGTCCAGTGGGCCCGGACACATTCTCATCCAAACTACCACACATATGATCATTAATTTCATGCGCCAACTTGATTGTCCATTAGTTACCAAGATTAAATATTGTTTTGGGCTGTGTCTCTAAATGTGTTGATGAAATTATCATTTCAATTGTTTGATTTAGAAATGAAGCTTGCTCTCCCAATCTGGATGGGTCCAGTCAATCTACTGGAGGCTTGAACCCACCAAAGATATAAAGTTGAGGAAGGAGCAATTTCCTCCTACCCATTTGCCTTGTTTAACCTGGAACATCTCACCTAATTTTCTCCTGACTTTGAATTAGTATTTACATTGTTGATCCCTCCACTTCTCAAGCCTTTGAAATCAGACCAAAGTACTCTTCAAACAGCTTTGGTTTTTTAGCATAAGTCAGTTCTTCACAGTTGTTTATATTCCCTCTTATGTGCTCTCCCTCCCTCCCCCTTCTCTCTTTCTGTGTGCGTGTGCGTGTTTGTGCTTGTGCGCGTGCATGTGTGCATGTGTGCGTGTGTGCGTGCGTGTGTGTGTGTGTGCGCGTGTGTGTGTGTTGGAACTCTCCTATCTGACAGTTCCCTGTCCAATTATTCAGTTAAATATTTGATTTGGGAAGGACCACCCAGTGACATTCAGTACTTTGGGTCTATTACTCTAGAAATTCCTTGTAAAGAGGCTTATCCACAGTAGTTGTATAGACAGGGCTGGTTCTCCCTCTCCAGGAGATCTTGCTTGCTTTCTTTAGTGAGCTAGACAACCAAAAATGAAGACACAGTAACGACTTCTCCTGGCATACTGAGAAGCATCTCTTCACTAACATTATGAAATAGAAACCACACATTTGCCGGGCGTGGTGGCGCACGCCTTTAATCCCAGCACTCGGGAGGCAGAGGCAGAGGCAGGTGGATCGCTGTGAGTTCGAGGCCAGCCTGGTCTACAAAGTGAGTCCAGGATGGCCAAGGCTACACAGAGAAACCCTGTCTCGAAAAACCAAAAAGAAAAAAAAAAAAAAAACCCACACATTTTCTCTAAAACAATAAGTAAAAGTATCATAAGCAATTTGATGCTTTAGTTTTCTTCTAGCATGAACTACGGAGCCATGCTGGAGGAACATTGACGTAGTTTTCAAGCCTATCTTCTTAGTCATCTCCAAAGAGGACTTTTCTATGGTAAATATCCAAAGCTCTCTCATTTGAAGGAGAGATCCCAAAGACCTCTTGGAGGCTGGCAGAATGGTAGAAAGAACCTTGCTTCAAAATTGGGTGTGATGCTTAGTAATAATTTTCCTTGGACAAGTGATGATCTGTTTGAGTCTCAGTCCTCCACATTCAAGATACCGCACCAATCCCCCAATTCCAAGATAGTTATAATGAAAATTTACATACCCTGAAAAATAAAGAGGTGGGGGCTGGAGATACGGCTCAACAGTTAAGAACACTGACTGCTCTTCCAGAGGTCCTGAGTTCAATTCCCAGAAACCACCTGGTGGCTCACAACCATCAATAATGTGATCTGGTGCCTTCTTCTGGCCTGCAGGTGTACATGCAGGCAGAGCACGGTGTACATAAATAAATAAATAAACAGGGATTACTTTATTCATAGAAGCTTTTTGTTTGTTTGCTTGCCCTGATTGTTTGTTTGTTTTGTTTTGTTTTTTGAGACAGGGTTTCTCTGTGTTAGCCTTGGCTGTCCTAGACTCATCTTGTAGACCAGGCTGACCTCGAACTCACAAATATCTGCCTGCCTCTGCCTCCCGAGTGCTGGGATTAAAGGTGTGCGCCACCACTGCCCGGCCTGATTGTTTTTTTGTTTTTGTTTTTGTTTTTTAAAGAAAAAATAGCCCCAACTTGAAACAACCTAAATGAATATTCCAAATAACCATAGACTGAGTTTTTCAAAAGTGGGGTACCCATGCAGTGCAGCAGTATACAGCATGAAATTTTACTACTGTGGAACTATGAGTGGTTTTCACAGACCTAGTGTGGATGATACACTAATCATCATCATCATCATCATCATCAGCAGCAGCAGCAGCAGCAGCAGCAGCCACAATATCATTTCAAGAAACTTCAAATGCCAGCAAATTTTATATAGAGGGTCAGAGATCAGAAGTGATAATCTAAGGCCTTATGAGCTTGATGGGAGATAGAGGAAGTCAAAATGAGTGTTGCAAACGTGTCTTCACCTACAATGTTTGGTAATGCAGGAGTATGTATGTACAATATTCATCAAGCTGTGTGCTTAATATTTGTGTATTTTAGATACATATTTTATCTTCGTGTATGTATAGGAAACATTTGAGTCAAAACTTGCCTTTGACCAGGACCTGGATTTTCTACCACTGTCAATTTATTAGAAGAGTAGTCTCCTCTGTGAAGTAGCTTTCAAATTGCAGTCATCTGTCCTTTATTTGTGGACATTTTATAAATGGTCTGCAGCTGATAGGAATATGAGATCATACTCCATCATTATTGCCAGCTGAGATGCTATCACGTGCTGTTAGCAGGAAGGTACAGTACAATCCAGGGAGTAAGCTGTACCCACCCTTACGCAAGCCATAAGCCCTGAAAGAATGAAAAGTTTCACAATTTAAATAGACAGTGGCAAGAAGAGTGTGGGTTGAACAGTTTATAAATAGACATTGCTGAAGGCTGACTGACAATGAAATGAATGTTTGGTAGATCTTTCTCCTCAAGCATAATAAAAGATTTTATCAGGTAGGCATGGCGGTGCATGCCTGTAGTCCTAACATTTGGGAGGCAGTGGCAAGGGGATCACAAGATCAAAACCAGCCTGGACTAGCTAAAAAGATCCTGCCTCAAGCAAATAAACAAGAAGGCTATTATCAGAAATCATTTTAAAACAGTACTTTACTCTAACCTCTGGAGGAGATGCCAAGTTTTCTCAAGTCTGCTTTGCTGAGTGATATTTCCCTTTGTCAGCTTAGGCACAGCCTTTTAATATTTCAATTCATTGTTGTAAAGAGTATAAAGGCGATGGCAATGGCGATGTGCCTTTTGTCAGTTGGACAAGAAGCTTCTGTGGTCATAGCCAGAAGGACAGGGATGACAAGCCTTTAGGACCACAACATGATCTACGAAACTACAAGATGCCAGTTATAGGAAAATTTCCCTGCCCTGCCCACTGAGTTATCAGGGAACCGGAGAAAGCTGGAATGGGATCACGAGATTTATCTTAGAGAATGTTTAAACTTGGTTTAAAATCAGTACATCCAACTCCTTTCCCCCTCTAAGTCTTTTTATATTGCACTTTAAAGGCCCCAACTATTGTCTACTAGGTAATGTTACTTCTTTGTATTTTAGTAATCAAATCTAACTTTAACTACTGTTTACACAGCTCTGGATAAGACAAATCATCAGACCAACAGAAAGAAACTTGATGTTGTATGTGAAAGCCTTTCAGAGGCAGCTGTGCTAAGCGATTCTAACTACAGGTCAAGGTTGTTTTGCTTTGGGACAGGATGGGCTTGGAGCAAGGACAGTGCTGCCTGGCAGCAGAACCATTATCTCGTTATGTCATCAGAGGAGTTACTGCAACTGTTCAGGCAACGTGACACTGAAATACCACCTGAATAAAAATAAAAACCCTTAAAATAAAAGCACTCCCTGAGAATGTGCCATGCATTTTATCTCCACTGTTCTGTGGTCTGTATATACACCACAATGCATCTAATAAACTACCTTTTGGTGTCTTGGTGAAATTTTTTCACTATCTGCTCATTACTGTTGTAACCTGTTTAACCTGCTTAAACTCTATAGCCCCTCTGTTGAGACCTACTTTAGTTCCTAGCATAACTGTAGCTCCTCTGTTAACACCTGCTGTTGCTTTTTAACATATTGGATGCCATTTTGCCTCCAAGTCTCCAAGTTGATTATAAGGTGAAATTAAGTTCAGGTTCTCTGGCTCCACCTGATTGGGAGCTTGAATCGCCTTTTACTCCTTTTACTTACAATTGAATACTTGTTCAACATTCTGCTTGAATAAATTATTTATGTTCTACTTAAACAAAACACAATACCCTGTTGGAGGCTAGTCTGGTGTATTTTGATGCTAATTACTGTTTGCTGTCTCTGTGCCCCATCTGTACCTTGCCTAAGAGCCTAACCTGTTTGGCCAATAAAAGGCCATCACACCTGGGCAGGGCAAATGGGACAGGCGTGGTTAAGGTTCTTGGGAGGAAGGGAGCCTGGAGGAGAGGGGAGAAGATTGGACCATTGGTTAGGTGGAGGAGAAGCACGTGGCCGGCATTAATGGGGACTTGGCCCAGATGATGATAATTAGCAGGTATTTGATAGAAATTATTAGAAGCAGATGGCATGGGATTGGGGCAGGTATGGGATATGGCAGGGGGCAGGGGAATAGCTCCCAGAGAGCGTCCATGGGCCAGAACATTTCACAGGTGCTGCCCCACTATTAGAAGTAGTTTAGGGGACTAATATCTGCCCAGCCTCAGGTTAACAAAGGCTATTTAAAAAATATAACAGGTTTCTGTGTCTTGACTGATTGTTATCAGGTTAGAGAATACTGCTGAAATAATAATTACAGACCTAATAATGAACATTATTAGGGTATACTGGTAAAATAACTGCAACAAATTGGTGCCCAATAAACTTCAAATATCCATACCCTTAAAAGCCATATTTTGGTGGTGATGGGGTGGTGGGGTGGTGGTGGGGAATAGCTCTCAGAGAGCAGCCATGGGCCAGAGTATTTCACAGATGCTTCTCCTAGCTGCCTGTGTGCTCAACTCTTTCAAAACAGAGATGGCTGCAGACACATGGCAGATTGGAGAGACAGAACTAGGAGACTGGCAGTCTTCTAAACTGGCCTGAAGAATGGCATTATCCACCTAGAAAAATAATAAAATAGAAACTGCTATGGTCCCTCTTCAAGGCACTGTGACAAAAGACTCCTGGATCATTTTTTGGCAGTTTATTTTGGTGATTATAGATTTGTTTGCAATGGGCATAGTGATAGTCATACTTCACCATACCCTCTTTTAAAAAGTTCAGAGAGAAAGACAGAGAGCCGAGAGATGTGAGGCTAAGTTACTGACAACAAAAAGGAAAAAAGAACCAAACTTCTCTGTAGAGTTGATAGTGGCTGGAATTCAGAGCTGTGTAGCTGCAAGGTGTTTGACAGCTCTTTCTGGAAAGCGTCCACCTATACAAGGTAGCAATAACTAAGTTCCAAGGAATGGCGGACAGGGTTCACTAACTGAAGCTTAAATTGACACAACTGACCCAAGGCTTATACTTTTCTTGTTTCCTTACTTGATTTTTGCTTGAGATTTCTGAAGAGTTTGCCTGGAATTGAGATAAAATATTTGAGCAGGGCAGTGGTGGCACACGCCTTTAATCCCAACACAATGGAGACAAAGACAGATGAAACTCTGAGCTGTAGACCAACCTGGTTTCCACAGAGAGTCAGGGCATGACTCCCTGCTGACAAGATGAGCTACTTAAAAAGACAGTCTAGGATTCAAAATGAGAAAATTTTCTCTTAAAATTACTATGTAAGTTCCTTTTTCTTATTAATAGATTATATGTCCTCATTGATCTAAAGGGTGGATACACATCAGTCTTAGGTTTATGTAAGGACAAATGAACTCACTGCTCTAAAAAGGCCAGCCAATCTCCTTGAAAGTGGAGCTTCCACAGGAGAACTGGTGCCAAAGGGTAATTGGCCTAAGAGATATGTTTTGTTGGTCAATGGAAGGACCAAGGTTGGGTGGGGAGACAGACATGAAAGCTGCATGCCTCCCACGTTGAAAAGCTTTGTATGCTAACTGAGTTGAGGTGTCACTGCTCTGGCACTCTGCTCTAAAAAGGTAAGCCAATCTCCTTCCACTTTTAAGGTGTCACTGCTCTGGCAGCCGGCTCATCCCTCTAAACTGAGCTACTTTCATGGTGAGCAGGGGATGGTCATGCTGGATACAAAGAGACACAGGACCTCCAGGTGACGAACTACACATCAGCCTAGTTAAATCAAGATTAATTAAACAATTTGAACAAACCCATAACCCCCAGTGAAATAGAAACAATAATTACGCCGGGCATGGTGGTGCATGCCTTTAATCCCAGCACTCAGGAGGCAGAGGCAGGTGGATTGCTGTGAGTTCAAGGCCAGCCTGGTCTACAAAGCCAGGACAGGCAAGGCTAAAACAGAGAGACTCTGTCTCGAATAACAAAAAAAAAAGTGAAAATGGATCCATTTCTAACTCAACTACATATGGATCAAGGACACCAACAATAGATCAGAAACCTTGTATCTAACAGAAGAAAAGGAGAATAGGTGTGAACTTATTGGCACAGGAAAGGACTGAAAGCACAGACATTAAAGTCAACAATTAATAGATGGGGCTTCATGAAGTTAAGGACATCATCATCCAAGCAACGTGGAAGCCTACAGAAGTGGGGGGAAAAAAACTTACTAATTCTACATATGACAGAGGGTTAATCTCTAGAATATACAAAGAACTGAAGGAACTGAACAGGGGGTGCGGGGGATGCAATTCAGTTAAAGTTGGGTTTAGAACTAAACAGTTCTCAAAAGATGAAACACAAATGGCTGAGATATAAATATTTAGTATTCTAAGCAATCACGAAAATGAATCTTTTCTTTTTCTATACTGAAGGTTTTTAACTTCATGAAGTCCCATTTATTCATTTCTGGCCTTAATGCCTGTGCTCTCAGTGTTCTGATCAGGAAGTCCTTGCTTATCTGTGTTTATTACTGCCCTATTAATAATACCCAGCCATTGGAAACAGCCTCGATAGCAATGAACTGATGAATGAATAATGAAAATGTGGGTCATTCACTCAAATATTATTCAGCTCTTAAGAGAAACGAAGTTTTGAAAATTTCAGGTAAATTAACACAATTCAAAACAATCATCCTGAGTGATGTAATCCAGATCCTAAAAGACAGACAATGCATGTTTTCTTTTCTTACATGTGGATGTTAGCTTTTAAGCTTTTGATATGTGTGTTCACTCAGAGTAACCGCAGGGGTTAGGTAGCTAGTAAGGGACCAGGAGCGGCACGAGAAAGGCCTGTCTCTCTAGTGAGACATCTTAAACTGCCCCTGCCTGGAGAACACTACTTACTGCAATCTCTATATCATGGACCTTTTTACCTACTCCCATGGTCACCCCGTGGTGCCCACTTAACACAGTAGCTTTTTTTTTTTTAACATTTTTAATTTTTTACATATACATTTATATTATTACACATATATACAATAAAAGACCTAGAACAAGAAGAACCGTGACACAATCAGGCATTACATAAATGTTATATTCTTAGTGTTTTGGCTATTTTGTGTTTGACAGCCTTGAAGAAAACATCTTTCCTATCTTGGTGAGTCTACAATTCTGAATGTAAATCAGTCTCCATCACATCTTGTCATTGTCAACTCAAAACATCTATCTAGACCTAAAAACATCTTAACCTCTAAACAACCAAGCTTCATTGTAAAACTACGCTACCTGGTCTTCAACTCCATCAAAGACTTGAGAAGGAATAAACTTGATTACCTAACAGAGTAACTTTTGTTACTCTACCTCTCTTGTTCTCAGAGCCATTTCTATTGACAGAGGCCAGCTATCTCCTTAAACATCATGACTCTGTTCTCAGAAATGTATTGGGTTTGCCTACTCCTAACCCTTAATCAGACCTAATTACCTTTCCTGCTAATTAACAACCTCTTTCGACATATTTCTCTCAGCAAGACATTAACACCTTTTCCATGGTGCTAAGGGCTGAATATGAAAACAAGTTATGTTTTATGTATACCTGTCATCCGGTAGTGTTTCTGGTAGTTTTTGTTGGGAGTGCAAGAATGATGACATGTCAGTGCAAAGTGTGCTTGTGTAATCAGAATGAAGACTGCTGCAAAGTTGTGTGATGAAACACATGTGAGCATCACCAGAAATACTTCAGAGTCATTGCATGCTTCATGTTGAATTAATATTTGGTCATGGTGTACTCAGAGCCTTCTTTACTATTGTCCATTCTCCCACACACACTCTACATTAAGTTACATGACTCCATATGGAGCCATGACCCACAGTAAGAAGCTATGCTGTAGGAGGAGATAAATGAGACTCAAAAATGGAATTTTGTCTATAAGGAGTTTTGTCTACAATCCTTTGTTTGTATAGCTTATGCTTTATGACTGGATCTTTATGACTTTTAAATTGGCTTATTGCAAGCTGGAGAGATGGCTCAGTGGTTAATAGCACTGTCTGCTCTTCCAGAGGTCCTGAGTCCAATCCCCAGCAACCACATGGTGGCTCACAACCATCTGTAATGTGATCTAGTACCCTCTTCTGGCCTGCAGGTGTACATGCAAGTAGAGCACTCATATACAATAAATAAATCTTAAAATGAAAAAGATTTCCTGGTGCCTTTAATCCCAGCACTCGGGAAGCAGAAGCAGGTGGATCACAGCCTGGTCTACAGAGTGAGTCTAGGACAGCCAAGGCTATTACACAGAGAGACCCTGTCTCAAAAAACCAAAAATAAATAAATAAATAAATAATTGTGGAAGGGCAGTCAAAGCAGGACCTGCTCATGTCCTAAATTAGAAAAAGAATTCTGATTATTTAAAAACATGTTTCTCCAAGCCGGGCATGGTGGTGCACGCCTTTAATCCCAGCACATAGGAGGCAGAGGCACGTGGATCTCTGAGTTTGAGGCCAACCTGGTCTACAAAGCCAGTACAGGATAGCTAGGGCTGTTACACAGAGAAGCCCTGTCTCGAAAAACCAAAACCAACCAACCAACCAAACAAACAAACAAAAAGAAGGTTTCCCCAAAGGATGTCCAGTGCATGGTGTTGAGCTTATCTTTATTAATTATGGAAAAGTTACTGCTTAATATATTAACACTTGAATTTGTTTGTCCGATGTTGTTTCCATACATGACTAGGTGACTTATTTACAGTCCCCTTGGCTCTAATGATAACATGAAACTGTGCTATAAACATTTCCTCACATAAACATTTTAGACTAATTCCTAAACACCTACCTGTTCTCATTATGCTTTTGTAATGAAATTGTTAAAATTGGCATCCTGTTAAAAGTCACACTGTAGGCAGTTTCGCACAGAGCTAGACCAAAGTTGTTGCTGCTGTTAAATATAAAAAGTTCAGGATTGCTAATTCAGGAATAAGATGTCACATGCTCAGGCATGCCACTTTATCATCATAATAAAGCCATTAGTCACATAGCTCAGGGAAAGTACTTGGTCTTCATAAGAAATTCGTTTTCCTCGTGTTTAGTGGGAGCAACGACTCTACTGTAGGATTTTTCTATCTGAAGTTGGATAACAAAGACTTGGTTCCCTGAGTGCCTGGAACACCCTGAACTCTGACTTGCTTCAGCTTTTATCGTCCCAGGACCTGGCGTTTTACCTTTGTTGAGTCTTGCTTTTCTGTTAATCATTTACCTGAGGACAGAGGAGTTACAATGGAAACAGTGGTTGTAGTAAAAGCCGGAGTACATCACATCATAAGGCGAAGATATTATATAACCAAAAATTCTCCATTTCTTTTGCTGTTCAGGCGCATTTATTTTAAAAGGCTTTTTAAAAAATAACATTTTAATTTTGAGACTACGATGTAATTATGTAATTTACCCTTTCCCTTTCTCAAACCTTTCCATGTATACCCCCTTGCTCTCTTTCAAATTCATAATCCCCTTTTACATACATTCATACATATTATGCTGACTAATTCTATCTGCCTTCTCTAACGTCTGACTGAATTGCTCTGCTTGGAAAAACTGCACTTACTGTGCGAACTGAATGGATTGGAACGAACTCATCTTCATTCAAAGGATCTGCACCAAACTCAAGTGTACTGACTGCATGAACTCTACTACCCTCCTCTACCGCACTCCACTCTCTGTACTGTCTCCCCCTCCATTAGACGCCACTTTCAAACACGGCTGCTTCCTTCTATAAACTATACTTACCTTCATTGTTTGGGATTAAAGGTGTGTGTTCAGGGCATGTCTGTATTCCAGCCAGACCATCCTGTAATCCAGGGTGTGTGTGCATTCCAGCAGGTTGCATAGACCTAGAAGGTTTTTAGATGGGATTGCTCGTCAGAGCTGCCATGTTGCTAGATTAAAATTCCTCTGCATTTCGCTTTTTATGTTTTTAAATCTTTCTTGTTTATGTTCTGTTCATTTTAAAATACTTACTTATAACCAAATGATAAGGTTTAAAAAAAAAAAATTATATGGATAGAAATGTTTCCAAATTCCGAAGTTAATACTAAAGCCAACTAAGATCTTTAGAATCTGTGTGCAGCACATCAAGGGCTGTGTCTCACTGTCAAGTATCCAGGCCTTCCTTATTAGCACCGGGAGTTCTCTAACGCATAGTGAATGCACAGATGCATACAATAGGAAAGAAAGGGAAACTGCAAATGGGAAATTTGCTTGTGCTGTTCACACCGCCAGTGGCTCCAGCCTGGCTTTCCATCCTCGCATCACCCTAAGAAGCTAGATGAAGCCCCGAACACAGCAGGAGGCTACAGGTCCTGCGCTTGCTACAGAGCAATGTGAAGTCGGCGACTGCTCGCCTGGCCGAGGCTGGCACAGATAGAATACGTTTAGCATCTAGCCCCGGGAGAGCCTGAAACTGCACATCAGCAGCTGGCTGTGCCTGGCAGTCTTCACAACCATTGTCTGCTTCATGGCTATAGCCTTCTTGGCCATAGGCGTTCTCTTCGGTCAAGGAGACTAAGTCCCCCCTACACAGCAGCTGATTGGAATCTTCCTTCTGCTGCAGCTAAATGACTTGAAATCACGTGCATCCGAAAATGAGATTTGGAAGCATCTGTCCAACTATACTGCACACTCGTGTGCTCACACAGACGCTCACACACACGTGGGGTGGGTAGTGGTGGGGTGGGGGGAGAAAGAAAGAGCATGACTAGGAAGCAAGTCCGAGTGCTGTCTGTCCCCATCTCCTGACACACACACACACCAGGCCTAGGGAAGCTTCTGGTGGTCATCCCCTTGGCACCGGGTCCCCTCATGATCTTTGGAGGGTACTCTCTCAAGGTCATCCACACTCCACCATCCTGAGACATTACATTGGATGTTCAGGCAGCATCAGAAGATTAGCATCACCCTTACCCTGCCTACCACTCAAAGCACCAATGACTGTGCTCTATCAATCATCTCAAGCAAGTTCGTGGGCATGGTCTTCAGTCCTCTCACAGCCACAGGTGTGTCCCCACATAGCCTGATGTGTTCCTTGACACAATACAGCTCCCCTTCTGCATTCCAGACACATATAGTCAAGCCATGCTCTGGCAAAAAAAAAAAAAAAAATGTCTTCGCAACTTCCAGAGATGCCAACATAAAATATGCTCATGAGCCATGAGCCAATAAGACTACTTGATGGGTAAATGTCAGACTGATCCTTCAAGCCTGACAACTTGAGTTCATTCCCTGGACATCATGTTTGAAGGAAAGAACAACTCCAGAAAGTTAACCTCTGGTCTCCAGACACATATCATGGCAGCAGCATCTGTACTTCACACACACACAAACACCCCACAAAGTCACACATACACACACATAAACATACACACAAGTACACACTAAAACTCACTCCAAACACATACCATGACAGGATCACCTATAGTTCACATACACATTTGCATGCACACAAAAAGATACATTAAACATACATATACACACATATGCACACACACACACCACATACATGCAAACACAGACACACACACACATGCAAACACACATGCATGCATGCATACACACACATACATACAATTACACATACACACATGCACACACATACACACAAACACACAGAATAGAAATAAGTAAAAATAATTTTTTAAGTGGGCCCATGACTACAGTCTTTTCCAATGTTATAATTTGGGTAAACAGAAAATTTCACCAGGTTTTCGGTCCACAACTCACCATTATTGTTCCAGATGAGGAATGTTCACTACTAGATTTGCATTCCTTATCAACTAATTTCTTCCTCTTCGGGGTGGTTATAGTGTTTTGATATGCTGTTATCAAGGACAGACCCAAAAAGTTGCATCAGAACAATCCTGAAATTTTGTTCCAAGAAAATGGCTTCAGCCAAAGCCTAATCCCACAGCTCTCCATTTTCTGAGACTGAAAACTCTATTCATTGACTGTAGAGCCAACTAGGGTCTGGCCAGTATGTGAATACTGAGTCTTGAAATGTTGAACTATTCTAGCCAAAGGCATTTCAAGTCCCTGTGACTGATCTGTATGGAGGAATTAAAAATTTATCTGGATATTGGTACAATGGTGCCAATGCTTTGCTCTCGATACATCCTGAACCCATCACCCTCACCGGGCTTTAGGGTGAGGGCTGTGGGCATTGTGTTCTTCCAAGTGGTGCTGGGGGTATCAGCAGATGGTGGTTTACTCAGGAGGGGGCAGCTTTAGGTGTGTGATAAGAACTCTTAGAAGATGGCTAATTTGGTTTTTAGCCTTTCTCTTTAGAGATGTTCAGACTGTCATGAAATGTCAGGAGCCAGCCCTGGGTATAGCCAGGTCTCGCAGGGGAGATAAGGAGTCTTCAGAGGAGAAGAAAGCCAGGCACAGGGGATTGGAAGGAGTTTTACATTCTGACTGATTGTCAGCCAGAATGCTTCTTTATTTATACAGAACTCAGTTGACAGGAATAGATGCATGCTGTTTCAAAAACAAAAATCATACCATTTTTTGCCCCTGGACATGTGTTTTAACCTCCTCTTGATCATAAGTTTAGTCATCATTGATAAATCATGACAGAACAGAATTATCTTTTACAATCATTTTTCCTCATTAACCCTACAACCAAACTTTTTTTGCTTTGTTTTTGTTTTTGTTTTTGTTTTGAGACAGGGTTTCTCTGTGTAGCCCTGGCTGTCCTGGACTAGCTTTATAGACATGGCTTGCCTCTGCCAACCAAGTGCTAGGATTAAAAGCATGTCCCACCACACCCCTGCCCCACAATCAACTTTTGGCAGTCTTGTAGTTTCAAGGGCATATTTTGCCAAAGCATGAGAGAGGCTTTTATTTTGTTTCGTTTGTTTGTTTGTTTGGTTTATCTTTATAAGTGTACTTTGTTCTGATTTTCTTGTTCCTGAGTAAGTACGTGGGCAGAAGTTTGGGATCTTTGTTTGAGTCACTACCCCCAGGGCATAAGGAATACCTTCAAGTAGGCCAAATAAGGATATCTTCCCCAAAGCCAGAGGAATAGTATAGTCAGGACGTTCCTGAGGAAGCTTAGAAGCAGTACTCCTGGGAGATGGCATAGATGATCCATAAGAAAATTTCCACCAACCCAATATCCGCAAGTTGTATAAATAATAAAAAGCCCCCCAAACATGTGACACATGGAGATCAAGGCCAATAAGTAGGTAGCAATTGCATTGCTTGGCTCAGCTTTGCTAGAGTTTTCTTCAAACAGCTGTGCTGGCTTTATGACTTTCAGTGTTCCCACTAGAATGGCTGTGCCAATAATAAGATTGAGAAAAGAGCTGCTTGTCTTAGCCCTTACAAACATGTCACCGGGACCATCAAATTTCACATTTAAGCTGCTACTAGTTCCTAAAGTCCCAATGATGGGATTGGAGAGATCAGTTGGCTGTTAGGAGTGCATACTGTTCTTGCAGAGACCTTGTTAAGTTCCTAGAACCTACATCCTGAAGCTCACAAACTCCTGTAAGTCCAGCTGTAATTAGGGCTCTGTTGTCCTCTTCTGCCCTCTGCAGGCTGTTCTCTCAAATGCACAAACCTCCCCCCACATCATATATACATATATACATTTAAATGTATATGAATATATACATTTAAAATACATACAAACAAAATCTTTTCTTAAAATCCTAGTAAAGTGGTGTTATAAGAATATACCTGGCCGGGCGTGGTGGCGCACGCCTTTAATCCCAGCACTCGGGAGGCAGAGGCAGGCGGATTGCTGTGAGTTCGAGGCCAGCCTGGTCTACAAAAGAGAGTCCAGGACAGCCAAGGCTACACAGAGAAACCCTGTCTCGGGGGGAAAAAAAAAGAATATACCTGTTGCTGGGCGTGGTGACACACACCTTTAATCCCAGCACTCGGGAGGCAGAGACAGGTGAATCACTGTGAGTTCAAGGCTAGGCTGGTCTACAGAGCGAGTCCAGGACATCCAAGGCTACACAGAGAAACCCTGTCTTGAAAAAACCAAAACCAAAACAAGAATATGCCTGTAGCAGGCAGAGTGATATGAGAGGGAAAAGACAAGCAATAAGCCTCTCTCACTGGTTCGTTGAGTCCAGAGTGTGCTGTTATTAGTCAGTCTTGCTGGAAATGCATGCATGGGGTCTATAGCCCAGAGGAGAAACACTGTTAGGCCTGAGGAAAAGTAGAGCCAAGAATGATCAAACAATATGACTCATGCTGAGTTCATACACACACAGCATTCACCAGGAACTGAAAAGTCGCGCCCAAGAGCCCTGGACAATGGGGTCAGGGAACTAAGGAGACTTAATACCTGCTGCTATTAAGCTGGTGAAAAGTAATTGAGAGCCAGGTGTGGTGGTGCACGCCTTTAATCCCAGCACTTGGGAGGCAGAGGCAGGTGGATCTCTGAGTTCGAGGCCAGCTTGGTCTACAAAGTGAATCCAGGACAGCTAGGGCTGTTACACAGAGAAACCCTGTCTCGAAAAATCAAAACAAACAAACAAACAACAACAACAACAACAAAAAACCCCAAACCAACCAACCAACCAAAAAAACCCCAATCTCCCCCCCCTAAAACCCAAAAGAAAAAGAAAAGTAATTGTGACATTTACATTGTTGAAATTGCTGTTTAGCTGGGTGGTGGCAGCAGCCTGGATGGTGATGACACACACCTTTAATCCCAGTACTTGTCAGGCAGAGGCAGGTAGATCACTGTGAGTTCAAGGCCAGCCTGGTCTACAAAGTGAGTCCAGGACAGCCAAGGCTACACAGAGAAACCCTGTCTCAAACCCCCTACCCCCCCCCAAAAAAAAGAAAAGAAAAAAAGGAAGGCATTTGCTGTTTAGTATCAGATTGCACTCTTAACATTATGATTATGCTATACATCATTTTAACACACTTTTTTGCTTTATGTTTGGGATATATTCATTGGCTATATATTTATTATGAATTGTGATAATAATATTAGACAGTAAGAAAAGCTGAGCTCTTTTCTTCTCTGAGTTCAGAATGCACTGTAAAACAGCCGGGAATCTCTCAGCATCAGCAGCACATGAGGCCCAGGGATAGCTTGTGGATATATACTGCTGGAGTGGGTCAAGTTCTGCAAAGGAGACAGCAGACCTGAAGATGAGGACCAGAGCTGCTGGCCCTGGCCAACTGAGAGCAATCATCACATCTGACCTTCTACAACCACATGATAAGTTGCCAGAGAATTCAACATGGACAATCCATAGGTTGTTAGCAGTTAAAGTAAAATGAAAAGTTAGTGTGTGTCTCATGAGCTGACCAAATTTGTTTCGTTTTGTTGTTTTTTGCTGTCCTGGACTCGCTTTGTAGACTGTAAGACTCTAGTCAGGATAGTCTATTCCGGGAAGCCACAAAATGAGAGACATAGACCAGATTGATGCAAAAGCAAGAGGTTTATTGATCCAACCCATTGGGGTCGAACTGCACCCTGAGGAGAGGTGACTCCATACAGCAAAGTTGTACAGTTTTTATACTTTTACAAATAGGCAGACTTAACTATCCGTGAGTCATTAAGCTGTTACTGATAGGTGAAGTTGACTTCTAAATCTATTGGCTAGTCTAAACAGTGCATTTGTAACTCTGTAAGGCTAGGGCTTGCCGTGGGGCTTTTCACCCTGGGGGCGGGTGCTTGGGGTCAGTTATCAGCCTGTGGTTTTTTGTTTTTTGTTTTTTTGTTTTTTCGAGACAGGGTTTCTCTGTGTAGCCTTGGCCATCCTGGACTCACTTTGTAGATCAGGCTGGCCTCGAACTCACAGCGATCCGCCTGCCTCTGCCTCCCGAGTGCTGGGATTAAAGGCATGCACCACCATGCCCGGCCTGGTTTTTTGTTTTTGTTTTGTTTTTTCGAGACAGAGTTTCTCTGTGTAACAGCTCTAGCTGTCCTGGAACTGGCTCTGAAGACCAGGCTGGCCTCGAACTCTCAGAGATCCACCTGTCTCTGCCTCCCAAGTGCTGGGATTAAAGGCTGCCTGGCCAGGATGTGGTTTTTCTTGGAATTGTTTTTAACATTCTAGTTACTGGTGGGGAGGGGAAGTTAAAATAGCCTGCATCAGTGGAAATTTACAGAGACCTTAACGGTGGTTCTTGAGGAAGGGGACTGGTTCCTTCATTGCCTCCTTCTTTCTGTAACTGCTTTAATCTTGAAGCAGGTCTAGAGATTGTCTAACATGATCTGAGAGTCTCCTGAGTTTAAGACTTGATATAAGGGAGGATACAAAGCATGACTGGTTTAAACAGAATGCAGAGTCTATTTTGTTATAGCCATTTGTCCCTCATGCCAGAGAGTTGTCCTTGATTTAGCTTTTCAGCCTACAGAGTGGGAAAACAGGTGCTGTAGTCTCTTCTGTATCTTCTTCAAGCTGACATTAGGATGTTGTTATTAGGGACCCAGGAAGGCTGAAAAGCTAGTCAAAGGCTAGGTAATGGAGCACTGCTTATCCAATCTAGTTGAAGAGACAGGGAGCAGTCACATCTGCAGGGCTGGTTAACATCAGCTTCCAGCAGGTCCAGATCTCAGTAGCTCATAATCTACAGGTGACCTCTGGATGCAGTCTGTTAGCCAGGTAAAAATCTGCTGAAACAACTATATACTTGGAACAGAATTAAAATTTTCTAGTAATTGGGGAAGGTGAAGAATTCAAGACCAGGGAAAGTCTCTATTTTCAGAAATAAGTAGGTATACTTAACTGGAGTTCATTTGATCTGTGACAAGTGGTTCCAGTTCTTATGGCTTTTTTTTTTTTTTTTTTTTTTTTTGTTTTTTGAGACAGGGTTTCTCTGTGTAGCCTTGGCCATCCTGGACTCACTTTGTAGACCAGGCTGGCCTCGAACTCACAGCGATCTGCCTGCCTCTGCCTCCCAAGTGCTGGGATTAAAGGCGTGCGCGACCACGCCCGGCTCTAATGACTTTTTGATTCTCTTGAAACTTATATGAATTTTAGCTTACAAATATTACAATTGTAAAAGACAGTAGCAGTAGACTCATACCTTTGAGACCCAGTAAAAGCATGAACAACTTTTTTTAGTTCCGGTAGCCTTGATATACAGACTGGACAGACTTGTTTTTAGCATAATGGTAAGTACCCTGATGTCTATATTTAGAAGACAACCAAAGCCAAATTAGAATCTTGAGCTTGTGACTAATCAATAAGCAGTGATCTCATTTTTAGATGTCTTAAGTCATTTTTATATCTCTACAACTTGTATTTATGTACCTTAATCCTTTTCTTAAAATTCACTTGCACTTTTTCAGTTGCACTTTATCACTTTGCACTTACCATTTAACCACTTTCTTAGACCCTCAAATGCTTCATTATCAACTTTTAAATACTTTCTTAGACATTCTAGTATTTATAAAACACCTTCTTAGTCCTTCTAATATTTTAGATCCTCCTAACTTAAAATGTTATATCCTCAGACCTTATATAAACTACGTCTTTTTTAAAAAAAAAAAATCCAGTTATTTACTGAGACACACAGGTAGTTGAGTTACATTATACCATTTAACGTGAAGCCCGTGAGCAAGCCTGTTTGTCTTTTTCCTCTACCTGTCAAGCTACCATTAAGTCAGCCACCAATGTAATCAGAGAGAAGGATACAAGAAGGAGAAATTGTAACCTAGATGATATATTATGTACCAATCAAAATGACAGAGGTGACTAGTCAGTCTGCCACCTAGATGGTTGTCTCACCCAGGCTCCTGTGGTTTCCTGGTATCATGGGCAAAGGCAGTCTGGCCATCAGGCACAGAAGAGGCTGTTTCTGTGGAAGAATAACTTGAGAGACTGACCTCACCTCGTTTTCAGCAACATGAGACAATAACTCTCCAGATGTCCAGCTTGTTATCCACAGTACATGCTGGGCCTAGCAGCAGGGGAAACATCGGGGCAGTTTTGCCCAGTGGTTAGAATACCACAATCCAGTGCTGTAGTTCCACCACACCAAAAAAAATCTTCTCAGAGACCTTGGGAAACCACTGCTAGGATGTGGGATTCTCTGTCCTAATTAGTTAAAATTTTATTTAATGCCATATTCATCAGGTCTTGGACAAGCTTGAGGGCAAGAGCTGAATCCTTGTCTGTCTTTAGTTGTCTGTATCCTACAAACATAAGACTGGATGCCATGACTTACATTGTACAGATAAGTGTTTGTTTATAAGATAATCTGCCTATTTTTAGCATATCTGGATTGCTTACATTGACTGATTAATTTAGAAAACTGAACTAGCACCTAATAAAAGCATAACTTGTGATTACCCTAAACAGTTTGTGATAGTAGCTCTTAACTTTACGTACCTGTTGCAGTTAAAGTACCAGGACAGCTTAAGAATGTTTATTATTAGGCCTATAATTCTTACTACAGCAGTATTTTCTAACCTGATATAAAAAAATCAAGACACAGACATCTGCTATATTTTAAAATAGCCTTAGTTAACCTGGGGAAGGATAGATACTAATCCCCTAAACTACTTCCCCTAGTGGGGCAGGTATGGGATCCCTATTCTAATCACATGTCATCTGCTTTTAATCATTTCTATCAACTTACTTCCAACCCATAATCTTAAATATTTGCTAATGTTCTTCATTTGGGCCAAATCGCCAGCCATGTGCTTCTCTTCCATCTCTCAGTTTTTTCACACAACTCACAGCTCTTGCCCAGGGTCTGACAATGATTCCCAGTATCTGTCCTAATCCACCACTAGGTGGAGTCTCTCAGAGGATATCTACGTTGGGTTAATATCCACTTATAAGTGACTATAAACCATTGTTTGCCAGAACACATATTCTCTTGTACTCCCAAATGCACTCATTTTTTTCTACTGGAGCAGCTTTGCCCTTAACATAAGGAAACAGTAACAGCTGAGCAATTCTATGTGCTGCATTAATTTGCACTTCCTGCTTTATACATGCCATGATTTTGATTTCTTTCTTACAATCCCCATCTATAATACCAGGATGCACAATAAGACCTTGAGAAGTCACATACAATTTTTAAGAATTATATACAACACCTTAAAAGAGTTGATACATAGTATGCTATAATCAAAATATAACTTTCCTTAACTGAAAATTGACCATCAATTTGTATCTCCCGGTTATATGTAACAATGTACTTACTTACCTCTGTTTAATTTGGAAACAAACATAGAAGGCCAAATAAATCCCATCCTGGCAATCACTAATGATCATAAGCACAGTCAAAGATATTTTAAGAATACAATCATTCATGAGGCAACTGATAATCTGCACTTCTTAATTATTTTTAACAGTTAATAATAAAACGACAACCATTACATTGGAGCTCCTTTACTTCAGCATCAAGATCTCTAAATATAGGGGCTGGAAACTCTTCTGATTCCCACATGGCATATAGAATACAACAATTTTCTTAAAAGAAAATTTATTGTTCGGGACTCTAACCTAAGCAGTTCCGTTGCTCCCGAATCTAACCCAAGCAATTCCATTGTTTGCGAATAAACTGAAAGTAAGACAAGCGGTGTTGGCCAACACAGACACACAAAGACAATGAAACACGAACACAGACAACTGCGGTACCTGACTGGTGAGCTGGTGCCTTCCCTCCAACCATGGTCTTCCTCTCTCACAGGGGCTTCACTTCCCGGCCGATGCATCAAATGTAAGATTCTAGTCAGGAGAGTTTATTCCTGGAAGCCCCCAAATGAGAGACGGAGACCGGATCGATGCAAAAGAGGTTTATTGATCCAACCTATAGGGGTCGAACTGCACACCCTGAGGAGAGGCGACCCCGCACAGCAAAGTTGCACAGTTTTTATACTTTTACAAATAGGTAGACTTAACCATCCGTGAGTCATTAAGCTGTTACTGATAGGCGAAGTTGACTTCTAAATCTATTGGCTAGTCTAAACAGTGCACTTGTAACTCTCTAAGGCCAGGACTTGCCATGGGACTTTTCACCTTGGGGGCAGGTGGTTGGGGTCAATTGTTAGCCTGTGGTTTTTCTTGGAATTGTTTTTAACATTCTAGTTACTGGTGGGAAGGGGAAGTTGAAACAGCCTGCATCAGTGGAAATTTACAGAGACCTTAATGGTGGTTCTTGGAGAGGGGGGACTGGTTCCTTCAGACCAGGCTGGGCTCAAACTCATAGTGATCCACCTGCCTCTGCCTCCTGAGCGTTGAGATTAAAGGCATGCACCACTACCACCCAGTGACCAATTCTTAAAAAATGGTCATTCTGATCTGTCTTTTTCTACTGTCCTACGAAACAATAATGGATCATATGTCAATTGGATTGTGATGTGTGAAAAACGTGGATTGTAAAGGATAAATCAGCAACACCCAGCTCAGTGGTTGGATTAGAAAAAGTTCCAAAGCATTCCCTAAGACAAAACTTGCACCCCAAAAAGTCATGGTCCCTGTTGGTAGCCTTCTGCCAGTCTGATCCATCACAAATCCCAGTGAAACAGTTACGTCTGAGAAGTATGCTCAACAAATCAATGGGAAGCAGTGAAATTTGCAATGCCTGTAGCCAGCGTCAGTCAGTAGGAAAGGCTGAATTCTTCGCACGGCCAAGCACTGCATAGCCAATGCTTGAACAAGTCAGACTACAGAGTTTGGCCTTATCTCCATGCTTACCTGACTGTTAACAAACTGACTACTACTTCTTCAAGCACCTGGACAACTTCTTCCACAACCAACAGGGTGGAGAATGGTTTCAAGAGTTCATCAAACTTCACCAGGCATGGTGGCCTATGTCTGTTATCCCAGCACCCGGGAGGCAGAGACAGGTGGATCACTGTGAGTTCGAGGCCAGCCTGGTCTACAAAATGAGTCCAGGACAGCCAAGGCTACACAGAGAAACCCTGTCTCAAAATGACAAAAAAAAAAAAAAAAAAAAAAGAGTTCAGACAAACATATTTCTTATTGGCCAAAATGAAGGCATCCATTGGGGACTGAAGAGAAGGCTTGGCAGTTAAGAACGCTTGTTCTTACAGAAGACCTGGGTTTGATTCCCAGCACCTGCATCGTGGTTCATAGTCATCTTTAACTCCAGTTCCTGAGGTTCCAGCACACATTTCTTCTTTTTTTCTTGAAAGCTTTCTTCATTCTTTCGCAAAAGACCAACTGCAATGAAATGAGGTGAGTCAAAGCTCTTGACTGTCTTCATAACAACATCGCCTTAGAACTGGATCTCTTGGCGTTTCCCTTCTTATTGCCTCTCAGTTCAAAACGCTTGCGTCTCTAACAGCCAACATTCTCTTAGATCTGCAGGTGGGTTCAACACACTCCAGTCTCAGCACAATCTTCTTTGCAGTTTTAGGCTTTTTTTGTGGAAAATAGGCTTAGTTTGCCCACCTGTTTCCTGGCATAACACTGCTTTCCCTGGGCATATAAAGAATCCTTGCCCTTCTTCTACTGTGTCACTTTGTAGGGCTGGTGCTTGCCATATTTTTTGCAGAATGTCTGGTGGGTCTTAGGAACGTCCACCATATTGGCGGGGAGCAGTATCCGCTCAGAAAGGAAGAGGTCCAGTGCGCATTTCCAGCCTCCACAGGCACCAAGGAAGCTCATGATGCATACCCAAGGCCCAGTCCTCAGATGCTTCTTGCTGGTGGATCTCAATGTTAATACACCACAGACTAGCCTGTTGGCCACCTATGGATGATCTCTGCCATGGAGCACCAGCAATACCACCTCAGGTAGCAGTACTGGCTCATCCTCACACTTCTTAGACTAGAGGCCCAGTCAAAGGTTGGCAACCTGTTATGAACATGGGTGTTCCAAAGCCTATTGGCTTCTTTTTCTTTTATTATTTCTACTGTAAAATATGATGATTTGAGCTGGGTTTAATCCTGTTTGTGAGTTTATTTCATCACAGAACCTGCCACTTCGGTTGCATTTCCCTTGGCAATGAGTGGGTGCTCAGATTCCTGGTGTTTCAGCCTCCTGTAGGCACTGTCGGTGGTGAGGGCAGCCCACCCTTCTCCTGTTCTTTGACGACTCCTAGCTGCTCTGTGGTGTTGTTTCCATTCTCATCAATTTCTCACGTTGGAAGTGCCTGTATGTTTGCTTTAAAGAATAAAACATCTGGATTTCAGAAAAAGATTTGTGCATTTCAGTACTCAAAATTTTTACCTTTTTGGTTAATCTATAGAAAGTTCTGTCCAGGCTGACTTCAAACTCCTGTACTCAAGTGATCTTACTGTATCAACCTTCTAAGTGCTACTGTACCAATGAAAAGTTCTTTAATGATGCCAGCATGGTAGGAGCATAGGGAGACAGGAGCTAACACCCTCTACTGATGAGACTTTAAATATGTACATCATTCATAAAGGGTCTGGCAGTAGGTATCAAGGAGCTTAAAACCCTCACCTGCTTAAATCTATTCACTGGACATTGTTATGAGCAGAGCTGTAGTCCCCAAAGTTCCCAAAACTTCCAGTAATGGAGGCTTCATAGCACCGAATGTGAGTGTGTTTACACAGGTTACACCTCACGGGTGTGTGAGGTCTTACACAGGTTAAATGAAAATGCCTATTTAGAAAGGGTTTATGTTGCAGGATATTTGATCCCATTGTGATCCCTGAGATTGTGAACTGTAAAACTCTGTCTTTTGTTTACCTTGGTTGAGCCCTAACACATGCCTTTAATTGAAGAACTTTCTGTTGATTGTAAACAGGTGATTAAGGGGTGGTTCAGCCAGCACTAGGACAAAACTTTAATCCAAGAGCTTTCTGTACTCAGGATTTAATAAAGTTAACCCTAAGTCAAGAGGTGGAGCAAGAAATCAGCTCACAGGGATTTAATAGAAGAAGGGACTTTGAGTTGAGGGGTATTTAAGGCAGCATGTAGAAGTGGAAGGAGCTCTTTAGCTTTTAGTTCTTTGGCTCTTGGGCTTTTAGCTTTGCTCTCTTTAGCTCCTCAGCACCTTGGCTTTTGGCTTTTTGGGCTAGCAAGCCTTTAGCCTTGGGTTTTTTGACCCTTTCCTCTTGGCCTGTCAGCTGAGCTAGTGAGCTAGAGAGCTGAGAAGGAAGGTCAGCTGGGTGCTTTCTCAGTCTCCTTGAGCTAGCAGGTTTTCACCCCAGCATCTGGCTCCTTAGTCTTTAATAGTAAAATAGAACATTTTGGATTTTCAATTAAAACAAGTTTACTTGAAATGTACTGATGTTTTATGAGAAGAGGAAATTTGCATGACAGAGAGACAACAGGTACCTGCTCTGGATGGAAAGACCATCTGAAGATACAGACCAGCATCCTGTGCAATGAAGGGAGAATTGGAAAACCAGAATTGGGGGATTCCCGGGCTGCAGAATTTTAGGATGCTAGTTTCTCTAGATTCAGCAACCTGTGGTAGTTATGGCAACCTTAGCTAGCTAATTCAGAACAGAAATCTGTTTTCAACAAGAGAACAATAGTTGAAGATTTGTAAAACTACTAAATCCCTGAGGTAAATCTTTGCGTGTTTAGTCCAGTTGCTGTTGGTCAGCCATGACACTGGGTCCTGTGGACAATGAGAGAGAAGGACAGTCCACTTCTTCCCACTGGCATTTTTATGGGAGACAAGTGTGTACTGGGGGACTTCTGTGAAGATGGTTGAGTTCCAACCTGAGGGGGCTCAGTAGGGAGCACAGGCCGTTTTTCTCTCTGAGGCTTGGCTCCTGTGGAGAGGAAGCTCTGCCTAGAAGGAACTTGCTGGCAGGAAGAGTCCCTGGTGGGCTAGGGCTAAAGAGTGCAAAGAATCTAAGAGAGAGAAACAGAGGTGGAGTGGGGGAGATGGAGGGCTTCCCAGAAGTGCCATACCACAATTTAGCAATGTTAAGGCAAATCATCTAAAGTTTTCTCTGTCCTGCAAGAATATTTACTTCCTTCCCCTTTAAAAAAATTCTCCTGGTTCTCTGCAGTGACCTAGTATTGTGGAGGTGGGGTAGGGGATTCCTTAAGTATTGAGATTGGGAGTAAAATACATAAATGTGCTCTTCCATCAAGAACCCTGAAAATACACGCCAAGAGTTCTGGTCACAATATAAAGCATATACTTAATATCACCATAAGCCACTGATTTTGCCATCTCTGCTTTGATGTGTGGTTTTACGGAAAGTGGACATAAAGGACAGCTCTAATTGATGACAAGGAGACACTTCTCAAAATTATTTGCGTGCTGGTATGCTATGTTGGAATTTTTATTCTCTCCAAATATATGGCTCCAAAGGGTCATAAGATTATATCCTAAATTGCTTTAAACAGATTTACCTGTCTTTCCTGCATACTATAAAAGGGCCCCAGTTAAAATAAATGGCCCCAGTACTCAAGTTATGATCTTCCCACACTCTAAGCTTCTCCTGGCCACTGGGATCCCTGTATTCAGTATACAGTGGCTGCTGCTATTGGCTCAGTGACTACATAGCTGCACTGACACCCAAACAGAAAAGTATTCTTCACACTACGGTGGTAGAGTATTCACACAAAAGAACAGTACTCACACTGCAGCTAGGTACACACACACACACACCACACACACACACACACACACACACACACACACACACACACACCAGAAGAGTATTTATGCCACCAAAAAGTGCTGTTTGCACTGTGTATTCCAATCACTCTCCAGTCAGGGGAAAGCCCTGGGCACTTTCTGACTGCATCACAGCAGGTTTTCACTGAAACAATATTCAGTGTCCACACTACTCTGTGGATACAACATGACTATGGAACTCATGATCTCACAGCACCTGTCGACCTCCCTCTGAACACACAGGCCAACATTCCCTTGCAGATGAGGGAATGATTCACGGGGCTGTGCCCCACCCTGAGAACCTACTGGCAGGTAATGGTTGTTAGGAAGGAAGGATTTTTTTTCTTCAGAGGTGCAACCACTGAAGGGTTTTCCATGTTCATCATCATCATCATCATCATCATCATCATCATCATCATCATAACAACAACAACAATAATAATAACAACAACAACAACAATAATAACAATGATAATAATATAACTCTCTTCCTATGCTCATGTAACCCTAAATAAACTGAATGAGTCATACACAAAAAAACGTGAAAGAAGGGGTTTGTTAGGAAAAAAAGAGGTTCAGTGGGAATGGAAGGAAGATAAGGGAAAATAATAGGAGACAGAAATTTTCTTCATGAACGAAATTGCCAAAGAACTTTCCAAAATAGAAACCAACTTCTAAGCAGGGCATGGTGGCACACACCTTTAATGCCAGCATTCAGAAGGCAGAGGCAGAAAGATTGCTGTGATTCGAGGTCAGCCTGGTCTACAAAGTGTGTCCAGGAAAGCCAAGGCTAACACAGAGAGACCCTGTCTCAAAAAAACAAAACAACAACAACAACAACAACAAAAAGAAACCAATTTCTTGGTTTCTATATCATCCTACATGCTGTCAGACTAATGGATATGTGGTGTCACTGTTCATTTGTCTAAACTACAAACTGAACAAAACCAAAAGTGAAGACTAAGGTAAATTATCGACTAAAAGGGAAAATTATATGAGAGTGAAGGCTCACTGATGGCGTCAGGTGGACCACTCTGACGGAAGATGTTGATAACGAGTAGTCTATGCATGAGAAGATATTACTAGTGGTTGGGCTCAAGCCAAGTATTTCCCAGTTACTGGCTTCTTATCCAAGGAGTTGAAAAGAAATGTTCCCACAAATTTGCTAAAGATGAAAAATTACTTTATTTAGAGAAAAGCAAAGCTTTGTACATATCAGAGAGGAATACACCATCGAGACTGACGCTGGGCTAGCCACCTGAGTAAGGCTAGACTGCTTAAGAACTCTAATTATTGCTTGAGGTTTCCTTTATGGAGTTCAAGGGGTAACGATTAGTCACCAAGGGGCATAGGAGATGGAGTTGCCTGTTTTGATTGTTGAATTAGGTCAAGTCATTTTTCTACTGCATAAGTCCCTTCCCATAAGGCATCTGACTTTAATCAGATGTGTGCCTGGTGATAGATACAGAGGCATAATAGGAGAGTGTCCCTAAAAGTTTACTAGATGTCATGATTTTGTTTTATTACATATGCACCTCAAACAGTTCAGGTCAAACGGATGCTTCTTCTCTATCCCTGAATATATTGGGATACACTCGAATAGAAACTGTCAAGTTTGCTTGTTATTGGGGGTTAGGAGAATTAACCTATTGCTCAGAGATAGCAGTGCTAATGAAGAGAGAGGTTCCAGGGAGCACTGAGATTACTCAGTGCATTGTGGAGAGAGAGAGAGAGAGAGAGAGAGAGAGAGAGAGAGAGAGAGAGAGAGAGAGAGAGAGAGAGAGAGAGAGAGTGTGTGTGTCTGTGTATAGAGGTAAAAGAACTGACCTGCCAAGTGCACTGTTACAAGAAGGGAAAGGTATAACCCAAACCAAATAGGATCTCAATATACGAAACTGTATCTTATAGTTCCCTGCCTGGGCATAGTGGTAAAGGGGGAAATATCTGTACCTGACATTGCTGTAGATGTAAAACTTATCTCCAGGGATAATATGCAGAAAAAAACCCTAAAGAATTAAACACCAACAAACCAAATAATCCAATTTTTAAAATTGGGTATAGAGCTAAACAGAGAACATTCTTTTTGTTTGTTTGTTTTTGTTTTTCGAGATAGAGTTTCCTGTGTAGCATTGGCTATCCTGGACTCTCTCTGTAGACCAGGCTGGCCTCAAGTTCACTGTGACCTGCTTGCCTCTACCTCGCAGGTGCTGGGATTAAAGGCGTGCACCACCATTGCCCAGATTTAAACAGAGAATTTTCAACAGAGGAATACTGAATGGCTGAGAAACACTTAAGAAATGTTCATCATCCTTAGTCATCAGGGAAATGCAAATAAAAATGTCTCTGAGATTCCATCTTACACCTACCAGAATGGATAAGATCAAAAAGACAAGTGACAGCACATGCTGGGGGCAACATGAGGAAAGGGGAACACTCCTCCTGATGGGAAAGTAAACTTTTACAACCACTTTGGAAATCAATCTGGCCCTTTCTCAGCAAGTTGGGACAAGATCTACATCAAGACTCAGCCACACCACTTCTGGGTGTATACCCAAAAGATGCTCCACCACACAACAAGGATACTTGCTCAACTATGTTCATAGCAGCTTTATTCATAAATAGCCAGATCTGGAAACAACCTAGATATCCTTTAACAGAAGAATGGATAAAGAAACTGTGGTACATTTATACAATGGAGTATTATTCAGTTATTAAAAACAAATAAATCATAAAATTTGTAGGCAAGTAGAAGGAACTAGAAAAGATCATCCTAAGTGAGGTAACCCAGATCCAGAAGGACACACATGGTAAGTGGATTTTAGTCACACTGCACAGAATAAATATGCTACAATGCATAGACACAAAGCAGCTAAGTAACAAGGAAGATCCAAGGGAAGATGCTTAAATCTCTCTCAGAAAGGGAAATAGAATTGACAGAGGTAGTGATTGAAGAGGGGGAACACGATAGGAGAGGAAGCCCAGAGAGAAATAAGGATGGAGACAGTAGGTGTGGGAGGACTGAAACACTGTAGAGGAAAGAGAAACTATGGGTGGGAACATCTCTGTGACAAGCTGGAGATCTAAGTCAGCGTAGGCTCCTAGGAGGATATGAGAGGGACTCTAGCAGAGACTTCTAGTAGGGTGGGTTATAGAGACTGGTTTCAAACCAAGCAAGTGCTTACATAAGCAACAGTTAAGCTTCTTTTTGTTTTGCTATATAGGCTAGGTTGACTTGGAACTCACTATATGCCCATATTAACCTCAAACTGGTGTCATTCCTCATGCTTCAGTCTCCTGTGTGCTGAGATTACAAGTGTGAGCCCCCATACCTGCTTTTTTATTCCTCTGTTGTCAGAAACAGAGACACAAAGGGCTGGAAGCCAAACAGTGGCTGATTAGACTGTGGGGAGCCATGCTAAATTCTGCCATGTCAGAAATCCCATGCTTAGACAAAGGCATGTCTTCTAGTTGCTGACCTTTGCCTCAAGAGGTCTTGTGTTCTAGGCTATCCTTGGACTATTTAACCTTTGAAAGAAGTAGGGAAGTCCCAACTTGGAACCACCCAGAGGATCAAGGAAGTTCTTACAGGGAACTACTCAGAGAAATAGGAAGTTCTTACAGAGAGTTACCCAAAAAACTAAAGTTCTACAGGGAGTGATTCAGGCTATTGTATTCTTGCCTGGGGGCTAGGGTAAGTGAGATTAGAACAGATCCTATTGACCTTGCTCTCTATACATTCTTACTAGTCAGCATTAAAGTGAATCTTGATTAGAAATTTCTGGACTTGATTCTTTGATTAGTGTTGGTGGCCATTTTTCCTTTTGTGAAACAGAGATTCAGGCCTGGCATCTGTCCAGCTCCTAGCTCAAGTATATTCTGAGTTCAGTTACTAGAGAGCTTTGACTCCAGTGCTGAACTGTATTCCAACCTTTCCTGCAAGACTGTCATTTCATATTGTATATGTTTCTGCCTTAATTACCAGCATATCAAATACTTATTCTGTGAGCAAGTAAAGTTTTCATCCTATGACAGAAATGTTAACTATGAATACAATTTCTCATTCTAAGAATAATATATGATGGTGGCTTGCCTAAAGTAGGCAGAATTAGAATGAGTTCTTCAGCTCTGGATCTTTATAGTAATGCCCTTAAACTATATATATTGAAACTCCACTATGGAGATGTGAAAATAAATATTTATTTGTCCCATAGAGAGCACTGAAGAGCAAGTAAAGGAAAGAGTCCTGTGGCTATAGATGGATGGTTGGTTCAATGAGTTAGACTGTTTGCTGCACTGGCTTGACAACCTGAATCTGACCTCTAGTCCAAAGGAAAAACCAAAAATAACAACAACAAAAGCATGTCCTGCTACCTGTTTCTGTAACCCCAGAGTTGGAGGTCGGAGGCAAGAAGGTTCTAGGTACTGGCTGGTCAGCCTAAGCTCAACCATGAGCTTTAGCTTCACTGAGGACCCTCTATCAAGGGAGTAAGGAGACAAGTAGTAGAGGACTTCTGAACACTCATGATGATACTGTGAAACATACATACATACACACACATACACACACACACACACACACACAAATAATTCAAAGAAAAATTTCCACCCATGTTTAATTTAGTGAACCAGTGTTTGTATTGGTCTACAACTATGTGCCTATCACAGTGTAAGTGTTTCTAAATATCTGTTCAGTGGACAAGCAAGGCCCAGGACCCAAGAATAGCAAAAGAACGTCCTTTCTTTGTTTTTTGTGAGCAATTTTTCAGATCAACTGAAGCATGGGTGAGATGCTACTTATAGGTGGATGGATGACTCAAAGGCAGGTGCCCCACCCTGATGCAAAGGATGATGGGGTAACTGCATCCCTGGAGCTCTTTGAATAAATAACTAACACTCAACTGGCCAGCTTCCCCCTCTCTTTTTCTTCTTCCCCCTCCCCCCACTTCCCTTCCTTCCTCCCTCCTTCTCATTCTCCCAACTGTTACTGTATATATGCATACATAATCTTGGAGAGGGCTTGTTAATTTTGTAAAGTTCAGGAACTTCCTGAACCTTGTAAGTTTCCTTTGCCTCTTGGGACTTACTTGCTTGTTTTACTTACATCCTAAGTTTTTCTTTTTCTCTCCAGAAGGAAATGCTTTCATTTAGAAGAAATGGCTGCATAACACAATTTATATCGAAGTAACCCCTACAACAATTAAATTATAATACATTTATGTTTAATAAAACATACAAAATAAAATTTAGGCAATAGAAAAGGAGGGTTGGGAGTTTAGTCAAGAGATAGCTCAGTGCTGTGTAGTAGAAATACTGTGTAAGATACATGTTAAGATTCATTTTATAAACCAGGTGTGGAGGCACATGCCTTTAATCCCAGCACTGCAGAGGCAGAGGCATGGGGATTGCTGTGTGTTCGAGGCCAGCTTGGTCTACAAAGTGAGCCCATAACAGCGAAGGCTATATAGTCAAACTTTGTCTCAAAAAACAAAACAAAAACAAAAAGAAGATTCATTTTATAGTAGCCACATTTGTAAGAAGGAAAAAGGTAGACTGTGTTAATAATATAATTGATATGAGAAAAAATGTCTGCCTATTGTGCTTTTAAATGACACTTGAATGTACTTCATCTAATGTTGTGTCCCAGCCCGCGGGAAATATCAAATCAGGGGTCACCTGAAAGAGGGAGTGGGGATCCTTTGGCTAGATCTGGGTAGGGGTTCGATGTTTATTGCACATATTGTCCTTGGTTGGTGTCATGGTTTGAGCGGAACCCCTGGGCCCAGATCTAGCTGTCATAATGTTCTACTTGTAGGTTTCTAGGACCCTCTGGATCGTTCTATTTCCCCATTCTCCCATGCTTCTCTCACCTAGAGTCCCAATAGGATGGCCTCACATCTATCCCACTTTCCTATTAGGTGAAGACTTTCATGGGACATGCTTCTTGGGCTGGTGTCTAGTTATAAGTGAGTATATACCACGCAAGTCTTTCTGCTTCTGGGTTAACTCACTCATTATGATCATTTCTAGTTCAATGTCATATGTTTTTTTAGGCGAAGCAAATATTCAGCGATTTTTATGGCCTACCAGTGTATTTAAATAGATAAGGAAGGAAGATGACAAGCTGGCTTTTGGACATCAAAAGGAAAAGAGAGCCCAAGATACAGTGCAGTTGAACAACATACGATGTGATGGATGTTTTAGATCAGCAAAACAAATGACTGCAAGTCAAATTACCTACCTTTATGTTCTTTTATTAGTTATTTGAGAATTTCATACCTTGTCCATTAATCATATTCATCCCCTTTCTCCCACTCCTCCTAGATTCATTCTACCCCCATTTCATAACTATTTTACTTTGTGTCCTCATTATTTTCTCAAACCCATCAAGTCCAATTAGTGCTTCTTATATACTGTTGTGTGTGTGGCCATCCACTCAAGCCTCTAAGCCCTACTACTAGGGGCCACACCTACAAATAAAATTTCTTTTTTTTCTGGAAACTTTTTTTTTTTTTGTGAGCAGGGTTTCTTGTGTAGCCTTGGTTGGTCTGGACTCTCTTTGTAGACCAGGCTGGCCTCTGCCTCCCAAGTACTGGGATTAAAGGCATGTGCCACCACACCGGGCGGGCCCTCTGGAAACATCTATGCTAGGATTTTGTTTATTTGACATTGGGCAAGTCTTTTGCAGGCTGTGAGTTCATACTCACAATTGCCCTATTGTACTGGAAATGAGTTTGTTAGTCACCCGCTGCTTGTGACACTTACATTCTTTCCTCTTCCTCTTTTGCAATGGCCCCTGAGCCTTGAGAGGGATGGGTATGATGCAGATGGCCTATTTAGGGCAGAGCACTCTAAAGTCACTAATTGTCTGCACTTTGACCAGTTTAAAAAAAAAAAAGAAAAAGGCTTTGCAAACACCACATGCAAAATATACACCACGTATAAGGTGATGAGTAATAGAGAAAGAAAGCCAATGGCACCCTCTGGTTTCCACATAAATGTGTACATCACCTGCACAAATGTGCACACATCAACATAGGTGTATTTCACATTCATACAACACACACGCACATGCACACATGTATACAAACAGATACCTTTGACAGTATCATGTGTTTGGGTGTTTCCACAACGCATTATGTTCACCTTCCATTTCTGTTTCTTATTTCCCCATACTTCCTTTGAATGCTCTTTTAACCCCAACTAGTTCCCCTTCTACGTTCATGTCTTTTGTTCTAGACTAATTGGGTTTAATTAGTTTAATTACAACTGTTTGTGTGAAGATGGGTGTGGAGTTGTACAACTGCATTGTAGGCAGATTTTCAGTGGTTACAACACTGAAAAAAATGACACTCCCTTCTCTGGAAACACTTCCAATAGCTTCTTAGTTAGGAGTGAAATCTCATAAACACATTTCCCTGTCTATGATAAAATGTTGAAGGTCTAAATCTTGTGCAGGTATCTGTAGCCGCTGTGTAATTAGGTTGCAATGACAATGAGATATCAGGAAGTGTTTTAAAGCAGTGATTCCTGCAGGGATTAGCAGGGATGATGTAAGTGTCTTTTCTAGGGTTATCACCAGTCATTTATTCTCAGGACTCCAATCAGTTGAGTATTTTCATGATATATGTGTAATAATATAAATGTGTATGTAAAAAATAAAAAATGCTTAACAAAAAAAAATAGTACTTTCATTAACTTCTGCTCCCACAGAAAGAAGTTTTTCTGTTCAAAGCTGAGAGCCCCAGTTGTTTCAGGGCAGAACATGAGTTATATAAAGGCCTGTCCATTTAGCAAAAGAAAAGTAGTAGACTTGAAGACTCATTACCATGCTGATCACAGGTATTTGAGAAAAGAAGCAGACGTGGGACCTGCTTATAATTGGAAGATGTCCCCTAACGTTCACATGTTCAAACTTAACCACTGACTGTGCTAATGTATGGAGATACAACCTTTAGGAAGTCATCAGGATTGAGGAGGACATGAGAGAAGTGCTTCAAAGATAGCATTCATTGCTTTTCATAAGAACAAGGGATTTAGCTGGCAGCCCCTTTCTGCCTATCTAAAACACACTTTCTGTCACATTATAATGCAGCAGAGTATTCTTCATTTACCTTGGGCAGATGCTGGTGCTCTGCTTTCAGACTTCCCAGCCTTTAAACTACAAAAGGCTTCTTTCTTTAGCCGGGCGTGGTGGCACACGCCTTTAATCCCAGCATTTGGGAGGCAGAGGCACATGGATCGCTGTGAGTTTGAGGCCAGCCTGGTCTACAAAGTGAGTCCAGGATAGTCAAGGCTACACAGAGAAGCCCTGTCTCGAAAAACCAAAAAAACCCCAAACAAACAAACAAACAAACAAAAACCCACCAAAACCAAAAACAAACAAACAAACAAACCAAACCAAACCGACAAAAGGCTTCTATCTTTATAAATTATCTATTGTTAAGAACTCAGTTATAGCAACACAAAGTGGATTAGGAAAGGGAAGAGAAGAACAGAGACAGGCATGCAAATGTTTTCCCATCCCTGCAAACTGGGAAAGTCATAATGCACATGACACACAAATACTAAATACAAATATTACACACACATATTAGAGAAACACAAATATCTAGTCTCTGTAATCCAGAATAGTTATCACCAAACCGTGCACTGTTCCAAGTGTTCCTAATAATTCACAGAAACCATTTTTTTAAAAAATATTTCCCTTCATGCATTTATCTAGTCTTATTTACATGGTTTTTCTCTCCATGGGACAATGTTTTCCTGTTTTCATTTTTTTCCCTTTTTCTTTTCTTTTTCTTCCTGAAAATTTGTAAGTGATTAAATCGCTGTAAAGTCACTTCACCTCATTTTAGAACAGTGCTCAAAAATATTTACACGAAGTTGGTGTGGTGGTAAACACTTGTGATCCAAGCATTCTGGAAGCTGGTGCAGCGGGATCAGGAGCTGGATGCCAGCTGGAGCTACATAGCAAAACTTAAAAAAGAAAAAGAAACCAGCTAGATGAGTTTTTATACGTATGCATACATATATATTTACATATAATCACACCCTTGTAGTAATGAAGAAAACACAGTACCCCTACAATATCGGCTTCTCAAAATATTAAAGCAGTTGTGTTGACAATGCTGCCGAATGCACTGCGTTAAACTGACTCTGAGTGACTTTTCCTTGTATCATGGATCAATGTATCTTTCAACCCTTATGAGAAGCTTCTGTTTGCTAAAGATGGTGCTTAACATTGAGACCCCACAACTGGTCAAGGTGAAGAGAATAAGAGACCTACAGAATGCTTAATCTTAAAGTGAGCACATCTTCCTCATCCCCACCACTTCTAAGGTTGAGGGATCACTGCAGTAGAGGGCCTTGGAAAGAGGTAACATTGAAAAGCAGTAGGTGACTACAAGTACACAGTGTCTTTTTGGAAAGAACAGGGGAGCTGCAGAGATGAACTCACAGTGGTTGTGATGCTTCTTCTGCCCAAGACTGCATAAGTCTAAACCAGACAGCATGGAGAGGGAAGTTGTGTACACAATCCCACCTCTAACCATGGAACCATCTGGTATTTGTTAGCTGCTAGGAGAAGGAAAGATAGTTTTCTCTAAGAGTGATGCTTCTGGTAATCCTACCATGCTCCCAAGGGACATCACACGTCCAAGAATATTTGGGCCACCACACGTTGGTCTTGAATGGTGTAAAAAGAGAAAAGAAGGCACAAAGTTGGGTAAGTAAGGCTAGAGATGTGGGAGAGCAGTGAACATGATCAAAACATCAATGAAGCCTCAGAGAACTAATAAAAACAATAAAAATAAAAATGATAGTGCCCGAAGCCATTTTGTTAAGGGAAGTTCAAAAAGACATCCGAGTTTTCTGTAGTGTAGTGTAATGTAGTGAAATGAACGCTGGAATTGCTTCCAGCCTCTTTTCTCTTTACTACTGTGCCAAGAGCCATTTTGTCAAAGGAGCTCCTTAGGCATGTGGATTTTCTAGGAGGTAGTCTGGCATTTTGCAGGGTCTGTACTGTGATGTGCCCCCAGCGTTGCTTCTAGCCTCTGACATGATGTCAAAAGCCATTGATTTGGGGATGTTCAGTAAGCATGAGAGATCTCTGGAAGGGATGCAGTATTTTGCAAGGTCTGTACCGTGAGGCACCCCAGAATTGCTTCCAACCTCTGACAACCCTGTCAGTTGTGCACTGCTGCATCTCTCTAAAATCTGGCTTTTGTGTGAACCATCACTTTCTGAGCATTTACCCGTCCTGACTGAACAAACTCCCTACAGGATCTTATTGGAGTTGTACTGATGTTCAGATGAATTAATTCCTGTTTATGGAGTTCTTGATTTGATTCAAACAATTTTAAAAGCTAAATTGTTTTTGATCTTCTAAAACAATTTGAGAAAGTTTATGGCTGCAATAAATACCTTTGTTGACCTCCAGATGCTTCACTAGGGGATAGCCTTGAGGCAAATTTGTGGCCTCAGGTAAGTCTTCACTCCTGATGGCACCATGAATCCTGGTATACAGCACAAACATAGGCAAATTGGTTTAAACTTCCCATGAACCCAAAATATAATGGGGCTACCCAGAAATGTCTAAATTAAGTATAAACCTTAATGTCCAAATATACAAACTGAAGCCAGGCGTGGTGGTGCATGCCTTTAATCCCAGCACTCAGGAGGCAGAGGTAGGCGGATTGCTGTGAGGTCGAGGCCAGCCTGGTCTACAAAGCAAGTCCAGGACAGCCAAGGCTAGCACAGAGAGACCCTGTCTCGAAAAACAAAAACCAAAAACCAAATATACAAGCTGTTCTGCTATAATTCCTTATACCTGCTCATTTTATGACATTATATGCTGTCATTTTAAATTTACTTTGTTTCTTAGAATGAAAAATGGATAAAATTATTATCCTGAAATCACTTTAAACTAAGATATAGCCAAAAAATGTGCAGCCAGGCCAGTCCTAATTGCAAAGGCATATATTCTTGTAACTTTTAGACCCTGTTAACCTTTAGACCTAGTCAACAGTTGTCACTCTGAACTCACTATGAATTTATGTAATGGATATATAGTTAAGAAATTTTAGTTTTAAAACATATAACTTGTATTTTAGAATTCCTCTGTTTTTGTGATAATTGTTTTTTTTGACTATGAGGTAAGTCCTTTTCTGAGACGTATAAAACCTGTAACCAGACAATAAATGGGCTTGAAGTTAAAGTTTCTAACTTCATCCATCCATTTTCTCTTGAATGCTTGTGTGTGTGAATGGTCTATTTTCTATCTCTCTCTTATCTTTTATTTTCTTGTAGATTCATAAATAAGTTAACAGACTCAGGGCTCCCCTTCAGCCCTCTCAGACAAACAGGAATACTTTAGCTTACCGAGATCTTCAAAGACTCCTATCTGCAGATCATAGCGCATCCTTTTACAACTCCCTCCCTGCAATTTTTTTTTTTTTTCTAGAGGCGGTTTTTAACAACCCTAGCTGCAGAGAAAAGAGTGTTCAGTTTAATTTTCCTCATTTGTTGCAGTGCAACTGGAAAAGGAACCTTGGCCACCTCCCATCTTTCTTCTTTCAATCGCCATCCGCTTGACGACTCTAGAGACAAAGTGAATAAGGTTTCTACATCCTGTACCAGATCCTACCCTGGACCTCGTCAAAGCAGAAAGACTTTGGTATGGAAGTATATACCCTAAGTTGTACTGGATAAATACTTCCACAGGAATTAAAAAAAAAATGCCTTCCATGCTTTCAGTATAATATTTTGTACATAAGAAGCTAGAGATTGCCAAACCCTCATCTATGTCGATACTTTTTTCGGTCTTAGGTTGTCATGCCTTGACATTCGCTGCTATTTAAGCAAATGGTTGTCTTTATGTCTGGTCCCTCCATCTTGTATTGTGAGAAGCTGAGCCAAGCTGAAATATTGTCCAGTAACATGATGTGTTCTCATGGAATTCAGAACAGGGCACTTCGGTGAAGGTGGATGAGTGGATGGAGCTAACTTGATGAGGCTAATGAATGACTCCTAATCAAAAAGATCTTAAGGGATGCAAGGGCCGTACCAGAAAGACAAGATCTCAAACAGGTTTAAAAACTGGATAGACCATGGGTTCAGAGCCAGATGGTTCTGCATTTCTGTGAGGTACGTGTTAAGAGTGAAGAGAGCAGAGCTTATTTGCAGAGGCTGAAGATCCCAATCTTGTTTACCCCCGTATGTTGGAGGTGAGGCATTAGGTCTTGCAGGACTGAGCATGGACAGTGGCAATGCAGGTCTACAACCGAGCTCTGCATTTCTAGCCTGACTGTCTCCTCTTGTTCTAATGGACTGATTGCTTGGCGGAAGGCTGTGGGGGCCATTTTTCTCTTCTAGGATGCCTTCCTACTGATCCAGATCTTCAAGATTAAGGAATGATTAAGGTCTTTGCAACATGTGTTATAGTTGTCCTATGAAAAGAAGCTATTCCTAGCCTCTCCCTCCCTCCCTCCCTCCCTCCCTTCCTTTTTTCTTCCTGTCTTTCTTCATTTTTTCCTTCCTTTCTTTGGCTGTTTGAAATGATCTCTCTAAATAGCCTAGGCTGACTTCAACCTCACTATATAGTCTACTCTGACATTGAACTTGTGATAGTCACACCCCCCCACCTTCTTGAGTGCTAAGATTACAGACATAGAAAACCGTGATTGTCTGAGAAACTATTTTCTAATGTGCTTCCTTCTCCAAGTGCAGGAGATTGAACCAGGGCCACGGACATGATGCATACGTGCTGTTCCATTGAGCTGCAGCCAAAGTCCTGGAAAGAAATCATTTTCTAATATCATTGGCTTGTTTTGGGTTTTGGTAATATGACATAACACCCTTACATTTTATGCATGTACTTCATATCTATTCCAGTAGGGCTTTTCTGTTTGTTTGGTTTTTTGTTGTTGTTGTTGTTGTTGTTGTGTTTTGTATTGCTGAGGCAGGGTCTCACTATATAGGCTGGGCTGAGGTGGAATTCACTATATAAGCCAGGCTGCCTTCAACTGAGTTTTTAAAGATCTCCGTGCCTCTGCCTCCCAAGTGCTGGACTGAAGGCCTGTGCCACCACATCTCTCTTGAATAGGGTTTATTTCTAAAGGAAGGACAAACAGGTGTTCTCATTGGCTGTTTGGCCCCAGTGTTGAAACCAGCACCCAGAACTGTGGCTATTTCTTCCTAAGTTTAATCCTTACAGGGACAGTTCTCATGAGGCAGGTATTCTTTACTATTTTTCTGCTCTGTTGTTTGTGTTGGAATAAATGGCAATGCTTGTGCAGCACGTAGAGTACCTTTGAGCCAGGTGGGAGAATCAAGATTATGGCTAGGTCAACTCTTCAGCGGAGTCTTATACTCTAGACAGCAGAGTTGACAGGTGAACAATGTAACTATAAATCAGATGCAGGGCTTAGGGAGAGTGGAAATTAATAATCAACGTTACCACATAGTCATTGTGAAAGCTTTTGATGTTAATGAGTACATAGTTCTTTACTGACTGTACATGATAGTGGGTGAGGTAATTTGAGCCCTGATTAATGACTATATGAGAGTTTTTGTATGTTTAATGACGTTGATTTATGGGCGTGGGCTTTTTATAAGTTGGGTAGAGACCCAGGAAGTGAGTTAAAACCTCTGGATGAAAAGGTGAGCAAAAGGAATACATATGATTTCTCTGGGCTGTGGCAAGGCTTATGCTAGCCAAACAGTTCTAAGCAATGGCAGCATCTGTTAAGATTTTTAGTTACTGTGTAGTAGATCTTCAGCAGATATGAGCGGAGACCAGTGGCACTCTGTTAAAGAGTGGAAAGTGTTAATATTGGGCAAAGGTAAAATGTTGTTAGTTTTAATATTGCATGCTAGTTGCTTTTGGCGTGCATAAAGATGTATGGCTGTGTAAAGATGTCTGTATGGTATCAAGTTTCAGCTTTCTGTTTTCTTCTTTATTCTAGAAAATTTCAGCTTTAAATAAGGGACAAAACCAGAACTGTAGCTGTGTTTTCTTTTTCCTATTGTATCATTTCTAAAGCGCTTGATCTATTGACACCAAGCAAGATGAATGACTCAGAAGCAAGAACTGACCTCAAACACCCAAAGGTTAGTTTTCTATATCTGTGGAAGCTTTTGGTTTGATACTGTGAGAAGAACAAGAAACAAATGTTTCAATTTTTTAATATTTTATTTTTTAAATGTATGTCTGAGCTACTGTTCCATTGCTATAAAAAGACACTGTAAAAAAAAAAAAAAGAAACAAATGTTTCTTTGTAGCCTACCATACCTCCTCTTTGAGATGGGTCTCATGTAGCTCAGGCTAGCCTTGAGCTCATTATATTGTGAGGATAGCCTTGAACTCGTGATCCTTCTGCCTCTCCCTTCAAAGTACTGGGATTACAGAGTCTGATTTGATTCTAGACCATACTGTGCACTTGAGACATAGTAAAAATAACCTAACTTCTCTGAGACTCAGTTCTATTTTGTAAAATGGGTATAATAACATTAGTTTCTCAGGATTTTATGAGATAAAGTTAGGGAAGTGGGCTTGTCATGCTGGGGATACAGCTCAGTTGGTAGATTGCTCACCTATTACGCACAAAGACCTTTGGTGTACTACTCAGCAAAGGAGAAAAAGCCAAGGAATATTTTGGCTCAAGTGCAAAACTGTATGTTCACTCTCATCCTGCTCTGGTAATAGTGTAATGTATATGTGATGATTAATAAGTGGCTGTAAATATGATTAAATTTTAAAAAGCTATGAAATAGTTAAAAAGAGTGTCAAAAGAGGTTTTAGCAGAAGGGAGAGGGCAAAAGGACACATATTACATGAAAACAGAGAAGAGAAGACCAAGGTACAAATGAGGGCATGGATGGGGAAAAAAAGGGAAGAAGAGACTCCACTGAGACACACAGTTTGCTGAAAATATCATAGTGATACATAATACTTCACACAATAACTAAAAATAGAATGCCTGTCATATGGTAGAACACAAGAAAATCTGGTTACATTGAGTTTGTTAGGTTTTTCTAGTCCTCGTCCTTGGCACCAGAGACATGGACGCACTGTTGACCCTTACAACAGATATCTTCCTAGACTGCTTCTTCTTATGGGTTGTACATGACTAAAGTAAAGTAGAAACTAGCAAAATTATAAATCTGTGGAATTTTACTTCATTTTGTGTTAAGATCCAGTACTTTGTTTTTAATGTAAATTTTATTTCACTTTACTTCTTACATTTTGTCCTTCTGGGATCTGTAGGCATCTGTTGGCTGAAGCATAATGCCTGCTACATACTCTAAGTTTCCATCTACCCTGTAAATCTATCTGTCTGTCTGTCTGTCTAGCTATCTATTATCTACACTCATCCATCATCTACTGTCCACCCATAATCTACTCAACCGTTCATCAATTATTTGTCATAATCTATCTGCTACCATCAATCATATATCCAACAGTTATGTAGCATTTACTATATGCCAGGTATGTTTTTGAGACCCAGAGATTAATCAGTGAAGAAAAGTAGAATCTTGCTTCAAGGTACAAGATTTACAGAGGAGAATAATAAAATAAACACAACAAATAAGTAAATTCTGTAGTATGTTAAAAGGCAATGCCTTATATAAGAAAAGAAATCAGAAAAAAGATATGGGCTATTGAGGCAGTTTACACATGGCGCTGCAAGAAATTTGCATTTACAAAGTGTCTGACTCAGGTGTGGTGGTGCACGCCTTTAATCCCAGCCCTCAGGGAGGAGGAGGCAGGTGGATCGTTGCGAGTTTGAGTTGAGCCTGGTCCAGGACTACCAAGGGTACACAGAGAAATCCTTTCTTGAAAAACAAAACAAAACAAAAACAGAATGTGTCTGGACATAGCCTTAGAAGAAAAAAGAGAGCTAATGTTGGTAGCTAGAGGAGCTAGTGCCGATGTCCTAAGTAGGAAGCAAGCTTGGGATCTTCAAAGAGAAGCAGGAAGGCTGGTGTGGCTAGAAGGAGAAAGACTGTGAACAAGGGATGTTGGTGAAGTTATGGGCTAACTTCTGTGGGTTATGGGATCCCATCTGAGGCCTTGGCAATGACTTGTAGAGCATCACTGCCTCCTGGTGTTGAGACTTCTCTGACAGAGGCAAAGAAACAGAGTCTACTTGGGAAACCATTGTAATAATCAAAGCTTTCATATGAATGACAACAGTGGAGGTAGTGTGGAGTAGCCAGATCCTGGGCATAGTTGGAGGCAATCTGTTTTCAGTTGGCTGGATATGGGTGGTTGATCAGATGATGAGTCAACATCGGTTAGACAACTGAAATATTGGTATGAACCCTTGGAAAGATGTTGTCTTTAAGTGGATGACTCGGAGGAGGGGTTTCCACAGAAGGGATGTTGTGAACTGCATTCTGGCCAGTTCTAACTTTGAGAGCCATACTAGACAACAGAGCACAGAAGCCAGGTGGGGAAGTTGACAGGGGTTGGGGTGGTGATGGTGGGAAGCCTAGCTAAGGTTAGGCATTTGGGAGAAGTTGGCACAAGGTATGGCATTTCCAGCTGTGACGCACGGCAAGAATCCAATCCCATCTTTTGCATTTACCTATTTATTTTTGATGTTATACAGACTTTATGCTCCACTTTACCATATGGATTCATAGATACACTTATACAAAAAGGCTGGCCTTTGCCTTCACTTACATATAAAGGCTTTTTAACTTGCCAGGTTTTGGACCCATGCCTCCTGTCTTCTGTCCCAGCCACTCTATTTCATTTACTTTGTCTTGGCAAAATGAAATCTTTTCTGAGATGCCTAATTCCCTGGTGCTGCTTAGTCATCTTCTAAAATGTAACTCCATGTTTTACATCCTTTCCATGACAAAGAGAACACATGTGTGCTATTGACGTTGGTGACACGGCTCACTACAGGGCTGTCCTAGCCGTGAAGCTCTTGTCTCACCCATTCCCAAACTTTACTTGATTGTTTCTAGGGCTTAGAAGGATCTGCAGTTCTCACTGTCACCTCCCTATCTGCTGTGGGAAACATAAATGTACTGCATCAAAGCCCTTGTAAAGATGCTCTAGGCCAACATGTCGCACAGAACATAATCTTTTAATTAACTAATTAACTCTACATCCTGACCACAGTTTCTCCTTCCTCCTCTCTCCCATGTCCTTCTCCCCCACCTCTGCTCCCCATCCATCCACTCTTCTTCCTTCTCCCTTTATAAAAGGGAGGCATCTCATGGATATCAATCAACCTTGGAATATTAAGTCCATGTAAGACAAGGTGTGTCTTCTTCTATTAAGGTTAGACAAGGCAACCCAGTAAGAGGAAAGGGTCCCGAATGCAGGCCAACGGTTAGAGACAGCCCTGGCTCCAAGGTTGCAGGCAGGTGACCAGCCTTGGCTGCAAGTGCCTTTACTTGCTGAGCCATCTTGCTAGCTGAGTTGCTGAGAATTTAAGTTTGCATTTTGCTTCTGATGAGCATTGTGGTTTCTGACTGCTGGAAATTTTATAGGAAGAAGTAAAACTGACAGCTGAGCTTAGCAGTCTTGCAAAGGAAGATAAGAATAAAAACAGGAGTTAAAGAAAAAAACCCTAAAATTCCATATTATAATATGTACTGTGACGATAAGTCTCTGTGGATATTAAATAGAACGATGTGATTTAGACCATCTTGAAAAGAAAGCCTCCCAAGGAGACTCATTAGTGATGAGCCTTGAGAGAGCCTCTTCCCATAGGGAGTATCCAGGAAAGTGGAGACACCCTGCCAGATACTACCTACTGACTCATCCAACATCCAGTTGCCATCGTTAGTAGAAAAACCCAGGGTACTTATGGATCCATGAAGGCTCCCCAACTCTTTGGAGTTTGTGCTTTGGTAAAGAGACAGGCCAGTGGGCAAGGCAAGTATTTTGGAGAGCCGAGAGGGTCACAGACTAGCAATGCGTTTTCCCTGTCCTTTTCCTATCTCAGGGCCATCAAAGACCACCTTTGATTGCGTAAGTTTCTAGTGTGGGTCTGTTCTTTCTTCAAGCTTGGTATTAAGTATCATCCATCCCTGTCATTTCATTTTGTGCTTTCATTATCCTGTTGTGACTCAGAATTGGTATCTGAAAAATGAGCATCTGCAGTAGCCTCCCAACGTCATATTTGCCTGCAGGCTTTTTCTCCCTTTCATATATCTGGGCATGGCTGACAAGTTAATCTTGATGAAATGCCATTTGTATCACACAGCTTCTCTGCTCTAAATCTTTCCTTAACACCTTCCTGTCTGAGGAGTGCACCTGTGCTAGGTACCTCCTTTTCTCTTATTAGCTTGCCATATCCAGCAATGAGGGTTTGTGCTCAGTCTTATTGTATCTTTTTAGGCCATATAAATAGATATTCCTGGGAGGCCTGCTCTTTTTTTTCTTCTTCTTTTCATTTTGAAGGGAAACAGATGTGAGATTCATATCATGGCTTGATATGGCAAGCTAGTAGGAGGAAAAGGGGTCTCTAGCACAGACAAATGAGTCAGAGATATCACCCTTTCCCATTCTGGGGAGTCCCACCAAGATATACAGCCATAAGGTATATGCAGAAGATCTAGCTTAGACCCATACAGGGCCCATGTTTGTTGCTTCAGTTTCTGTGAGCCCTTATGATTAGTTGATTGGGTGGGCCATGTTCTTGTGGTGTCTCTGACATAGGAGCCAAAACCATAAAATGGAAAAATAACAGCATCTTCAACAAATGGTGCTGGTCTAACTGGATGTCTACATGTAGAAAACTGCAAATAGATCTATAGTTATCACCCTGCACAGAACGCAAGTCCAAGTGGATCAAAGACCTCAACATAAAACTACACACACCAAATCTATTGAAAGAGAAAGTGGGGAAGAGCCTTGACCTCATTGGTAGAAGAGACAACTTCTTGAACAGAAGACCAACAGCTCAGGCTCTAAGATCAATGAGACCAAGATTAATGAGACCTTTTGAGACTGAAATGCTTCTGTAAAGCAAAGGACACTATCAATAGAACGAAATGGCAGTCAACAGATTGGGAACAGATCTTCACCAATCCTACATCTGACAAAGGGTTAATATTACACACACACAAACACACACACACACATACGCATGCACACACACACACATGCACACACACGTGAAATCTGTCAAGAACTTTGTCCATTTCCTTTAGATTTTCCAATTTTGTGGAAAACAGGCTTTTGAAGTAAGACCTAATGATTCTTTGGATTTGGATTTCCTTGGTGTCTCTTGTTATGTTTCCCTTTTTATTTCTGAGTTTGTTAATTTGTATACTTTCCCTCTGTCTTTTAGTTTGCCTAGGGGCTTGTCAATGTTGTTGATTTTCTCAAAGAACCAGCTCTTGTTTTCGTTGATTCTTTGAATTGTTTTCTTTGTTTCTAATTTACTGATTTCAGCCCTAAGTTTGATTATTTCCTGACATCTACTCCTCTTGGATGTGTTTGTTTCTTTTTTCTAAAGCTTTCAGGTGAGCTGTTAAGCTTCTAGTATGGAATTTCTCTGAATTCATTAGGAAGGCACTTAGTGCTATGAATTTTCCTCTTAGCACTGTGACTTCATTTTTATTGAGTTTTATGAAGTCCTTAATTTCTTTCTTTCTTTCTTTCTTTCTTTCTTTCTTTCTTTCTTTCTTTCTTTCTTCCTTTCTTCCTTTCTTCCTTTCCTCCTTTCCTCCTTTCTTTCCTTTCCTGACCCAGTGGTCATTGATCCGGGAGTTGTTCAGTTTCTATGTATGTATAGGATTTTTGTTATTTCTGTTGTTGTTGAGGTTTAGCTTTAATCCACGATGGTCTGATAAATAACAATGGGTCAATTTAATTTTCTTGTACTGGTGAGATTTGCTTTGTGACCAACTATGTGGTTGATTTTGGGGAAGGTTCTGTGTGGTACTCAGAATCCTGGGCTACATGAGACCATCCAAGGGGGAAAAAGACACAAGAGTATTAGAACTGAAGGACTTGAATAGGAAAATAAATAGACAAATAAATGAATAAAGTCAGTACTAGGCCTCACCCCTAGAAATTCTAGATTGGAGTGGGGGAAATCAGATATTATTGATACTTTTTATGGCTTTCTGGATATTTTATACATGGCTCAAATTCAAAATATAGCTTTTTCCAGGCTGAGAACCACTGCTCTAAGAATTGAGCTTTGAAAAGTATCAGGTTACACACTATATCAGAACTTTCCACCATTAGTTCCAGACTTCCTGGTCTCTTGTTTTTTCTGATTTATGGACTCCAGAATTATAGCTTTGCTTCTAATACTACTCATCTGGCCCCACCCAGTCACCCTGGGGAAAACACCCTGTACCCTATATCAATGAGGAAGGGCAGAGTAAGTGTCCCCAGTATCTCTCAAGCCCTCCAGTTGTATCCTAGACACACAGAAATAATCTCAATCTCTGCCCAAGGAAGAGTGTGGCAACCCCCCTGGAAAGTTTGTATACTCACACATTAAGATTCAGCTTGACCAGGAATGACAGGATGAATGGAACCAAAGATTGCTTTCTAAGCATTTGAGGAGTGCTCTCTCTTCCCCTCACCACTTGGGCCTATGGCTCAGAGAGAGGGCTGGATGTGTGCTCTGTTTTTCCACCTACTGTGACCCAATTCCCACAGTGGTAGGGTCACCTTCCCACCCCTCCCCACTCTCCAGTATGCGGTCTTTTTTTTTAATTAGTTAAAAATTTATTTTTACATATACATTTATATTATTACATATATATACACAATAAACTACCTATAGCAAGAAGAACCATGACACAATCAGGAATTATGTAAATGTTACGTTCTTTTTTAAAAATTTATTTTATTAATTTATTCATATTACATCTCAATGGTTATCCCATCCCTTGTATCCTCCCATTCTTCCCTCCCTCCCATTTCCCCCTTACTGCCCTCCCCTATGACTGTGACTGAGGGGGACCTCTTCCCCCTGTATATGCTCATAGGGTATCAAGTCTCTTCTTGGTAGCCTGCTATCCTTCCTCTGAGTGTACTCGGTCTTGACCTTAGCTGAGACTTGGGCTTCCAGGATTGGAAGGCTTGACTGTTAGAGCTCCTTGTTGAGTCCCAGGCCCCAATTGGGGGTAAGGTAATTGTTTTTGAAGTTTAATTTCTTTCTTTGTTAAGGGGGGCGAAAAAGAAGTTTTTTCCAAGTCATTTGAAATAAGGGGTTAAAAAAAATCCAAAGGGGGGGGGGGGGAAAGAGAGAGGACACATGGAACTTGCAGTTCTAGATCTGGCTTACCTCAATCAGTATATGTCCTAGGTCCACTTTTCTGCAAATATTTTTATATCATTATTTTTGCAGCTTAATCCTATTCCATTGTCTTGTGGAACAATGGAAATATATAGCCCTTCCTTGGCATTCGCAGGCAATTGGTTCTGATGACCTGTACAGATACCAAAATCCAAGAATATACAAGTCAAGTAAAATGGTATACTTTTTGTGTATTTTCTTTGTATATAAATGCTGTAACTTTAAAAATCTCTAAAACAATGATAAATGATATGTAAATAATTGTGTCTATCAGTAAAAATGGCAGAAACATAACCCAAGGACATGAAGGCATGACTGTACCTTAACAGAATTCAGAAAATTCTGTTTTTATAGGCTGGTTAAAACCATGAGTATGAATCATTAAAAATCAGAGACACATGAAGATGTATATGTTGGAATTCCAATTCCATCAGAGTTAGCTCTTGTCTGTTACAAGATGATGGAGAAGGATACACTTGCATTTGAGAGGGAGAAGTTTATGCTACATAGTCCTATCTCTTTGTAGTATATCGGTAACTTTCATTTTTTTGCATTATAATTTTTTATTAATTCATTCATATTACATCTCAATTGTTATCTCATCCCGTGTATTCTCCCATTCCTCCCTCCCTCCCGCTTTTACCCTATTCCCCTCCCCTATGACTGTGACTGAGGGGGACATCCTCCTCCTAAATATGATCCTACAGTATCAAGTCTCTTCTTGGTAGCCTGCTATCTTTCCTCTGAGTGCCACTGGGCCTCCCCATCTAGGGGACGTGGTCAAATATGGGGCACCAGAGTTTGTGTGAAAGTTAGTCCCCATTCTCCACTTAACTGTGGAGAATGTCCTGTCCATTGGCTAGATCTGGGTAGGGGTTTGATGCTCACTGCATGTATTGCCCTTGGTTGGTGCCATAGTTTGAGCAGAACCTCTGGGTCCAGATGTGCCCATCATAGTGTTCTTGTAGGTTTCTAGGACCCTCTGGATCCTTCTATTTCCCCATTCTCCCATACTTCTCTCACCTAGAGTCCCAATAGGATGTCCTCACCTCTATTCCACTTTCCTGGTAAGTGAAGACTTTCATGGGACATGCCCCTTGGGCTAGTGTCCAGTTATAAGTGAGTATATACCATGTGAGTCTTTCTGCTTCTGGGTTAACTCACTCATTATGATCATTTCTAGTTCAATCTATTTGTCCAGAAATTTTGGAAATTCCTTGTTTTTAGTAGCTGAGTAGTATTCCATAGTGTAAATGTCCTACAGTTTCTTTATCTATTCTTCTACTGAGGGACATTTAGGCTGTTTCCATGTCCTGGCTATTATGAATAAGGCCACTATGAACATGGTTGAGCATTATGTCCTTGTTGTGTGCTGGTGCATCTTCTTGGTATATTCCAAGGAGTGGATAGCTAGGTTTTGAGGAAGCCCTATTCCCAGTTTTCTAAGACAGTGCCAGATAGCTTTCCAAAGTGGTTGTACTAGTTGGCATTCCCACCAGCAATGAAGGAGTGTTCCTCTCTCCCCACATCCTCGCCAGCATGTGGTATCACTTGCATTTTTGATCTTAGCCATTCTGATGGGTGTAAGATGGAATCTCAGAGTTGTTTTGATTTGTATTTCTCTGAGGACTAAAGACGCTGAGCATTTCTTTAAGTGTTTCCCAGCCATTCGAGATTCCTCTGTTGAGAATTCTCTGTTTAATTCTGAGCCCCATTTCTCAATTGGATTATTTGGTTTGGTGGTGTTTAATTTCTTGAGTTCTTTATATATTTTGGATATTAGACATTTGTCAGATATAGGGTTGGTGAAGATCTTTTCCCAGTCTGTAGGCTGTTGCTTTGTCCTGTTGACAGTATCTCCTGCCTTACAGAAGCTTCTCAGCCTTATGAGGTCCCATTTATTAATTGTTGACCTTAAAACCTGGGCAGTTGGTGTTCTGTTCAGGAAGTTGTCTCCTGTGCCAATGTGTTCCAGGCTCTTCCCCACTTTTTTCCTCTAACCAGTTTAGTGTCTCTGGTTTTATGTTGAGGGAGAAGGATACACTTGCATCTGAGAGGGAGAAAGTGAACACTACATAATCCTATTTCTTTGTAGTATATTGGTGACTTTCATTTTTTAAAATATACTTTTCCCTCCATAATTTCAGGTTTATGAAAGGTAATGATGGTTTAAAATTCATGAACAGAATAAATAGAACAAACATGCAACTTTTTCTTATGGGTTAATTAAACAGGCTGCTTCTAATTCACATTAAAAGATACCATTCCATTGTATATACGTAGTACATTTGATTATCTAGGCATCAGTTGCATGGTATCTAGGTTGTTCCCACCCCTTAGCTACTGTGAACAGAGTACCAATAAACACAGAGAGACAAGTGTTTGTGGAGCAGGATGTTGAGTCCATTGGTCCTATGCCAAAGAGTGGTGTAAATGGGTCGTATGGTAGATTTATATTTAGTCTTTTAAGAGTTTTCTACATGGATTTTTGGAGTGGTCACATCAGTTTGCAACTCTAGCAACAGTAAATATGAGTTCTCCTTTTCTGCATCCCTTCCATATTATAGCTTTCTTTTCTTTTCTTTTCTTTCTTTCTTTCTTTCTCTCTCTCTTTCTTTCTTTCTTTCTTTCAAGACAGAGCTTCTTTGTGTAGCGTTGGCTGTCCTTGACTCACTTTGTAGACCAGGCTGGCTTTGAACTCACAGTGACTTGCCTGCCTCTGCCTCCCAAGTGCTGGGATTAAAGGTGTGCGCCACCACTCCCGGCCTCTTAGACTTCCTGGTTTTGAAGGATGTAAGATGCTTTCAGAGACACTTTTAAGACATTTTATTTTTTTTCTTTTGAGAATTCTATGTTCATATTTGTTGGGTCAGTTGTTTTCTTAAGATTTTTTTTGATTTCTTAGTATATTCTGTATACTAATACTCTGTCAGATGTATAGTGGGCAAATATTCTCACCTATTACATGGCTTCATTTTCCTTTGGTTGATTGTTTCCTTTGTTGCATGGAAGCTCTTTAGTTTTTTTCAATTCTTCTTTTTAAAAATTAATTTAATCAGATTACATCCTAATTGTTATCCCATCACTTGTGTGCCTGCCCACCAGAAGAGAGCACCAGATCTCATTATAGATGCTTATGAGCCACCATGTGGTTGCTGGGAATTGAACTCAGGATGTTTGGAGGAACATCCAGTGCCCTTAACCTCTGAGCCATATCTCTGGCCCTTAAAGATTTATTTGTTCATTATTTATACAGTGACTTGAAATTGGGGATGGTGATACCTGAAACTGCTTGTTGTTGTTGAAAATTGTTTTAACTATCCTTGAGTTCTTATATTTCCATTTATTGTCTTTTCAATTTCTGTGAAGAATTGTAGTAGAATTTTCATGGCAATTTCACTGAATATGTAGATTGCTTTTTGGTAGGATAACCATTATCAAGGAATCATATTATATTTTAGGGCTTTTAATGGTATATTGATAACTACAAAACTTGGAAGGGACCATTTATTTATCTAAAAAAAAACTTAACTATAATTATCACATTGTATATATGCTATAGCATATTATTTATTAATTTTTCTTTTGGTGAATATTAAGATTACTTGTGGTTTTAGTTTCCACATTCGATGTAGCAATGTTATTTTTTTCACATATACACAAGAGAAGAAGACATGTATAACAGAAATTTCTAGAGCATGTATTACAAACAGAATTTCTGTGTTGTTGGGTGTGTGGATCCTCAACTATTCTACTATGTGTCAAATTACTTGGGAAAGAAATTATGCCAATTTATACCTATATTAGCAGGTGATAACATCTCTTCTTCTTCTTGTTCTTGTTCTTGTTCTTGTTCTTGTTCTTGTTCTTGTTCTTCTTCTTGTTCTTGTTCTTGTTCTTCTTCTTCTTCTTGCTCTTCTTCTTCTTCTTCTTGCTCTTCTTCTTCTTCTTGTTCTTCTTCTTCTTGTTGTTCTTGTTCTTGTTGTTGTTCTTGTTCTTCTTCTTCTTGTTCTTCTTCTTCTTGTTCTTCTTCTTCTTGTTCTTCTTCTTCTTCTTCTTCTTTTGAGACAGGGTTTCTCTGTGTAGCCTTGGCTGTTCTGGACTCACTTTGTAGACCAGGCTGGTCTCAAACTCACAGTGATCTGTCTGCCTCTGCCTCCTGAGTGCTGGGATTAAAGGCATGCGCCACCACACCAGGCACGTCTCCTCTTTTTATTTATCAAGAATTAGTGCTTGGAGAAGTCAAAAGACAGGGCCCAAGACATTCCACAGAGTTAGGACAAGAACTTATGCTCAATGCTTTGAGACATACTGAGTATCTTACATGGTTTGTATAGTTTAAGGGTGCACTGAAAGGGGGACCTAGAGTCTATATTAGATATATGACACTGGCAGTATTTGGGTCAACTTCACCGTTTCCCCAAGAGTTTTCTTTTAAATCTCAATGGAGTGGCCCACAGGAGTCTGCCCTGAACTGGGGATTCTACTTTTCTTATTAAAGGATTATGAAAGGATCATTTTTCATAATTGTGCTTGGTGTTAACCTAGTATTAGATCCAGAGAATAATTCTAGAATGTGCCATCATTGTTCTGATGATTGTACAGTGCATTTGAACAAAGGGTCACACACAAAATAAAAAGGCAATCACACTGCTCAAGACCAGTTTTTCTTTGGAACTCTGAAGCAGTATGTTAACCAATCTTCTGTGCTGGAGTGTCAATGCAAAAGAGAGAGTTGAAGAAGAGAGAACTCAGGGAACCAAGCAGACTTCAGCAACGCAACCTGGGCGTGATATGTGCCAATTCTGTGCTCAGTCAGCTAGCCAGAACTAAAAGCAAGGTTCCATTCTTCTTGCAAAAGAGGCTTACAGAGTGTGGAAGAACACACAAATGTTAGACGAATGCTAACAATCTCTCACACACTTGGTCCTTGATACTTTGAAATCACATATGTGGAAAAAAAACCATAGGCAACTTCATACCATTTCATATTCTAAACAAGCAAATCAAGATTTCATACTACTTTCTTTTATATTTAAAAGAAAAATGGTTGATGAAGGGCATACCGCCTTTTAAAGAAATCCTTATGTTAAAACCAGCAAAATTTTGCTTAATAGTTGTGAGATCTGGGGAATTCATTTAACTCCTGTTAACTCATACCTCAATTGAAAATGGAATACTAATTCCTTATCCATGGGTATGCTGTGAAAGGTGGGCTGGAGATGTTATTTAAAACATCTCCCACAAGCTGGACACAGTGGCCCATGCCTGTAATCCCAGCACTCAGGGAGGCAGAGGCAAGCAGATCTCTGTGAGTTTGAGGCCAGATTGGTCTACAAAGCAAGTCCAGGACAGCCAGGATACACAGAGAATCCCTGTCTCTAAAAAAATAAAAAATAAAAAATAACCCCCCCAAATCCTCCCATAACATGTACTATGAGGTGTCAAAGTGAATTTTAACTTTTTCTTGTCATAATTGCTACTATAATATGGTCGCCTGTATGTTAATAACCATTAGAAACTAGTCTGCTATTTGGGGATTAGAAATGATTTGGTGATGTTCCAGAAATGAAATGTGTTATCTGTACATTTGTATCTTTGTAGCCTATGGGGGATCTCACAGGTCATTTGATTCCTGGGACCACATTTATTATCATAGCTCTTTGGTGGAGTACAAAGAGTATCCTAAAGCACATTTGTAAGCAGCAAAAGAGATCTTCCTCCCTTCTTACCAAAGACTTTTTCTCTCGAGCAGAAGTTTTGGAAGGAATTGTGCTGATCAGTGTGACATTAATAGGTGAGATGATTTACTCTGTTTTATTTTCCTCAGTTTTGATGTTTTCATATGTCTAAAAAAAGATTTTTAAAGACAAAATGAAGGAACTACAAAGCTGATGTTTTATTCAAAAATATTTATTAAACACCCTAATTACAATTTCTATGTAATATTGTTAGGGTTCAGGAATAGTCACATACTGACCACCCGAACACCAGACTCAGGTTGAAAGATATTTATTGAAGGCTTAACCAGGAACTGATGAGCCAGCAAGGGTTACAATCTGAAATTGGGAGTCAGACCATGCTATTGAGCCATTTTCAAAGTGAGTTTTTAAAGGAGAAAAAAAAAAAATCACAACCAGGCAGGAGAAATCATTTTATTTTATTTTATTTTATTTTTTTATTTATTTATTTTTTTTTTGGTTTTTTTTTGAGACAGGGTTTCTCTGTGTAGCCTTGGCCATCCTGGACTCACTTTGTAGACCAGGCTGGCCTCGAACTCACAGTGATCCGCCTGCCTCTGCCTCCCGAGTGCTGGGATTAAAGGCATGCGCCACCACGCCCGGCTGAGAAATCATTTTATTCAGGTACAGTTTGTTCATATAACTGAGAAGAATATTTTCTATTGTATGTAGGTAGTTAGACAAAACACTTTAAGGTGATTGGCTGGGATTTAGGGTAGGGGAGCACTTGGGGGCTTTCCTGCTCTCTGGGAGTAATGAACATAGCAGGATGTTGTGGTCTTAACTCTAATAGAACAGTATAACATGCATTTATTATCTATTGTTTTATTCTAAGCAGCATTAACCCTTTTTGGCTTCAGGCACATTAGCCTGAGAACTTGAACTTAATTTCACCTTATGATCATGAAGGAGATTTGGTAGTAAAATGGCTTCTAATATGCTAAGAGTGATACCTGATGTTAACAGAAGAGCTACAGTTTTGATAAAAACTAAAGTAGGGGGCTGGAGAGATGGCTCAGAGGTTAAGAGCACTGCCTGCTCTTCCAAAGGTCCTGAGTTCAATTCCCAGCAACCACATGATGGCTCACAATCATCCACAATGGAATCTGGTGCCCTCTTCTGGCCTGCAGGTGTACAATCAGGCAGAACACTGTATATGTAATTAACAAATAAATCTTTAAAAACAAACAAACAAACAAAAAACTAAAGTAGGCCTCAACAAGGAGCTATTGCTATGTGAAAAGTTTAAGCTGATTATAATAATATAATTTGTTAAGAAGGTGGTATTTAGATTTATATGGAGGCTTATTAATTGTAGTATTTAATTTATCTACTCAATCATGGTGATTTTTTTTTTTGTGAAATTGTTTGCATCCTCTGAAATCATTTTATATCAAATTTTTTCTGACCCCTGAGAAAATAAACCCTACTATAAACTATTTTGTAAATTATGCAAAAATAATCAAGCGATTTTAAAAATAAAGTTTCAGTAAATAATTGCTGAGAAGTTACGGAGAGAGGTTAGGGCTGAGGAAAGGCCTTGGTTCAGGGTCTCACCTTTCCCTTCCCCCCTAATTTCCTGAATTAGAGAAAATAACTACGTCAGATAATTTATGAAGCTCTTCTATTGCTTTTGGGAATTCTGTAAAAATGGCCTATTTTTGAAGTTTCATTGTAGCCTTTCTGTTTTAAAAGAGAAAAGTTTCTATTTTTTTTTTTTTGTGCCTATGCTTTATTCATGAACAGAGGTATTTGGTATGACTCACATTTATTGTTTCTAAAGAGAAGAACTCTGCAAAACTAGATGCGTTGGTAAGTAAGCCAGCATCTTTGAGGAAGCTCACCGGCTTGTGTAACTGATTATACCACGTGCTGCATTGACTAGGGCTTCTTGCTTATTCTTAGCTAGAGGAAGCTGAATCTTAGTTTTTGTTTTGAACTCAGGAACTAAGCCCAATCTTTTACCTAGTGGCTATCCGGAAGTCTAACAGCTAGGAAATGAACAGTGAACCTATCTAGGACAGTCTCATAAATCTTGGGCATTAGTTAGAAATAGATACTTGAACCAAAGAAAACTAGCAATGAAAACTGGTTATCTGAGTGAACATTTGAACCTTTAAAAAAGTCCTAAATGGCTGGGCAGTAGTGGTGCATGCCTTAAATTCTAGTACTCAGGAGTCAGAGGCAGAGGCAGGTGTATTTCCATACCAACCTGGTGTACAGAACAGAGTTACAGGACAACCAGGACTACACAGAGAAACCCCGTCTTGAAAAACAAAACGAAACAAAAACAAACAAAAAGAAACAAAACAAAACAAAACAAAAGACCAACCAACCAAACAAACAAAAGAAAGTCTAAAGTGTTAATACAAAGCTGCTAGGGAACCATGTAGAGAGGAAGTAATGTTTTAAGAGGGCACAGTACATTGAGTAAGCAGTGGTCATAACTTCCTTCATGTGTGTGCTAGGTAGAGCCATGAAGAATGTTGCTAAAATTGTGGCATGATTTTTCTACAGGAATAACTGGCCTATACACTTTTCTTGAAAACCACGGTCAGTTCTCAGATAAAGAATTCTGGTTTCTCCGGATCGTGCGATGGCATCATGCTGTCATATACATCGTCTTTGCATTGCTAGGTGTGACAAGGATCTTATGTTTCATCATTAGTTCACTTCCACTTTCTTTGGTCAACTTAATGTTGTCAAATGCCTTCTTTGTGGAGGGTAAGTATAGAGGAGTGGGGTTACATCTCTCTTTCTTCCTGTGCTTGGCTGTCCTGGACTAGTTTTGTAGACCAGGCTGGCCTCGAACTCATAGTGACCCACCTGCCTCTGCCCCCCAAGTGCTGGGTTTAAAGGCATGCACCACCACACCTGGATTTTTATACTTTTAATAATGAAAATTAAACCCAGAGCAATGAAAGTATGAATCTTCAAATGAGGTAGTCAACTAGGTCTTAAATCACCAGTCCAGTAAAACTTTGCCAGTATGTACAAGAAGTAGAGTCTGCAAACTTCAATCATATTAGCATTGGAAGTCCTAATTTTGAGAGATTAATAAAAAAAGAATTCATATGTTTTGTTCATGTGTTTTCTAAAATTAGTGTGGTGGATGAGGGAGGGTCTTTAGTGAAGATGAAGAAGTAGATTGGCTATGGAGCACTGAAAACTACGAGTGGCTAGGAAGCAGTTACTCCTTTCATCCCATCTGAAGAAAATAGTTGTTGTTTTCTGCTTTTTGAGGACAAAAGCCAGGAAAGAATGAATTGCAATAAGTAATAGCCTGGTTCTCACATATGTATATTTAAAAGATTTATTTACTATATTCACAGTGTTCTTTCTGCATATAGACCTGCAGGCCAGATGAGGGCACCAGATCTCATTATAGATGTCTGTGAGCCACCATGTAGTTGCTGGGAATTGAACTCAGGACCTTTGGAAGAGCACCCAGTACTCTTATGCAAATTTCTGTTTGTTTGTGGGTTTTTTTGTTTGTTTTGTTTTCTTTCTTTTTTTTTTTTTTTTTGAGACAAAATTTCTCTGTGTAGCTTTGGCTGTCCTGGACTCACTCTGTAGACCAGGCTGGCCTTGAACTCACAGCAATGCACCTGCCTCTGCTTCCTGAGTGCTGGGATTAAAGGTGTGAGCCACCATGCCTGGCCAGCCAGTGTTCTTAATCTCTGAGCAATCTCAGCCCCATGGTTCTCATATCTTTAATGAATATCCTTTTCTTCTAGCTTAATGAAGGGTATTAAGGTGAAATCGGAACATGTTTATGTAATAAAACAGTGCTGTTAGATGCTACTTGCAGATAACCTTGCCACCTTTACGGAGATGTGATTTATGATTTATACTTACTTGTTTATTTATGGCACTGAATTCCTTAAGGCAAGGCTTTGGCTTCAACTTATTAATCTTCATCTTCACATGAATTGAAGCTCCCTACTTTGTCATGTTTATTATTCATCAGCCTGCATAAAATTGTTTTTTTTTTTTTTTTCTTTAGATCAGTTAGTTGAGAATTTCATGCTATGGGAGAAAATAAAGGTTGGAGAAAGAAAATGAGGGTTGAATTTCAATAATTCCATTCTAAGTAGGCAGTGATAACTAAAAAAAAAAAAAAAAAAAAAAAAAAAGCCAAGCTCCATTGCTGTGAGATTCAGTGGGGACCTCATGTTTTATTCTATTGTCTAGGTATATGAAATTCTGTGGATAGAGAAGGAAGAGGGGTGTGAGAGACAAGTGTTGAGTGGGCTGTCTTTGTTTTTTATTAAAAGAACCAAACCCAACATTTTCTACCCTATTAGCTTTCATCTTCTACTACCACACCTATGGCCGGTCATCAGTGGACAGCTTTGTGCATCAACTGTTGAGCTTCAATGCATTTTTGGTAGGTCTGGTAGCCTTTATAGAATTCCTCTCTACAAAGACCAATGTACTTCTGGAGCTCCTGACGTCAAGTCTTACATTGCTACATGGGATGTGGTTCTGGCAGGTGAGTTGAGGTCTCTGGTTCTATCTTGCCTGTACCTGTGGCTCCGCTCCTTAGTTGATGAGATGGTTCCTGATAGACTCCAGAGATTTTCCTGTGATGTGATGCCTACAGTGAAGCTGTTCTTCTTTAAGTGGTTATGTCTTTAAGTGACCCAGGGTTCCTAGTGGGAATGCTAGAACAGCAGCTGAGCAGGAGGTAGGATGTGCCTGTTGTCACACATGTGACTATCAGACACTGAGTTGACTCTACCAGTTTTTGATGATATGATACCTTATCACCTAATCAGTAGTAAACTCTAGAAATATAGGGAAGACAGGAAAGTGAGGAGCCTGTTACTTATTGAGAAACAAGTATATATTTGCCATTGTATTAGAAAACATTTTTTTTTTTTTTTGGGAGAGTGTCTCACTAGGTATCCCAAGTTGGCCTTGAACTCAGAATCCTATCATCTAAGGCCTCAGCATCCTTAGTACTGGGATTATAGATGTATCCCATGTCTGTCTTTTACTGGAGTCTTATGAACATCATATTTCTTTCTGTTTATGATAATGTAGCAGTTAGGTATTATCATTTCTAACTTATTAGTAGGAAGACTAAAAAAGATTAAGTTATTTTGCAAAGCTCTTACAATAAGAGAACTAGGCAATCCTCTGCTAATTACTTTTCAAATAAACTTAGTTTAACAGACAGTTAATGGAGAAAGTGAGACCACATATAGGATATTATGGGAACTCAAGAAAAAAAATCCTGGATGAGTTGAGACCAGGAGGTGGATACTCTTTTTTTTCTATTATTTATTCACTTTGACCCCCCCCCCCAATTGCAGCCCGTCCTCCTTCATTTCCTCTCAGTCCCATTCTCAAATCTCCTCCTTTCCACTTCTGTCCTTCTCCTCAGAGAAAGGGAGGCCATACATGTACCAACCCGCCCTGACCCATCAAGTTGTATCAGGACTAAGTGTATCCTCTCCCACTGAAGCCACGCAAGGCAGCCCAGCTAGGGGAAATAGATCCAAAGGCAGGTAACAGAGTCAGAGACAGCCCCTGCTCCTATTGTTAGAGGACCCACCTGAAGACCAAGCAGCACATCTACTACATAGGTTGAGGGACTAAGACTAGCACACGCATGTTCTTTGATTGGTGGTTCAGTCTCTGTGAGCTCCTATGGGCTCAGGTTAGTTGACTCTGTAGGTCTTCTTGTAGTATCCTTGACCCCTCCAGTTCCCTCAATCCATCCCCTCACTCTTCCACAAGGCTTCTAAAGCTCTTCCTAATGTTTGGACATGAGTCTCTACATTTGTTTCTATCAGCTTCTGGATGAAGCCTCTCAGAGGACAGTTATTCTAGACTCCTGTCTGCAAGCATAGCAGAGTATTATTAATAGTGTCAGAGGTTGCGTGTCTCTCATGGGTCTCAAGTTGGGCCAGTCATTGGTTGGCCATTCTCTCAATCTCTGCTCCATCTTTATCCCTGCACATCTTGTAGGCAGGACAAATTTCGGGTTGAAGGGTTGGTGTGTCCCTCCGTCTACTGGATGCCCCATTTGGCTACAGGAAGTAGGCACTTTAGGCTGAATAATGAATCATAGTATGGTTATCCTGTACTTGACCTGTTTGGTTGTATTTTTCTGTATTTCTTTACATTTATTCATTTCCTATTTAAAGAAGCCCTGTTTATTCGATTTGATTTAATATCATCTTCTTGTGCTTCAGCTCTGTTAGGATTTTCAGTGCTTATTGTAGTAGGTTAGCTGGGCTGTGGTGGTGGCAGACTCTTGTTGACTGTGTTCCTGTGCTGGCTTTAAGCCATTTGATTGTCCCTGGTGTTGGCTGGATGTTCCTGGTGCTGGTAGGACTCCTTGGGGGGCAGGAAGAGTCTTTGGCCTGACAGTGGGGCTCAGGGAGCAGCATGGTGGTTTGGTCAGGCTAGTTAAAGTATTAAAACTTCACATGAGTTATAAGACAGCGTTTCTCAGATGAAAGGGAGAGGCAGTATCGTGGAAAACTGTGTAGAAAATATGTGTTGGGGTAAGAAAGTAACATGTCTTCATGGGACCAACTTCCTTCTTGGCTGTGATTATTCAAACTGCTGATATGGCTCAGACTGACCTGGTTGTTCAGAACACTGTCCTTCCCTATTGACCAATATGGAGAGAATATATGCTGACAGAGGGTGTAGCAGAAGAAAGAAGCCAGGCACTCCTACTTCAGAATACTGTCTGGGCCATTCAGAAGTTTTTGACCATTGTCAATATTATTGAAGTTTCTGAGTTCGATCCTTCCCCTTTTATAATAGAAGGGATAATAAAACCCCCTTATTGATGTTAATTTTAAGACTAAAGATTATTTCAAAGGGGCTGGAGGGATGGCTCAGCGGCTAATAGCACTGTCTGCTCTTCCAGAGGTCCTGAGTTCAATTCCCAGCAACCACATGGTAGCTCACAACCATCCATGATGTGATCTGATGCCCTCTTCTGGCCTACAGGTGTACAGGCAGGCAGAGTGTTGTATACACAATAAATAAATATATCTTTAAAAAAAGATTATTTCAAAGAGCTTATGCATACATATGGACAAACTGCCTGGCACATGGCATATGCCACTCGATCATATGTATGAAATAAAAGTTGTAGCTCTCATTCCTATCAAAGAGAATCAATACATGGAGCAACTTAATAAAGGAAAATAATGAAATCATATTTTCTACTGACTAATTCTGACTATTTGAATTTTTATTATTAATTATTTTATTTTTTTACATATACATTTATATTATTACACATATATACAATAAACTACCTACAGCAAGGAGAACCATGAAACAATCAGGAATTATATAAATGTTACATTCTTAGTGTTTTGGCTATTTGTATTTGGCAGCCTTGAAGAAAACTTCTTTCCTATCTTGGTGAGTCTAAAATTCTGAATGTAAATCAATATCTATCACATCTCATCATTAACAACTTAAAACATCTATCTAAAACTAAAAGCAATTTAACTCCGAAAGAACTATAAGCTTAATTATAAAACCAAACTATCTGGTCTTCAACCCCATCAGAGACTTGAGAAGGAATAAAATTAATTACCTGATTATACAGGGGGTACAGGTTAGCAGCTTCCTAAATGAGAAGATGACAGAGACAGTTTGCTACCTGAGCAGTCACCCAAAACTCTCTGTAACATTGGCGCATCATCTTCAGCCTCCTGGCCGAATATATCTGACAGATATACTTGTGAGGCTGGAACTATTGAGGACTTGCTTACCCTGTCTTGGCAGAGTTTGGCCATTGACTCTGCCTGCTTCCAAGCTTGCCATTTTAAAAGGCAGAATTCTGTCTGAGGGCATTTTGCTTATTTTTCTATAGAATCATATCTATCGGTTGCACCTAAGATTCTTGTGATAAAAATAGACTAGTACTTGATTTGACCATGATTTGATCAACTAACAATTAACTTGTATAACTTATTTATCCTAAATACCCTGCAATAGCAATTTCAAAGTATTGGAAGTAAACCTTCTATTATAATTGAGTTATATGGGTGCAATACCTCATATTAGAGTAGAAATATATATAATGTGTGTGTATGTAAAGAATAATTTTACATTAGAATTCTTTACTACTGTATCTAAAATTAAACTTATTTTCCATTATATACAAAATTCTGTACCAGTGAATTAAAAATAATCTTGTGAGTGACAATTAAAACATTAAGTTGAGGATTAGGTTCACTAGTATACTTTCTGTTCTATCTTCCCTATATTTTTCTATATTCCCCCTTCTTTCTTTTCAACCCCTATCTCCAAACCTAAGAATGGAAGATAAAGGAAAATAGAGACATTCCTGAGTCCAACCTTGTTTTCTCTCTAGATAAGACAAATAATAACGTATAACCAACTCCCATTGAAAATAACCCCCTATAGCCCAAGAAAGCAACCAAAACCCTACCCAACCCCCCTTAAAGGAAATAGGGCATCATTCTCTTAAAGTTTCTTCTGGCTGATTTGGGACAAATAATACCTTTGTAGGGACCAAAACAAAATTGGGGAAATGGTTAAACAAGCTAGGAATAGCATTTGTGGTCTGGTTTATAAATGCTGAGAAATTGCAGGCTTAACTAGAGCCCTCTGTGGGACAGTCTGAAATGTTGGACTGATTGGGATTGGAAGCTTTCTTTGAAGGTGTCTTGAAGCTGTCTTGCTCTGATCAGGACAAGAAACTGAAGCACTTGGTGCTGGAACGTGAAGGTTACAGGATGTCAGCATCCAGCATAGTGAGAGGAATGAATCTGTCAGGCCTGATTCAATATCAGTGTCTGGTTGTTTTGTTCTGAAAACATATAATTTCTCACAAGCATTATACAGTTATAAAACTATAAATGTGTAAGGTGTGTGTGTGTGTGTGTGTGTGTGTGTGTGTGTGTGTGTGTGTGTGATGCACAGAACAATTAAAGCTGGTTCTTTGCTCTTTGTATGAGCAGATAAAAGACATCTGTAAATCTTCATTTGTGCCATATGAAGAATGACATCTAATAATAATTCATAGGGATTCTGTAGCCAACCAGAAGCATTGTCTATGCCTGGACATTCATGTCTCAGCCAGTCTTGGAGATATTCCCATATAGTGGGATTAGCAATATAAGTTACCTGCTTGTTCTGTAATTTAGGTTCATCATATCCCAGTTGTATCCCCCACCTCATCCCCTCCCAATCCTCCCTTCCACCTTCATCCCCTCTCCCTCCTTCCCTTAGTCCTCAGAAAGGGGAGCCCTCCTCCTCTAACATTTGACCTCAGCCTACCAAGTCTCATCTGTACTACTTGTAACCTTGTCCTCTGTAGCCTAGCAAGGCCACTCTGCCTGGCGGGGGGGGGGGGGGGGAGAGTGATCAAAGTTTGGTGGTCAGAGTCCATGTCCAAAGTAGTTCCTACTCTCCACATTGTGGAACCCACAAGGAGACTATGCTATACTACATCTGAGCAGAGGTTCTAGGTCCACATCATACATGGTCCTTGATTGATGTATCAGTCTCTGTATTGTGGTATAGTTATCTGTATTATGTGGCTAATATCTACTTATGAGTGAGTATATACCATGCGTGTCTTTCTGGGTCTGGGTTACCTCACTCAGGATGATCTTTTCTAGTTCCATCCCTTTGCCTACAAATTTAAAGATTTCCTTGTTTTTAATAGCTGAATAGTATTCCAATGTATAAATGTACCGTAGTTTCTTCATCCATTATTCAGTTGAGGGACATCTAGGTTGTTTCCAGATTCTGGCTATTACAAGTAAAGCTGCTATGAACATAGTTGAGCAAATGTCCTTGCGTAGTGGAGCATCTTTTGGGTATATTCCCAGGAGTGGTATGGCTGGGTCTTGAGGTAGACTTATTCCCAATTTCTTGAGAAAGCACCAATTGATTTCCAAAGTGGTTGTACAAATTTAAACTCCCATCAACAATGGAGTATAGTAATGTTCCTCTTTCTCCACATCCTTGCCAGCATGTCCTGTCATCTGAACTTTTGATCTTAGCCATTCAAATAGGTATAAGATGGAATCACAGAGTCATTTTGAGTTGCATTTCCCTGATAACTAGGAATGTTGAGAATTTCTTTAAGCGTTTCTCAGCCATTTGATATTCCTCTGTTGAGAATTCTCTGTTTAGCTCTGTACCCCAATTTTTAATTGGGTTATTTTGTTTGGGTGGTGTTTAATTTCTTGAGTTCTTTATATATTATGGATATTAGTGCTTTGTCAGATTTAGGTTTGGTGAAGATCTTTTCCCAATCTATAGGTTGTTGTTTAGTTCTGTTGACAGTGTCCTTCACTTTGCAGAAGCTTTTCATTTTCATAAGGTCCCATTTATCAGTGGTTAATCTTAGGGCCTGAGCTGTTGGTGTTCTGTTCAAGAAGTTGTCTTCTGTGCTAATGAACTCAAGGCCCTTCTTCACTTTTTCTTCTAACAGATTTAGTGTGTCTGATTTTATATTGAGGTCTTTAATCAGTTTAGTGCAGGGTGACAGATAAGAATCTATTTGCATTTTTCTACATGTAGCCATCCAGTTAGACCAGCAACATTTATTGAAGATGCTATCTTTTTTCCATTGTATGGATTTGGCTTCTTGTCAAAAACCAGAGTCCATAGGTAGGTGGGTTTATTTCTGGGTCTTCTATTCTATTTCATTGATCAACCAGCCTATTTCTATGCCAGTACCATGCTATGTTTATTGCTGTTGCTCTTTAGTATAAATTGAGATCTGGGATGGAGATTCAGGAGATCGTTTATTGTACAGAATTGTTTTAGCTATTCTGGTTTTTTGTTTCTCCATATAAAGTTGAGAATTGATTTTTCAAGGTTGGTAAAGAACTGTGTTGGAATTTTGGTGGGAATTGCACTGAATCTGTGGATTGCTTTTGGTAAAATGACCATTTTTACTATGTTGATTCTCCTAATCCATGAGCATGGGAGATCTTTTCATCTTCAAAATCTTCTTCAAATTCTTCCTTCAGATATTTGAAGTTTTTTTTTTCATACAAGTCTTTCACTTTCTTGGTTAGAGTTAAACCAAAATACTTCATATCATTTGTGGCTATTGTGTAGGGTGTAGTTTCCCTAACTTCTTTCTCAGCTTGTTTGTCATTTGTATATAGGAGGGCTAGGGTTTTTTTTTTTTTTTTTTTGAGTTGATTTTGTATCCAGCCACTTTGCTGAAGGTGTTTATCAGCTGTAAGAGTTCCTTGATAGAATTTTTGGGGTCACTTATGTATACTATCATACCATCCATGAATAGTGATAGTTTGTATCCCCTTGATCTCCTTTAGTTGTCTTATTGCTCTAGCTAGGACTTCACATCCTACATTGAAGTGATACAGAGAGAGTGGACAGCCTTGTCTTGTCCCCGATTTCAGTGGAATTGCATTAAGTTTCTCTCCATTCAGTCTGATGTTGGCTATAGGCTTGCTGTATATTGCCTTTATTATGTTTAGGTATGTACCTTGTATTCCTGCTCTCTCCAGGACTTTCAACATAATACATGTTGGATTTTGTAAAATGCTTTTCTGACATCTCAGGAGTTGATCATGTGGTTTTCTTCTTTCAGTTTGTTTACATGATGAGTTACATTGATGGATTTCCGTGTATTGAACCACCCCTGCATGCCTGGGATGAAGCCTACTTGTCCACGGAGAATGATAGTTTTGATGTGTTCTTGAATTTGGTTTGCGAGTATTTTTTATTGAGTATTTTTGCATCAATGTTCAAAAAAGAAATTAGTCTGAAAATTTCTTTGTTGAGTCTTTTTGTGGTTTAGGTATCAAGGGGACTGTGTCCTCATAGAATAAATCTGGTAATGTTCCTTCTGATTCTATTTTGCAGAATAGTTGGAAGAGAATTAGTATTAGCTTTTCTCTGAAGGCCTTGTAGAATTCTGCTCTGAATCCATCTGGTCCTGATGGTTTTGTTGTTATTGTTGTTGTTGTGAGCCTTTATTTCCTTAGGTGTTATAGCACTATTAAATTTTTTTTACCTGATCTTGATTCAGTTTTGGTAGTTGGTAGCTATCAAGAAAATTGTCCATTTCATTTAGGTTTTCAAATTTTGTGGCATATAGGCTTTTGAAGTAAGACCTGATGATTCTTTGGATTTCCTCAGTATCTGTTGTTATGTCTCCCTTTTCATTATTGATTTTGTTGATTTACATACTCTCCCTCTGCCTTTTAACTTGGCTAAAGGTTTGCCCATCTTGTTGATTTTCTCAAAGAACCAGCTCTTGGTTTCATTGGTGCTTTGAATTGTTTACTTTGTTTCCAATTTATTACTTCATCCCTGAGTTTGATGATTTCTAGCCTCTACTCCTTTTGGTTGTGTCTGCTTCTTTTTGTTCTAGAGCTTTCAGGTTGTTAGTGTGGGATTTTTTCAGCTTCTTTATAAAGGCACTTAGTGTTATGATTTTTCCTCTTAGCACTGCTTTCATTGTGTCTCAGATGTCATTGAGTAGAAAGTTGCTCAGTCTGCATAAGTTTGTAGGCTTTTGGTTGTTGAATTCCAGCTTTAATACATGGTGATCTGATAAGATGCCAGGGACTATTTCAGCTTTCTTGTATCTTTTTGTGCTGTCCTCTAAGCATCTGATTGTCTCTGGTGTTAGCAGACCTAGAGGTTCCTCTAATGAGCTGGCTGTCTCTGTCCCACATGGGTCAGGCAGGTTGGGAGCAAGTAAAGACATCTCCAAGCCAAAGGTTGTTTGCTAGGGCTCCCTAGAGGCCTCCTCAGAATGGTGGACAGTGGGTGTTAGAGCTTGCACCCAGGTCAGCTCATCTGAGTTCCCTGTCTGTATCCCAGTTGAGTCAGGCAGGAGAGGAGGAGGCTGGTAGGTTTCCAAACCCAACCAGTAAGCAAGAGGTTCAAGCTTGAAGCTGCTCAGGTGCCTCACAGACCTTCTTGAGAGGGCAGCAAATGTGAGTCTTGGTGACTATTTGAAACTTAAGAGAGAAAAGAAATTAAGGCTTTAGTCTATATAGACTAGGTGCATATTTTTTCCTGTAAAATTCCATTATTTGTAAAATGAAGAAAACAGGTTAAAGGTTATAATTCCAAATAAGCCATTAGAAGGAACTTGAAGTCACTGAAATGGATACATGGTCAACTTACTGTAGCATTTGTATAATTATCCACAATAGTATCCCAATTTCTATATCTTATTTTACTCTAGAGATCTGAAATCAGTCAAACAAACATCTATAATTTTTATTGGGATAAAGTTCATATAACTTACAACTTTAAAGAATAAAATTCAGCACCATTTAGTCAATTCGTAATGTACATTACTACCTCAAATGATCCCCCAAACATTCTTATCCCTACAAAGAAACCATGTACCCAATTAGCAGTCATTCTCCTTTGTCTCTGCTCCCAGGCTTTTCTAATGCCCAATGTGTTTTCTAACCCCGTCTATTATGGATATTTTATATAAAAGAGGACAATACATGACCTACTTTTTATGCTTATTTTCACTCACCATAATACCTTCAAGCTTCATGCATGCTATTGCATATATTAAACTTCGCTTTTTCATATTTGGATAGTCGTCACGCTACTATGAACATTTATCCACATATTGCCTTTTAAATACTTGGAAGCATTCTTAATAGTAGACTGTTAGGTCATATGGCAATTCAAAATTTTACTTTTTGAGAAACTGTTAATCTTTCCCCATATTAACAGTTGCATTTTGCAGGTTTATGGGCTCCAATCCCTCTGCATCCCCACCAACATTTGCTATTTTTTAATTTACTATTATGATTGCTCTTCTAGTGAGGAGCAGGTGGTATCCCACTGCCATTTCAATTTGCTTTTCTCTAATTACCAAAAATGTTGTTCAACTTCCATGTGCTTATTGACCATTTGCATATAACAGAATAACTTTCTCTATATATGAGAATTTAATTTATGTATACAGTGAATTTATGATCATATAATTCATCATATAATTCTCCCATTTTATCTCTCGTAGTTTCTGAATACCTCCTCAAGTCATCTCTCTTCCAGCTCACATCTTCTCTTTCTTGAAGCCTCAGTCAAATTAGTGCTTTCCTCATGTACACAGTGTGGGATCATTCACTACATGGGGAATCTACCAGTGGCCATACTCTCTACAGAAAATGACTTTCCTTTCTCCAATAGCTTCTAACTCTCAATAGCTCCTCGGGAAATGTCAGGACCTGGAGAGAACATCTACTATCTATACCAGAATTTTTCTTGGTTTTATTTTGTGGCTGTTTTGAGGCGTATGACCACATCTTTCTTGATATTTTTTGTGGGACAGCCATGTCAATTTCAGAAGACATCATTTCACAGCATTATGCCTAATCTACTGGCTCTTACACTACTTCTGTGCCTCTTTTGAAATGTTCCCTGGGCCTTGGAACTCATACTAATCAGAGGATTAATAAAGATGGCCCATTTAGGGGCTAATACTCCTTTGAGATATTTTAGAGAGATGACTAGGTAGATATTGTCTATGCTACTAAAATTAGTAGAGAAACCATGATTTATCTGTGCCATCTCTGACATTGGCAACCATCTAGTTACCAAACACTTTGAATAACTATGTCTGCTTATTTTGTGTGTCATATAGTTTCTTTTATTTTAAAACACAGGCTGGTTTTGTCCTGTTTCCCCAAAACAGAGATCATGTATGGGACCTATATGATAACAGCAACATTCCGCTTCTTGCCATGTGCTTTTGCAGTTATTATGTATTGGCCCAAATCATCATTGGGATTAATTATCTTCTTATTACCAGGTAAGTTAATGACTTGCATTCATCAAGACTCAACTAAGTTGGGCTGGACATGGTGGCTCACGCCTTTAGTCCCAGCACTCAGGAGGCAGAGGCAGGCAGGTCTCTCTGAGTTCGAGGCCAGCCTGGTCTACAAAGTGAGTCCAGGACAGCCAAGGCAAATGCAGAGAGAGCCTGTCTCAGAATAAAAAAAGACTCAACTAAGTTAATCTTAAAATTTGAGTCCTTGTTTGTTTTTCTTCTAGGGATCTGTTTGATTCCTAGTCCCTCTGTAGGGACAGGCCCAAACTTTATCAGACCACATAAGGCAGAAAATTAGAATAAAAATTTAGGTGTTTAGAGAAGTTTCTCATAAAGTGAGAATAATTTTGGTAATTTCAATTACCATATCTGTTTGCATATTCCTTATAGTTTATGGGAAGTATGTTCTACTTCTGTGGCCACAGTATACAATGCCCTCATGATAGTCATATGTAGGAAAAAACTGAATGGTTCATATTAATATTTTCATGACATCACAGAAGTAGAGAGCTTGCTGACCTTTCACCATTACGAGGCTTTAGACCGTCTAGTGTTGAAAATTGTAACCAGCAGTCTCTCCAAACCTCCATCTGCATTTGTTTCAAAGTACTGACAAACATAGGATGGGAGGTCTTTCTGTGCATTTTAAAAACAGATTTATTCTTTGAGAATTCTGTATGTGTATATAATGCACTCTGACCCTGTCTACTTCCATACTTTTCACCTCTAATTCTTTCCAGATCTCTCCAGACACATCCTTCTCTCAACTTCATGTCTCTTCTTCTTTTTCTTCTTCTTCTTCTTTTTCTTCTTCTTCTTTTTCTTCTTCTTCTTCTTCTTCTTCTTCTTCTTCTTCTTCTTCTTCTTCTTCTTCTTCTTCTTCTTCTTCTTCTTCTTCTTTCTTCTTCTTCTTCTTAAATCACCTACTGAGTTTAATCACTGCTTCTCATATGCCTGTAGATTCTAGGGCTGACCATCTACTGGAAAGGATCTTGCCTCTCTTCTGAATTTCTTAGTTTTTTATGTACATGGGTGTCATCTGTGCCCTGCTTACAAAAGTATTTCTTTGAAGGTACAAGGAATAACCTAAATCTAGCCTAGACTTGACACATTAAAGTCAACATGGGTTATCAGTTATAATGAAGGCAATGGCACCATGTTCTTTCTTTGAAGGAAAAGTCATCTTCCTATAATACACAGGATGTTGTGGTCTAAATGGAGAAACTCCACAGTTTCATCTGGGCTTGCCACAGGTCATAGATTCTCCTGTTTGTCTTAGAAATGACTGCAATTATGTTCTAATGCAATAACATTGAAAGCTTATATTTTATCTGCTTACTTATACCTTAATTTACACAAGTTTTAAATAGCTCAAAGCAAGTTAGAAATTATTTTCCTTTTGGAGTTGTATCCACAGTTATACAAATAATCTGGAGTTTGTTTTATTCTAGATTCAAATTGCTTTAAGGTTTAATTTTAGATGCCATCTAACCAGAGATAGTTTTCTTTTTCCTCAGGTTCTTTAAGTGGAGACTTAGCAAGCCCTACCTCTCAGAAACTCAATGTCTGAAATATCATGAAGGGCAAGAAGATTCAGAAGATGACATGTGACTTTTGTTCCCAATTACCTCAGTATTCCAAGAGGGAAAGTAATCAGGAGTCATCGTAAACTTTCCCCATAGTATCTACATTAAAAATGAATGAGTGACTGGGAAGGAAGAGTTGTGTTAGCAACTGTAAGAGAAGAAAGCTATAACAGCATTGAAAGCCACCATAGCACCCATCTGTTAAAGCAGGTAAAGGACTAACACACAAAAACTCCCTGTCTTGGTTGAAAAGAAAGAAGGGGGAATATAGAAATATATAGGGAAGTTAGAACAAAAAGTAGATTAGTGAATCTACTCCTCAACTTAATGCCTCAATTGTGACTTACAAGGTATTTTTTAATTCACTGATACAGAATTTTGTATATAGATGCAAAATAAGTTTCATTCTAGATACAGTGGTATAGAATTCAAATGTAAGATTATTCTTCACACACATACACTCTCTCTATATATGTATATATTCTAATATGAGGTATTGCACCCGTATAACTCAGTTATAGTAGAAGGTTTTCTTCCGATACTTTGAAAGTGCTATTGCAGGCATACTCAGATAATCATGTTTACTCCTTAAGCTCTGATGGGGTTGAAGACCAGGTAGCTTAGTTTTACAGTGAAGCTTAGTTGTTTAGGGGTTAAGATGTTTTTAGGTCTAGATAGCTGTTTTAAGTTGAAAATGACAATATGTGATGGAGATTGATTTACATTCAGAAATTAAGACGCACCAAGATAGGAAAGATGTCTTCTTCAAGGCTGGTAAATAAAAATGGCCAAAACAGTAAGAATGTAACATTTATATAATTCCTCATTGATCATGTTCTTCTTACTATAGGTAATATATTGTATATATGTGTAATAATATAAATGTATATGTAAAAAATAAAATAATTAAAAAAACAAAAAAGTAGTATGCAAAAAAAAAACCCCAAAAACAAACGAAACAAAACAAAAACAAACCAAAAAACAAAAAGCAAAAAGCAAAAAAAAACAAAAAAACAAAAAAAACCCAAACAAACAAAAAACCAAACCAAACCAAACCAAACCAAAACAACAACAACAAAAAGCCTGTTTTGTCATACTAGAAGCCATAATCCATGTAGGGTAAAGATTTTTCTGGTGAGGAAGCTTTCACCCATAATGTGTATATAAGTCCAATAAACTTGTCAGCTCCCTCAGAGTAGACTTTGGTGGAGTTATATTTTTGTCTCTTCGGTTTGTTCTTGATATCTTATCAGATGTTGTTTATTTCTTCCCAGGAAGAAATTATCACATCTGATCTCTGAACACACACACACACACACACACACACACTCAAAAAAGAAACACACCAGGGAGTTCTTAGAAGAACATTTGGTTTCTGTTTAAGAATGTTATCAGACCCAGGGATCTGGAAGGCTCTTGGTTGGCCAAGAAAGAATTTAATAGCAGGCTAATAGGAAGTACAAACAAACAAATAAGCAAGCAAACAAAGATTTATAGCATCTAAAGAGTGCAAAATTAAGCTCCATAGAGAATGTATTGGATTGAGAGAGGTTTATACTTTCTAAAGACAAGGTGCATGCTAATTTCTGACAGATGAGATAGGACAAGTTAAGAATGGTATAACTGTTGAGCCATGCAAACATATGAACTTGGAAGCCGTAATTGGGTTTGGGTTTGTTATTTTATTATTTTTCTCTTTTTATTTTTAAAATTCACTTTGCATCCTGATTAGCAGTCCCTTTCCTTTCTTCCCCGTCCCCTGCATACAAACCCTCCTCCCATAACCTTCTCCCCTTCCTATCCAAGAAAGGGGAGTCTCCCCATGGGTACCAACTCACCCTGGCATGTCAAGTCACTGCAGGAGTAGGAGAATCCTCCCCCACTAAGGCCAAGCAAGTTGGTCTAGTTAGGGGAATGGAATCCACTAGGCAGGCAACAGAGTCTGGAACAGGCCCCATTGCAGTTGTTGGGGGATGCACATGAAGACCAAGCTGTACATCTGCTACATATGCAGGGGTCTAGGTCTAGTTCATGCATGCTCTTTGGTTGTTGGTTCAGTCTCTGCGAGCCCCTAAAGGTCCAGGTTGGTTGACTCTGTTGGTCTTCTTGTCACCTCCAGATCCCTCAATCCTTCCCTCAACCTTCCCATTAAGACTCTCCAAGCTCCGGCTAATGTTTGGTTGTGGGTCTCTGCATCTGTTTCCATCAGCTGATGTGTAGAGCCTCTCAGAGAAATCAAAATACATCAGCATTTAAAAAAAACTCCCAAACAACTAATCTTAATTATAAAACTAAACTATTTGGTCTTCAATCCATCAGAAACTTGAGAAGGAATAAAATTAATAACCTGAGTAAATAGGAAGTGCAGGTTGACAATTTCCAAAATGAAAAAAATAATGACAGAGACAGTTAGCTATCTGGACAACCACTCTAAACAGCCACTATAATGTTGGTGAATCATCTTCAGCCTTCTGGGCCAGTATATCTGACAGACATATTTGTGAAGCAGGAACTATTGAGGATTTGGTTACCCTGTTTTGGCAGTTTGGCAGCTGACTTAGCCTGCATCCAATATTGCTCATTTCAGGCAGAATTCTGTCTGTAGCATAAATTTTTGCTTACTGGATGGATTGCCACATTTGAAGCCATCTCTATAAGAAGGTTCTTCTTGGTAGCCTGCTGTCTTTCCTCTGAGTGCCACCAGGCTACCAAGAAGAGACTTGATACCCTATGAGCATATACAGGGGGAGGAGGTCCCCCTCAGTCACAGTCATAGGGGAGGGGAGTAAGGGGAAAATGGGAGGGAGGGAGGAATGGGAGGATACAAGGGATGGGATAACCATTGAGATGTAATATGAATAAATCACTAAAAATGGGTTATGAACAACAAAAAAAGGTTCTTTGATGCCCATCATCTTCTTTGAAGTAGGCTGGGTATTGCCAGGATGTGACATGTTTCATTGTCAAAGAATCCTTAAAATAATAATGTTTAAAAATGTCATATTCTGTAGGTCTCTGAGGTTTTTGAAGACTGTATCTAACCATTTTTACTTTATCTATCAACAGAATCATATCTGTTAAAATGGGATGTATATTCCTGCGATAATTTAGACTAGTATTTGGCATTACTATGAATCTGATTGACTATTTACTAACTTGCATTATTTAATTATCTCCAACAGTCTGCAATAGCAGTTTAAATGTTTTGGGACTAAATCTTTTGTTATAAGTGAGTTGTATGGGTGCAATACCTCATGCTAGAGTAGAAATATGTCTATTCTGAAGAATAACCTTAAATCTGAATTCTATACCAATGTACAAAATTAAACTTACTTTAGATTAATATAAAAATTCTATACCAATCAATTAAAAATAACCTTATTTATGAGTAACAATTAAGGCCTTAAACTGAGGAGTAGATTCAATAACCTACTTTTTGTCTTATCATCTGTATATATTTCCTATATTCCTCCTTCTTTATTTTCAACTCCTATCTCCATACCTAAGAAAGAAAAAAAGAAAGATAAAGGAAAAGAAAAGAGAGAAATCCCTGATTCCAAGCTCATTTTCTCTCTGAATAAGACCAATAATAATTTATAACCAACTCCCAATGACAATAAACATCCATAGCCTATGAAAACAACCAAAACCTACCCAACCCTGCTTAAGGGAAATGGGGCATCATTCTCTCTTTAAGGCTGCTTCTTGCTGATTTTGGACAAATAATATCTTTATAGGGGTCCAAATAAAATTGTGGAAAAATGGTTAAGCAAACTAGCAATACCACTTGTGGTCTAGTCTCTAAACATTGAGAAATTTAGGCTTAATAGAAGCTCTGTTTGGAACAGTCTGAAATGCTGGACCAATTGAGATCAGTAGCTTTCTTCAAAGCTCTCCTGGAAGCTGGCTCTTATGAGGATCAGCAATTGAAGCAGTTGAGGCTGGAACATGCAGGATGCTGGAACAGCTGTGTCAGTGCCTCATCTGGAGGATGAATTCTGTCAGGTCTGATCCAGTGTCCCCAGTGTCAGGTCCATTTGTCCTGTAAATATATAAATTCCCACAAGCATTTTACAGCTTTAAATTATAAATGTGTGAGGTGTGCTGAATGCACAGGTCAATTAAGGATTTTTTTTTTTTTTTTTTTTTGCTGAAGAACATTTATATATAAGTCTGTTTTATTTTGCCTTTTCTCAAAGAGGATGTGTGATACTACCATTGTCAAAGAATATACAATCAAGCCCGGCGTGGTGGCGCACGCCTTTAATCCCAGCACTCAGGAGGCAGAGGCAGGCGGATCGCTGTGAGTTCGAGGCCAGCCTGGTCTACAAAGTGAGTCCAGGACAGCCAGGGCTACACAGAGAAACCCTGTCTCGAAAAACAAAAACAAAACAAAACAACAACAACAACAACAACAAAAAGAATATACAATCATTATCTAATTGAAATCAAAACAAGATTGTGTTATAAATTTGACATAATAAATATCCATTACACCTATATACCTTGCTCTGTTGCCTATTAGTCACCAGCCTTCAGGTCAATTTTGCTTACAAAATGGCAATAATAATATCTGATATCTGGTGCTTTCTCAGAAAATTAGGAATAGTGCTACATCAAGACCCAGCTACTCCACCCTGGGTATATATCTAAAAGATGCTCTATCATACAACCAGGACATTTGCTCAACTATGTTCATAGAAGCCTTATTTGTAATAGCCAGAATCTGGAAGCAATCTAGATGCTTCCTCAACTGACGAATGGATAAAGAAACTCTGGTACACTTTCACAATTATTCTATTCAGGTTTCAAAAACAAGAAAATCTTGAAATTTGCAGGCAAATGGATGGAACTAAAAATGATCATCCTGAGTGAGGTAACCCAGACCCAGAAAGACAGGCATGGTATATACTCACTTATAAGTGGATATTAGACCAACATAGATGTGCTCTGAGAGACTCCACCTAGCAGCGATCTGGACAGATACTGGGTCTTGCAACCAGACTCTGGGCATAGAGCTTTGAGTTGTATGGAAGAGTTGGGGGATAGAAGGACAGGAATGAGGGTTGTCAGGAGCTCCATAAATAGACTATCAAGGTTGGTGGATCTGGACCTAGGGGAACCTGCGTAAACTGGTGTACCAACCAAAGACAGTGCAAGCAGAGGACCTAGACTCCCTGTTCAGATGTAGCCAATGGACAGCTCATTCTCCACATGGAGAATGGGGGGAAAGCGGAGGACTGCCTCTGACAAGATCTCTGGTGCCCATGATTTGATCACTGGCCCTGTGGGAACACAGAGGAAGGGGGATGCTGGCTATCCAGATGAGACCTGATAGGCTGTGGTCAGACAGTGGGGGAGAAGGACTCCACCTGTCAGAGGCCTAGGATAGGGGACTAGATCAGAAAAGGGAGGGAGGGTAGGAACAGGAAGATAGGAACAAGGGGACTACAATCAGAATGTAACATGAATAAATAATAATAATAATAATAATAAATAAAATTGAAAATGCAATAATACTCTCTGAATACAGTAATCTGCATTTTGTATACTGAAGACAATAATAGATCTCAGTGAATGTTTCTGCCTTAATGTTGTCCCTACAGGTTTTTCTCTTTGCTATTAAAATAGTGTGATAAAAACTCTGTCCATCATACACTTTTTAGCTTTATATTTAGGAATAGCTCATAGACACAGATAATTAAAACAGTACAATGAATGGAAATAGCAGAACAAAGGACTTTGGGGGTTTGTGGATGAGTCCCCACAATTTAAAGCTAAAAGTGCAGCTTCAAAGATAAGGGGAAATGAAAAGGTGTGTGCAGAGGAACTTTTTTTCTTGATGCATTTTCAACCATTTATTAATTTAATCTCTTTATAGGTAGATCCCAGCCCTCCTCCTCCTCTCCTCCCAGGCCAGTGCTTGCACCCCTCCACCCTTGGCTTTATCTCAGAGAAGGAAAGGCTCCCCCCACCCCAAGAGTTATCAACCCTTGCATCTCAAGTCACCGCAGGACTAACCACATCCTCTCCCATTGGGGCCTGACAAGGCAGTGGCAGGCAACATAGTCAGAGACAGCCCCTACTCCCATTGTTAGGGGACCTACATGTTGACCAAGCTGCACAACTGCTACATATATGTAAGTGGTCTAGGTCCAGTCTATTTATGCTTTTTAGTTGATGGTTCAGTCTCTGTGAGCCCCCAAGGGCCCAGGTTATTTGAGTCTATAGGTCTTCTTGTGGTGTTCTTGACTCATATGGTTCCTTCTATCTTTCCTCTTGCTCTTCCACAAAAGTCCCTTGTCTTTCCCATGGGGTGGGTCTCAAGTTTGGCCAGTCATTGGTTTGCCATTCCCTCAATCTCTGCCCTGTCTTGCCACTTCCTGTAGGCAAGACAACTTTTGGGTCAAAAGTTTAATGGATGGGTTGGTGTACCCTTCCTTCCACTGGAAGTCCCACTTGGCTATAGGAAATGGTGAACCGTTCCTTAACCTCCACTGCCATGACTCTCAGTTTGGGGTACCCCCACAGACTCCCTGGAGCCTCCCCTATTCCAGAGATGCTCCTGCAGAGATTTCTGTTCTCTCTCCTGGCACTTCCCCCACCCCTGATCTCCCCACACCAGACTCCTACCCCAGTTACCCTCCATCCTCCCCGTCCAGTTCCCTCTCTCCATCTACTTCAGATATCTATTTTATTTTCTGTTGAGATTCAAGCTTCCTCCCTTGGGCCCTCCTTGTTACTTAGCTTCTTTGGGTCTGTGGATTGTAGCATGATTATCCTGTATTTTATGACTAATATCCACTTATAAGTAAGTACATACCATGAGTGTCTTTCTGTGTCTAGGTTACCTCACTCAGGATGATCTTTTCTAGTTCCATCCATTTGCCTGCAAATTTCATGATGTCTTTGCTTTTAATAGCTGTGTAGTGTTCCATTGTATAAATACACCATATTTTCTTTATCCATTCTTCGGTTGAGGGACATCTAGTTTCTGACTCTTATGAATAAAGCTTCTATGAACATAGTTGAGTAAGTGTCCACATTTGGTTGATTTCAGGGCCCACAACCACTTTCTTGTTGGTCTGATAATAAAAAGTTGCCACAGGTTTGGTCTTGAGGGTTTTGATCCCACGTACAGCTGCACATATCCCCTTCAAACTGGGGACAGATTCCACTAGGAGGATATCTTGGGGTATTACAATGGGAGTTGGGTTTGTTCTTCAAGAATGCCTGGTGTGTGATCATCTATCTTGTTCCAAGCAGTCAGCATGAAAATAGAGACATTTAACATAAGGTTAAAAAAAAAAAAAAAAAAAGGATGATTGAAGGAAAGAGGGAGCAGGATGACTGAGGACAAAAAAAAAAAAAAAAAAAAAAAAAGGGAATTCAAGCCACATGGGGAGTTCCCCTAGCTGTGGCCTGCCATTCAGGGTTACGGTGACTCAGGTTGCGAGAAGAGCCAACCTGCCTGTGGAAGTGACTGTGGAACTGGGCACGTTAGGAAGGCTCAGCCCCGAGTTGAGTTTAATGAATGAGTCATTCAATTCAGACACATCTGGCTTTTGTTGAAGAAGCAGAAAAACTTCATGGAGCTACTGTCAGCAGATTGACACTCAAAGCCTTTGTTGTTATTGATGATCAGCATGCATGTTCCTTTTCCTTTTTCCTCTTGTTTATTCCCCATGTTTCTCTTTGCAACAATAGCCAAGACTACAGCAGGTGAAGGTTGCTGTTTCTCATTCCAGGTGTTTTAGTGGTAGTGGATGCCAGGCAGAAAGAAAGAAGGAAAGTTCTGGAGGTAGTGACGTCCTTCTCTATACCACTGAGACATGAATAGTCATATGCCAACTTTTGCTGAGACAAATTGCATGGGTGGTGTCAATCATACCCTTTACAAACAACATGAGGAGCAGCCAGTGACCCTCCTTCAGAAAGTGAGAGTGGGTACTTACAAGACGATTAGGTAAAGCGACTCTTCTGAGGCAAAATTCCCTCTGTTCTAAAGAATACATCCTGAATTACAGAAGTCTAGCCTACACCCAAACGCCAAAGAGATTGGTGGCATACACAAGGGTGAGATAAGACAACAAGAAACATAAGCTCTTGTAATGTGAAAGAGACCTTATATATCCCCAGAGCCCTTCTTCTAAAGGCAGAGTGGGGCCAAGGCTTTTTCCTGATGAGTCTGTCAGCAGGCATGGAATCATAACATTAAAAGAAGGAAGCCAAATTCAAGTGCAGTGGTGGCAAATCTCCAAAGTGCTAGTAACTTTCAAGCTCTGTCAATCATCACCAGATTAAAAATAAGTCAGCACCAGCCTTTCAATGAATGCCAGAGCCCCATGGCTGCTTGTAAGAGTGACAGAGTAAAGATAAGGTGATGGCTGCAAATGCAACTAGCTGTTCCTTCCTGGCTCCAAATTAATTAGCCATTGAGTCCTCCAACTAATATCATTGAAAGAAATATTTTTCACTTCAAAAGAATAAGAGACACAGTTTATTCTGAAGCAAATATGAGTGACCATGGCCCAGGTCACAGAGTTAGGCTACCCAAAATTCCATGTTCCAACTTGAAAGCAATATCATGAAAATTTTTAGTTTTACCAAACAAAGAACGTCACAAATCAAGGCAAGTTTAAAATACATTGGTGAGTACATCAGAGAAGAGGCTCAGAAAGATGGGTGGTGAGGGTGGGGAGAGAGCTTTTCTGTAGGCCTAAGATGATATCTGGTGATATTCTTAGCTTTTGGGTAGGTGGATCTGTTAAGTTAATAGATTCCAAAATGCTTTTAGTCACAAGATATTAGTTCCTGTGCAGGGGTGGCCAAACTCATCACAGTTTGTCTTGTGATTCCTTGTCAGGATATTTGGAATTAGTGGCCTGTGCCTTGGACACTGAAACATTGAAAAAAAGTGTTATGGAAGGCTGAAGTCTTTACTCACTCTTACATCATTGCAAACAATAGAACGTGAAGCAATGTTCCCTGTATATTTATTTCTGATGCTTGGTGCAGCTCAGTAAACAGACTCTACACACATATTAGTGATAATCTCTCCTTGTAAGTTAACAGTAAGCACACATCTTTGGAAAGATGAAAAGAAAGCACAGAAAATGATTCCCTAAGGGAGGAAAAAAAGAAAAGAAAAAAAAAGGACCAAAAATATTTCTGCTACCTCTTTCAGTGACATTCCCATAGCATGCAATATGGATTGATGGACCAAAAACTAAACAACCAACTTCTGTCTTTAGGGTACAATCATGTATACATGCTCAATACAGACTTGGCATCTGATAAATACTCATTGCTCTCGCTGGGGCTGTTACTATTGATCTTTAAAGCACAGAGAATAGGAAAAAGGAAGAGAGAAATATAATGAAGCTTGAGAGATGGAGATGAGGAGTTCTGATCCCAGCCTTGCCTGTTATGAGCTATTTGGATTGAGCAAATTACTCAGGCTGACACAGTCTTGTAAAATATAAAATAAGCGGCAAGGAATTCGGTCTCATGGAATTGGGTGCATTACTTAACTTGTGGATAGGTGGAGCACAGTAAATGTAATTTTTTGTGTTATCCATTTTAGACAGATTTATGTTTGGCATTTGGCTTTATCATAACACAGTGCGTGGTATATTATAACCCCCCTGGCATTCAGCTCTTTATTGCTCTCTTTAAAGAAGGGGTGGTGATTAAGACCATTAAACTAATTAGTGCACATAAGACGTCTTGGTAAAAATTGAGAATCTTGTTGCTATCCACCCATGTCCACTCTTATTTCCTTTATTTAGCAGCACAATTGGTTCAGCCTTTCAAACTTACAAAGGAGGCATGAAAGAATTGATACCTGAGAGTTTAGAAAGAAAGGAAAAAAGAAGTAAATGAAGGAAGGATGAACTAAAGGTAGGTCAGTCAGAGACGTCACCATGGAGACCCTGATTTCATAGTTTGTGGTGGGATTAGACATCATGCATGCGCTTTATGGCTCTTTGGAAGTTTGCATATGGCTCCTCAGATGCTTTCTCTACATGGCCAGGCTGAGAAAGACTACTCTAGCGGACAGCAAAGCCTTGACAACTGTTGCACACACAGCTTATTGAATCTTTCCCACTGGCAGCTCCAATGACTGGTCCAACTTTCCGGATTTTATCTTCTGATTTATGCATTCTACCATGAGGAGAACTGCAGCTGTTGTCCTAGTGCTACCGTTCCCTTGGCGCACTGGATGAACACATCTAGAGCCTGTCTCAATGACACAAGCCAAAGGAGTGTCTGTTCACTGTCTCCAGATCTGTTGCTTCTTTTTTAAAATTAATTAAACGTTTTTATTTTTTACATACACATTTATATTATTACACATGTGTACACTAAACTACCTAACTACCAATAGCGAGAAGAATCATGACACAATCAGGAATGATATAAATGTTACATTCTTAGCAGATCTTTTGCTTCTTAATCTGGCCACACGGAACTCCCTTAGTTCCTCAGTTCCACACCCTGGAAAGCTGTGTGGTTTTTAGGCAGAGACAACTTTAGGCAGTGACTTCTATATGGCAAGAATGTTTGCATGCCTTCCTTTCCTTAGCTGTGTAGGAGATTATATTAATATTATCGTTCACATTTTATTTTAGAATGAGGTGAGGCAGCTTACATATGTGTTCTGGATCAAATGCACAATGGTGAAGTGGCCTTCGAGTGTGAATAATTAGATTCCTGATCTGGGTTCCTGAAGGTCCTCTAGGAGGGGTTTGCACGTGATGACTGAATCAGAACCTCTGATTGTGGCTCAAGTAGTGTCAGGGTTTTTTTTTTTTTTTTTTTTTTTTTAAAGTGCAATATATTGCTCTTTATTTATTTGTCTCTCATGTATTACATCCCATCAGCAGTTTCCCCTCCATCCTCTCCTTTCAGCCCCTCCCATCCACCTCCCCACTCCCCCAGATCCACTCCTCCTCTGTTTCCTTTCAGAAAAGTGCAGGTCTCCCAGGGGTATCAAGTCAATAGAGAATAATAAGTTACAACAAGACTAGGTACATACCCTCATATCAAGGCTGTGTGAGGCAACTTAATAGGAGGAAAAGGGTCCCTAAAGCAGGCCAAAGAGTCAGAGACAGCCCCGCTCTCACTGTTAGTAGTTCAGAAGGCCAACTATACATAATACACATATAATATACATACATAATATATATATAAAATATACATTCATAATATGCATATACATAATATATATACATAATATATATGTAGAGGGCCTCTGTTTTTGTAGCTAAGAATAGGGAATGAGGAAGGGCTTTGTTACAGGCAGAATGGGTTCACAAGCTCTTGTCCTTAGAAAAGATTTTTTTTTTCTTTTCTTTTTCTTTTTTTTTTTTGAGACTGCATTTTCTGTCCTCTCTTTTTGTAACTACTGGGCATCTCGGGTCAGGGTCAGATGCTTTTTTTTTTTTTGCAGTCTCCAAATCACTAGGTTCCCAGACCTTTGAGCTCTCGTTAGGGTTTTGGCTTTGGGAAAGAGTGTTCCTTTCATTTACTCTTCCCAATGTGGGCGGGAATTATATAGTCCACTAAGAGCTTGAATGAAATAAAAAGTTGATGAAGAAGTTTGCTTCCTTTTCTTATCCTATGAATTGAGCTGTGTTTCCGTCGGCTTCCATGGCTATGACAAAGGCCTGAAGAACCTGTAGGCTTAGATTTTAAATGCTTTCACCTCCCTTCTGATCCACCAACCAGGCGTAGGAGAGAAAGAAGATTAATAGAAAATGTCATTTCCCCTTGAACATTGTTATATAACTACCTTATTAGTTCTGGCTGTAAGGGGAAGGATTAATACTCCACAAATCAGACATTACTAAGATTCTAAAAGCCGCTTTCATTTTCTTCAATTAGATAATATCTCATCTGGTTTTGCAACCCTCTGTCTTTAAGACATACCTTCCCCCCCCAAAAAAAAACCTGGGAAAAGAGGATGTTCTGATTCTTTGATGGCTTCTGAGTCTAGCTTAGTGTACAAGAGAATATATTGTGGTTACTTGCTGTTGTGAAACAATTTCCTCTGAGATGGAAACACTCAATTATGGAGGAAAGGTCCTTAAGCAGGAAGGCTAACAATTCAAACCAGCTTCAGGAAGTCCCTGAAATTGACCGGACTCACCAGTCCCTCCCTGGCAGGGTCAGCAACAAGGCAACAAAGAAGACTCTTAGAGGAGCCAAACTACAAAGACAGCTCTAAAGCTACTCCAGTGGCCTAGAAGAAGCAGCACCAGCTGAGCTGTTTGGAAGAGGTTTGAACAAACTGAGGCCCTTGGAAATGATGCTCTCCAACTTGTTGAGCTGCCTGAAGGCTGTGCGTTATGCTACAAGTTCCAAGCTTTGTGAGCTGTCACCCATCCTGGGGTAAACTTTGGTGATTCAGCTGTCTTTGAGTCATTTCTGCTTTTGTAATCAACTTCCCACCCATAATCCTGCAAGTAACTCCAATAAAACTCATTGGTTCACCAAGTTGGACTTCAGTGGTATTTGTACTTTGATGTTATGGGTTCCCTATCTGGTTTGAGTAGATGTATGTGATTCATCTCCCTATGAAAAATTTAAACAAACAACACTTGAAGAAGCATATATACCAGAGTGTGGGTGGCTCAGAGAAAACTATATCACCCCAGTTTTGGTGATAACTCAGGAAAGCTTCATTCCTGGAGCTCCCTGCACAATTTACAGGCAGCTTGGTCGGCAAGAGATCTTCTCTCTCTATCAGCTGCTTACTGATTCTATACATTTGCATAGAGGAATTAAAAACCAGCTAAACGTTGGAAGCATCCTGAGTCTTATAAGTTCCATGCACTTCCTGAGCCTTATAAGTTTCTTGTATTTCCGGAGACTTGTAAACTTTGTTTACTTCCTAAGTTTTATAAGCCTCCCTCACTTTCTAGGAGGGGCTATTTCAATTCACAAGAAATAGTTGTATAACATTTCATCTTCTCCTTCACTTCTTTTAATAATTCTTTTTGTCTTCTCTTTTGCTATGTTCCCCAAACCATGGAGGGAGTGAAATAAATACCTGATTATTTTCTTCAATCTATGGCTCAACATTGAGCCACAGCAACAACCATTTATTCTCAGGAGCTGGACAGGTGTGAATCCCTGTAGTCCACCAATTCTACTTTTAAAAATAAAAGATTTTTTTTTTCCATGACTGAACAATCGTGCTGGCTAATTTTGGTTGTCAACTTGACTGCATCTATAACCAACTAAAACCCAAGTAGCTGGACACTCCTAGGAGAAATTTTTGTGATTGGACCATTTGAGGTGGGAAGACTTTCTGGTGGTGGCTCACATAAAAGGGCAGGGAAGAAGGAAGCTTTTTCTTTTTGCCTACTTGCCCTCATTCTCACTGGAAAATTCATCTAAACTGTTGCTGAGGCAGTTCTTCACTGATATTGGAAACTACTTCTTTGGGATTCCAATGCAGACCGCAGGCCAACAACACTCTAGAAATTCCCTGGGACTCCAACACCAGACTGAGACTGCTGAGACATCAGTTGAGATTTGAACTGCTTCCTATAAAGGTGGCCTTAAACCCAATTAAAATAAAACAAAACAGCTGGTTTCACCTGTAACAGCTGGAGGGATCAATATTGGCTCAGAATTCCCTAGACCAAATGCACAGTGCAAAGGAGATTTATTTGTCCCAGAAGGACAAAAGGGCAGAGAATAAGGGACAGTGACAGGAGATAGAGGATGAGGGAGAAGGGGGAGGGGACCAAGGGAAAGGAGGAAGAGATTTGTCCTGGAGGGACAAAGAACTGCCTCTGGATAGAAAGGAGACAGACATGGCCCATAGGAAAAAATGGTAAAGGTCAAAGGGGAAACTCCGTGGTAGGATGAGTTGGTTAATTTTAATTGGACATCTTAATTAAGGTGGCCAAAAAGGGACTTTTGGTTGTTGGAGTTCAATACTTTGATAGCTGGATCTTGATAGTCAGCCTCAGGAGGAGGAGGAAGTGACCAAATAAGGGAATGGATCTTGGGGATTAGCTTTAGGAATGTAATCTAACAATTTTTAGCAAAGCAAGGGAACAGGGGAAAGGGGCAAGGCCTGCCAGAGCCATATTTGCCATGCTTGTCCCTTCATTCCCACCTTTTTGTTTTACTACTGACTCACTGGGTGTTGGGTAAGTGGGGGTTATTATCTCTGACTGCTTCCTGGTGAGATTGGGTCATCATTGTTAGGTGACCCCAGGGAAGCTGGGTTGTTGCTCAAGGCCAGGAAGAGCAGGCTGTCTTACTTGTTGTACCAAAGGGTAGTGTAGTCTGAGAGGGTGGACCAGGATGTAGATTCCGTGGGAACAGCTGGGCTGTGGCTGGAGTAGCCAGAATAGTCTGTAGTTGATTTGAAATCTGCTGAGACAGACTTGAGACCAAGGAACAGTTAAGGAGTTTAGAAAAAAATTTTCTGAATGCACATTTGAAACTTTTAGGTTCATGGTCCTGCTAATTAGGAAGATGGGTCCCAAGACCTGAGAAATGGGGAGAGACCTCACCTTTAGGAATAGGCAATATGCAGGAAAACTTAGGCTGTTGACTGGCAGGAATAATTACCTGGAGTCTGAAAGTTCTTGAGAGGAAAACTTAGATTGGCCATATAAGGTTAATTGGGGGACAACTGTTATCTGAAAGCAGGGTCTGGTTATTTTGGGGGAGAATACAATTTGAGAGGCTTCTGTTACATCAGACTAGACTTTCCCGGGGTTGTTCAGGTGGGTTCTGGAATTGAAATATTTTAGGGATGTGAATGACTGGGGAGGCTCTTGTCAAGCAGCGAGAGGACAGTTTATAACAGATTTTGAGGGTTGGTGTGGAAAGACTGAAAGAATTTGACTTTTGTTCTTGGATCAGGCTTGGATGATCAAGGGGACAATTGATCAGTAGTGGGAGTGAGGCATTGGCAGTTGGGGCATTGGCAGTTGGGGCATTGGCAGTTGGGACATTGGCAGTTGGGGCATTGGCAGTTGGGGCATTGGCAGTTGGGGCATTGGCAGTTGGGGCATTGGCAGTTGGAGCATTGGCAGTTGGGGCACTGGCACTGAGAGGCGGGACTGCAACTAATGGAGGGCTTTGAAGAAAGATGTCAAGAAAGCAGTGGGAGGCATCAGTGACATTTAGGAGAGTTTATCGAATGACCTTGACCCATGTGAGGCTTTGGCCATAAGTGTGTGTGTGTGTGTGTGTGTGTGTGTGTGTGTGTGTGTGAGAGAGAGAGAGAGAGAGAGAGAGAGAGAGAGAGAGAGAGAGAGGATAGTTTAGGTTTAGTTATATCTTGTAATAGAGAGTGTAGGAGTTGTTTAGTGTTTGATATCTGAGAAAATCTGGCCAATTAATGAAGTTAGGGAGGCAGGTGGTGGTGGATGTTTAGCAATCATTTGGACAGAAGGAAAGTGTCGTGTGAGAAGAGGGGTTATAGTGGCTGGCAGCATAGGAGTACACATATATAAAAATTCATTAAGTTCTACACTTAAGATTTATATATTTTATATGTATGATACTCATATCTATACATGTACAGATAATACTTAAATAAAAGAATCCAACTTGATCTGGAAACAGATTTTTTTATATATTAGTTTTATTTATTAGAAAAGCATCTTGTCTCAGATCGGACATGCCCACAGCTCACAATCTTGTGAGTTGCCGTTGTCTATTTTTCAGATGTGGCCCTGTTTCAGAGCCAGCCTGGAGCTGATAAGCATATTGTGAGGGTCATGCTTCATTGCCATTGACAGCTGGAGATGCCACCACATGCCTTTGGCAGAACGGCTCAGAGAAAACCAGGCAGTGGACTGTGCTGCCCACCCTTAGGCTGTGAGGCACAGCCGTGGAAACAGGAGGATTAAAAAGCCTCTCAATTTAAAGAGACAAGGGGGAGGGGAGCGCGGGCTGCACAGTTTATAAATAGACATTGCTCCAGGCTGCCTGATGATGAAGTGGCTGTTTGGTAAATTTTTCTTTTTTCAGGATGCCATTATCAGAGACCGTTCCAAACACCAGGTTCGCTTAGTGGTCCGGGTGGGTTTCATCAAATCTTGGGCTGTATTTCTGCCAGTTTTAGGGGCAGGCCTTTAATATTTCAAGTCACATTCCCATGGAGCACAGAGATGGTGATGATGATGATGATGATGTGTCTTTTGCAAAGTGGATGAGCAGCTTCTGGGGTCACAGCTGGAGAGACAAGGATGAACGAGGACTCCGGGACCACCACCGACCACAAGAAATAAGCTCCAGGAAGGCTTCTCTGCCCTGCCCAGTGAGTTACCATAAAGTCAGGGGAAACTGGAGTGGACTGCGGGGGGTGTGGTTCATTTGGAGGATATTTGAGGAGTTCTTTGGCTTAAATTAATATTCCCAAACCTTTGTCCATTCTTATAAAAATATTTTTTATCTGTTTGAGTTGCCCTTTAAGAAGTCTGGTTTTTAATGTTTTAAGTAATGGTCTCTTCGTTTTCAGTAATCTAAGATATTTTGTTCCTAGTCCATGATAATTCAGAAATCATCACACTGAGTGTTAGTATTTGGGCCAAAGGAGAGGAATTAGTTGTTCTGTGTAGGTGTTGTGGGTCAGTGTGTGGTTTCCAGTTTCCTCTTTGCAACAGTGAAATAAGCTCAGTATATGACAGCCTTTCAGGAACTGGAGACTCCACATAGCAAGTCACTGCCTTTTATAAGTATGCACACCTTTTCTTTTGGTTGCCACTGCTTTTATGGTTAGAAACGGAACAGCTCACAATCCCTTCCCATTGCAGCCAGAGGCAGGGGGCACAGTGACAAAGGGGTCGGCGGGCTGGGCCAGATGAGGACACTTCTGCCGATGGCCAGCATGTCCCCTTCTTCAGCTGCGATGCTGGAAGGGTCCACACATGTCATCTGCCTCACAGGAACAGAGCAATAATAACGACATTTTTTCCCCCTACAAGTCACTTAGGATTTCAGCTAGTAGAAGCAGCTAACCCAGGCCCCTTATTTGCTGACCCCAGAACAAGTAATCGTGTTGTTAAATCTATTTAAGATCACTTCCAGGGTCTCAGATGCACACTGGTTATTACTTTTAATGCCATTGGCCCCCAGCTCGAGGGATGAGACATCTCTGAGATACAAATATTTCAAAACAAGCCCCCACCACATGGACGCTCAACGGGAAAGAGTCAGTGTGGGCACTTGCTCCCTCCTGTTTTCTTAGGTGGAGAGTGAAGCTGGGCTGGATGCTCTTTGTGAGACCCAGCTCCAAATTGCCATTTTCCTATTTAAAAAATAAATGCCCGCATGGCGTGCTCTCCTTTAATTTCAACACAACTTGAGAATGTTCCAGACCTGATGAGATTTTTCAGGATCTGTGAACCAGGAGTACCATTAGCCTGAAGCTTCCAGGTATGGGAACCAGGCAAAGATATGAAGAGAAAATGTGGGATTTACTGTTCATTGCGATGGCTTCCTAGAGTCACGGGGAATGTGAAAATAAAGGAAGCAGCCTGCTTTACAAAACATAGTTTCCTGAATTAACAGCAGCTTATTATACTTTTAAACACATATAATGTACTCTGTTTAGAAAATTCATGTTTAGCTTACAGCATTTTTCTTACCTTGAACTATTGGGGGAACCATGGATTTACTGTGAACAGGGTTTCTGAGGGTAGACTATAATGTATTTCCTGCTTGTCTCTAGTTTGGCTATTTTCTTTATTTAACCTGGTTAAAGTCTCCAAATAAATAAGCTATCTTATAATGAACAGATTAGCGTGCTTGAGTTTCCTTTAACAGACAAAATATAGAATGAAATTTCAAATCTGAGTGAGAGGGAAGTGAATGTCAGAGGACGCGGAGCTGATACTCTTTTGTTTAAATAAATAATGCTATATGTTTATAAATCAAATCTGTGTTTTATTATCAAAACAGGCTAGAATTTTTCTTATGTTGGAGCTATGTTGTGTTCAGGTTTCTGTTTAAATTAGTTCTTGGAGAATTTCACTCAACATGTTTTGGTCATATTTGCCTTTCTACCCACAACTCCTCCCAGACCTGTCCACACGTCTCGTGTCTTTTTTCTCTCATCAAGATCAAGTTGCAATTTGTGCTGCTGTGATGTTCTTGGATGTGTGGCCTTCCACTGCAGCTTAGTCAGCCTATCGGAGGCTACACTTTCAGAGAATACTAACCTTTCCTCCTCCAACAGCTAAGAATTACCAATAGCTACTTGACTATGGGTGGAACATTATGCCCAATTCCCCTCTTTATGCTGGGATTGGGTTTACCTTGAACTTTTGTAGGCTTCTGTGTGTTGCCGTCACCACTGTGTTCATATGTACACATGTCTCCTGTGACCAGAAGACACGGTTTCCTTGTAGTCATCTGCCACTCAAGCTGGTTTTAATATAACCTCTTATATTATTTCTGCCACCTGCTTCACAATGACCCCTGAGCTGCTGGAGGAGGAGGTGTGGTGTATATATGTTCCCATTTAGGGCTGCACATTCTGAAGTCAATTATTTTCTGCACCTTGGCCAGTTGTGTTGATTATCATCTATTGCAATGAGAAGCTCCTCTGAGGAAGGCTGAGAGATGCATTAATATATGGATATTATTGTAAGAGTTAGCGACTAGTAGCAGTAGGGTCTATGGTCAGTCTAGCAATAGGTTTCTGTCCTGATCATGGTACCAGGTATGGGTCTCATCATGTTGAGTGGGTCTTACATCTAATCAGAAAGTGGCTTGTTATCCCATGACATCCATTCCATGATTGCACCAGGGGACATGTCTTGCCAGGTTATTTTTTTATTGCAGCTCATAGGGTAGCATGTTTCCAGCACTGTGAAAACTAGCTAGTAAGGATATAGCTTTCAGGCGAGCACCAGCTTGATATATTGGCGTTCTATGACTCAAGAATGTGGTGTCTTCAGCAATAGAGCCTTACTGTCAAGTTCTGGACAATATAGGTTTTCACTTTTTGTGTTTTGTTTTAATCGCAATGAAAGTGATTAATAAGGGGAGGCAATTCTCTTATTCTAATCTTTTTTCATCTTCCTCATTGCTCAAATTGAAGCCTCTTCCCTCAGTAAATTGAAATAATCTAGGTTTATTATTAGTAAATGAATATGAAGAGATTCCTCCTTCTTGTTTGTTTTGAATTGTTCTTTCTAATAAATCTTTATCAGTCTTATGATTCAACAACACAGTAATAGATCATTAACTGATTCAATGTATTTATTGAGCACATGTTGTCCCAGACAATATGCCAAACATGGAGATTATCAAGTTAAAAAAAAAAAAAAAGGCACATAAGGTCCCTAATGCTTATAGAACTTTTCATCTAGGAGAAAACAGAAATGGGCAGAAAAAAATGAGGTATAATCAGGAGTGAGGGTCAGTCCTTCTCATAAATAACTGCTTTTATGCTGATTTAAAGACTTGGAGAAACCTGGCTTTAACCTATTGTCTTAGGTCAGGGGGAAGGTAAGATGAAGCCTGTTATTAGGCTCTCTGCCTTCTCCTTCCATTATTACAGGGGTGCAAAACAGAAGCACACCAGTTTCCATGCCAACCATTTACTCTGTTCACTGTATGTGTGTGTTTCTTATAGCTTAGTGGATTCAGTTGTCTGCTCATCTTCACAGCTTACTACGATTCTTGTGATCTTCTTCTGTATCCTTTGAGCCCCACGTTAGTGGGGCTGCAGCCACTTGAAACATCACTTGGAGAAGAGACTGACTGCCTTGACCTCTGAAGAGTCTTAAGCTCCTTCATGCTCCAGGGTAGACACCATGTATGACTATCCCTGTAAGGTGATTTGAGGGGAACAAACACGTCTCTACCCATCTACACCCAGCATGTTCTCCTTTTCCTTCTTCCGATCACATTTCTCTATTTTATATTCTTTTGACATATTTTCAAATTAAAGTAGTAAGTTCTCAGAATTTTAATCCTTGTCTGTGATAATCCTAAGGTTGCGTACATACTTATCTCTGTAGTGGCTCTCTCGTCATTGTGCACTTAAGAGGCAAACTGAAACAGATTCCAAAAGTACTTCTCAAGAAGATAGAAAGGCTACTGCAATATTTTATTATTGGCAGTGAATGGTATCTCATATTTTACATTATATTCATATTCAATTTTAACATGTAACCATTCTGTAATTCAGGAGAGTGAAGGACCGTAATGGAGCTTTTAACATAATGCCTTTATTCTCCTCTCTGGGATGTCACAGTGGGGGAGCTGCTACACAGGAAATAAGGTGACAGATTTTGAAGGAGCTCTTGGTGCTGTCTTCTGCTCCCACTGGCAGTGTGGCTCTAAACAAGATCTTTAAGGTCTTTGCTCAGAATCCTGTATATGAGACTGGTAGAAGTAGCACATCTCTCACAAAGGTACCATGGTGTTATAGTGAGTACCATACACAGATGCTCAACACAGCACCAGATATCAAAATAAATAATATTGTTAGAGACCACAAAACATGGCTGAAGAAAACTTCCAGAATACTTAAGGAAGAAAGAAAACAGCGCCATCTCATCTGGCAAGCCTTAGACGGTATAGGCTGCGTTACTATTGCCAACCAGCACCACGACCCTACTGGAACCTCATTATATATCCTCACTCGAGTGTTCCTTCCTTTCTTAGGCCCCCTTTATCCCTAGCCCACCAGCAAGCTCCTTTAGAGGCAGTGTCCCTACCCAAGTGTGGGGCTCATCCTCAGGTACAGAGCAGTCTGTGTTCCCCACTGAGCCTCTTCAGCTAACTCAGTCATCACACGTTAGAAGAGGTCTCTCTTACTCCCCCATCCAGGTCCCCAGCACTACATAAATATAAACAATTGACCTCATTCTTGCTTCGTGTGGTCATGTTTGTAGCTTGTTCTTTCCCCTGCATGTTCTGTCCTAAGAACGTAGCCGAGGACAATCATGAATGCCACGCCACACAAAACTGTAAACTTACCTAAAACATTGAAGCATTTCTTTTCCTTTTTTTTTTTTTTTTTGAGACAAGGTTTCTCTGTGTAGCCTTAGCTGTCTTGGACTCGCTTTATTGACCAGGCTGGACTCACTTTGTAGACCAGGCTGGCCTCAAACTCACAGCTATCCACCCGACTCTGCCTCCTGAGTGCTGGGATTAAGTGTGTACGCCATCATGCCCGACTATTTTGTTTTTTTTTTTTTTAATTTTGGTAACTTGATCATGAGATTCTGAAGCATGAACTTTGAAGATGAGGTTGAGTTTAATGTCAAACTTCCTGCCATTCAGGCAGAATAGTCATATGCCCAGTGTGTGAATGTCTGCCTCTTAACCAAACCCTGATGGAAGAGGTAAATTAGAAACACACACACACACACACACACACACACACACACACACACACACACACACACACACAATCTTAAATACATAAGTAAAACCTCCCAATTTTCTCGGTATTCATAATGTTACTGTATGTATATTTTCAGCCACTTGGTCGTGGGTAACAAATTGCTGTGCTCATTCCTAGAAAGGACCACTTCTGTTCTCAGCATTCTTTAGTTGCCTGTCGTTCTTCATGTACGGTTGAGGGCTCTTCATCTTCCCCCGCCCACATTATCATGTGTATTGGTATAGTCCTTGTTCACTCATGTTAGGCAGCTATACTGGTGAGACTTTATAGGTGAAGCTTCTGACTTTCTTAGAAAACACAATCTAACAGCAAACCCCTTGGTCCTCTGGCTCTTTAATTTTCATATGCATCCATCTATTCAGTCTACATCTGAGTCATGATATGAACAAGTCAAGGGGCCAGTTTCTACAACATTGCCCTTGATGTGGCAAAGCAAAAAGTCTAATGCAGAAGAGACACAGTGAGCACTGTTAGCCAGATCATTGGTTAGAGCTGTGTAGTATCACAAAAGAGAGGAGGGGGATCCTAGGACAGACTCTCCTAGAGACTTGATCCCATTGCCGCGGCTGAGGAAGGCTTTATGTTTCTCCAGAGAGTGAAAATGATTACCCAGGTCAAAGTGGAAACAATGGGTGGAACACAGACAAGCAACAACACAATAAAAAAAATTTCCCAATGCTGTAAGTTAACCACAGATGATAATGGCATCAGATGATTATGACTGGCCTTGAGAGACACTTAAGGGAATGGCTGACTGCACATCTGGTACTGAGGGCAGCTCCTCAGTGTCCTGAAACCAAGTGAACGGCACTGCCACCCACAGAGTGTGGGCACAATGAAGGACACTTGAGATGAAACATGATGGGGCCTTTTAAAGAAGAAAATTATAACAACGTGAAGATTTTTGACTTTCATTTTCAGCAATTAAACTCATAAAGAAGAAATTACTAGTTACAATGAGTTATTGTGGAATGACAGCAACTGCCATCATTGTGAGGGTAAGAACCAGGTACGGAAATGTGTCCTAACGCAAGACCTCGGCATACTCATTGCATTTCCCTGCAGCTTTGCTAGCAGTGCCCCTTTTAGCATATTGAATATACTTATTATCTTAGATGATTTGTCCCTTAGTCTTTGCACCAAACATGCTCATGGGTTTCCTGCCACATTTAGAGAGTTAGAGGCCACTGAACTGGTCTGAATTATGAATCTTACCAGTGAATGTTATGGCATCTAGTACTTTCTTCTTGTCTGTTTCTCTCAGTTTAAGGAACCCATTCTTCCCATTTCTAGGAGATGTTCAGGGAAATATCTGAACCTAGGTTTCAGTCATTTAGGATTGTCTCTGCCTCAGTCATTTCTGAAGAAGTGCTGGGCTAGGCACAATACCTCTGGGTTGGCAGGTTTGATTTTTCCTTAGTATTATGAACATCTCATGCCACTCTTCCCTGCCACATAACTTCCTGTTGAGAAATAAGATGTGAAGTGCATTGAAAGCCCCTGTGTGTTATTTGTTTCTTTACTTGTTCCTGAGTTTAGGGTCTTCTGTTTTATCTCACTAACCTTTGGAAAATTCATTTTAATTCCTCTGGTGTGTTTGGGGAAACTTACTATAAGTTACAGTATATTTGAGTGGAATCTGACTATGACTTTTGACCTGGGATTCCGTCTCTATGCCGAGGAATTTTCTTTTATAACTCTCAGAATCTTTCCCTTTGATATTCACCTGAGCCTCGGTGAGCTGAATGCTTTTTTTGTTCATGTTACTCACGCTCCCACGCTCTCTTCATTCGTCTTTCTTTTTAACTTCTTTATATTTCCAAGTAGTCTGTCTTCATGACATTTAGTTTTTCTTCTGTTGGATCTAGTCTGTTCTTGGTACCTTTCATTGTGCTTTAAGCTTTGCTTTATGTATTATTCACTCAAAGATTTTAGTCCTATTATTAAAAATTGCCTCCATGTTTCTGTGAAATTTCTTTGTTAGAGTATTTAATTACTTCCTCTGTGTTTTCTTGAAGCTTGTTGGGTTTCCTGAAACAGTTGCTTTGAGGTTTCCACTAAGAGTTACTGTACAGCCTAATGTGGTTAATTTCTGGTACCATATTTTGAATGCTAGGTATGATCATGTTCCTACTGATGTGCAATGCTGCCTGCACGTTGAAGGGTTAAGTATTTGTATCTGTACAATCTAGTTTTACTTGTGCCTGCTTATTTTTCTAAACCTAGGGTTCCTCCTGGTATTTTATCACTAGATGGCCTTAGTAAAGTGTTTAAAGCGTCACTGTTGGTGTGCTATTATATTTCAACACTAGAGGGAAATCCAAGCTCAGCTTTGTTCCAAACCTTAAGTTGGTGTGCTGGATCACATGACCCAAGCAGTACTTTAAAAAGATGCTCTGTCCCCAAGGCCTCAGGTAGATCCAAAGGCTTTGTCCATAGTTTCTGGTTTGTAGTTAGATTGTGGGAATCTGCCTGGTTCCTGGAAAACTTACTGTGGAAAGTATTCCCTCTATATTATGCTGTTTGGATTTTCTGGAGAACTGGAATAAGCAGTTGAGTGATCACCGATACTAAAACGTTGGCTCACGCTCTAAACACAAGGTCAATGCCTGCTGAGACTGTGCAGTACCCATGCAAGCGAAGGGCCACATGTCTGTATACTGCCACTTGCTGAGGTAGCCTCATGGCTCCAGACTTCTAAACCAGCTACAGATAGAAAGATAGCTGGATGATATCGCTCTCCTCTGTCTCTCTCTGTCGATCTCTGTCTCTGTCTCTGTCTCTCTCGCTCTCTCCCCACCCCTCTGGCATTAGGACTTTTGCAAAAGTTCTGATTGTGGCACTGGCCTCATTGTGGGGGCCACTAGTCTGTCACTGAGTTGCAAGGCAGTCCCAGTCTTCACACCATTCATACCCTTCGTGAATATGTTCTTGCTCCGTGTTGTGCTGTCTGAGTTGTGGGTAGTTTTGTCTATATGGTCCCTTGGCTTTCTAGACTGACGCCAAGCTTGGTAACTTAGTCTGGCTCCTACAGCCACAAAGATCTGAAGGCTCAGATCTCTATACATGTCTACCCCATGCCTGGTGTGGCTATAAGCTGAAACATGGAACTATCCTATCTGTGTACAGACCTCCACCAGATGCTAGGGGATGGTGTCTAGAGGCCCCGTTTATAAGATTGGGGCTAAATCTAGAATCTTGGTTTCTGTCTGGTGTGAGTGTCATGGTAGTAAGCCCTGGCCCTGAACTACAATTCTAAGTCTTATGGTAACTCCTCTGTCCTTCTCAACAATGTTGAGTCTTTTCCTTTTGCTGCTCAAGGTTAAGGGAGGGGTGGCACTGCCTTGACTGCTTATCTAATGTCATTTCAGAGGTCTATTCTGTGGGCACAGTTGGGGTGCAGGGACTGTTGGGCTCCTGACAGTGGGTTTTATTGGAGTAGGTATGATTCTGGGTTTTGAGCCTAAGGTCTTGATTTAGTTCCTATTTCTCCATTCCACAGGCTGCACATTGCTTAGAGGTGGACAACAGGCATCTTTTCTTGTCTTCGTCAATGTGATGCCCCTTCCCCTGCCATTAACTTTTGAAATCAAGCACTAATGCACTCTTTCCTGGCACCCTTAGCTCCTGCAGTTTGGTGCATGAATATCATTCAAAATGATGCATCTATTGGGAAGAGACGGCCAGTGTATCCATCATTGTGTTCCGTGTCTGCATTCTACAGAATGTAGCTGGTGCTCTGATGGACTAAGATTTGTTTTTAAAGACACAGAGAGAATAAAACTAGCAGAACAAAGGGGAAAATTAGATCATTTCCAAGTTTCTTTTCTTAAGATTTGGGATAAGGCAACAAAATGGTAGGAAAATGACTTTTTGGCTACCGCGAAGTAACTGTAGACCTCTATATTTATTTACCTAACAATCAAACCAAGGCTTACTTCATCAGCATGCCCATTGAAACCAACTTGCTTGAGAAATTCAGCTGAATTATTTCTCCTGTTTAAAAGATTTTTAGTCCAGCATCATGGTTGCTCTGTCAAGGGATCACATCCAAAGACCTAGGTCTGAGTAATCTTGTTCGAATACAGACACACCCTTAGTGCACATCTTTAATCTCTCTGGCAGGAACATATACAGGACACACCTTTAATACTTCTGGTTGAAATTTAGCGCACACCTTAAATCCCAAACAATGATGTCTAATTGAAGGGCAGGCAAAATCAGAGAAAAGATTGGATGGAATGAGTCAGAGATAGGATACCCTAACTCTTTTGAGAACAGACAGAAAAGAGAAGCTACTTAAGAGCAGCTGAGAGAGGTAGGACAGGGAGGAAGGGAGAGAGAGAGAGATCAGGAAAGTTTGTGGAGACAGTAGAGTTTGGGAGTACAGTACAGTACAATTCAGTTGAGTGCAGTTGAGTTTGTGCAGTTCTGCTTATAGAGTTCAGAGGCAGTTTGTCCACAAAGAGCTTCAGTAAGAAGCAGAGAGAAGCCAGATTGAATCAGTTAGCTTGGAGAGTAGTTTTGAGCCAGAACAGCTGAGTTGAAACAGCCAGCCAGAGTTCAGAATGAGTTAGAAAGGATGAGATTATTCAAGAGGAATTTTCAGAGACTGAAAACTTTCTGGGCTTAGGTGCAGATAGAGGCTGGAAGCTGAAGCCTTCCAGATCTGAGCTTTCAGAAGATTAGATTGTATGAAGCTAGACGCTTCCAGGCCTAAGCCTAGGGACATTTAGATAGAAATGCTCTGGGCTCAGCCCAAGCTACTGCATTTGCAAAACTTGGGTATGGCTCTCATCTCATCCCCTCATCTGAGGAAATAAAAATAAATTACATTCCTGTTTTCTTAGTTCAATGGCTTGGAAATTTAGCACGAGTGACTCTATTTTTATTTTAGCCTCATTTGCTGGGAGCCAATGTGGAAGCCTGACCCAAAACACAGAGTTTTATGGAACACCTCACCCGCATACCCCCACCCATACCCCTTCCAACCCCCCAAGCATATATATATATATATATATATATATATATATATATATATATATATATATGGTATATATTTATCAGTTTGAGAGTCTATGGAACACCATGGGAAGTTAAGAAGGCAGCTAAGAGGACAGGTCATAAATGATATCAATTATGATTATAGCTAGAAATTTATGCCCAGACATATGTAAGGAGACACTGAAGAATGAAAAGAGAAAGAAAAGGAAAGAACTAATGCAGAACCTTGGAGACTTTCCACACTAACGAGCTGAAGAGATAAGTAAACAAAAATGCCTGAGTTGCCTTGACAGAAAGATCAAAGGAAGCTAAAGATGTACAGTGATGAAAGGGAGGAAAAATAATGTTTCCAGAAGGGTCCCTTGGGAAACAAAGTGGAATATGATTTAGTGACCAAGACAGACTAAACAGTGTGCAGAATTGGGTAACATGGAGATAAATGTCCTCAGTACAAAGTCTGCACTGAAGTGGGCTAGAGATGGATGAAAGCTGAGAGAGCATTGTGGTTCTTTTAGGAAGTCTGGCTTCTCTGAACTCCGCCTTCTGTTTATTTTCCAAATATGGCTTCAGTATTGACGTCTTTATGTTTTATGAGCTCTATGTCTAGAAGCCTTCATGGCATGGCTGTGAACGTTCTCAATATTTTCTAGGCATTGATAATGTGTAGATTTTTAAAAGTTTTTGTTTCTGCTGAAGTTTATGCTGCTTTTGATGTCTATTGTGATATATATGCATATAGATATACATACATAAATTAGTTGTTCCTCATATTTTCTCCTTATTTTCTATAACAAAGTCCATAAATATTCATTTTTTTTCATTATTTCTGAAACATTTGTAGTGTCACTAAATTTTTTGAAGGATTCAGAAATGTATTCTGGCAATTTTATCAAAGGCTTGGGGATCTTGACTCTCTTCCTGGAAGAGTAGCAAGCAATGGTTGTAGTCTGGAGGTGTCCTGCACACTATTTGAACCACTGACTCTACTGCCTCATGGCAGAAGGAAGCTCATACTGACACAGAAGACAAAAATTTCCCAAAACATGTGATTTCTTTAGCTGTTATTTTTTATGTATCCTGTCTCTTTGTTAGTATACATACCTTTTATGAGGTGAGCTTAACAAAATTCTACGTTCCTAGTTTCCTGCATTTCCCGGCGTTACATCACCTGACTGCCACCCCAGACGACATTCCCATGAGGACCAGGGATCCAGAAGCCAACTTTCCACGCGGTATCACAGAAAACACTCAGTGGATGGGCCATTCAAGGAGCCAACGGACTCACGAAGAGGAACTCAGTTCAAAATGCAGGGATTTTCAGAATCCTTTGAGCAACACCTGTGCCTTCAGAGCAAGCACTCTCCCGCTGCGGTATGTGACAGACAGAACTGTTATTATTTAAGCCATATATTGCAGAAAATAAAAAAAAAGTTAGCTAATAATGCTTATTATTAGATGGCCTATTATTATTATTATGGAAATATTATCTAATCCTCTGTCATAACCAATAAAATACATTTTATTTTACCTGGGGTTGGGCATATATTAACCTAGTAAACTATTTCATTAACTCCAGCCCCGTATCATGCCGTCTGCTTTAATCACTTTTATCTGGGATACCTCCCATCCAAAATTCCATAACCACCTGCTTATGCGTTCATCTGGGCCACTTCTCTCCATGCAGATCCACAGAGTCACTTCCTCTAGGCCATGTGGTTCTTTATCTCTCCCACTGCAATTCTGTTCTCCCACTCTTCTCAGGTACCGTCTCCCCTCTTTCTCAAGAGTCTTCTCTCCCCAAAGCCCAGGAACCTTAGCTCCACCCCTCACTTCTGCCCTGCCCAGGTATAGGCCTTTTATTTAGCCAATCATGAATAATTTCTTAGGCAAGGTTAAAAATGTCATTTGGGATATGTGCTTGTCTGCTTCTAAAAGACGGCAAGCAGACCTCCAGGAGAAAACTAACTAATATTAGCATACATAGCACCTGGCCAATCCTCAATAGCCAATAGGGCAGGAAGCCCAAAGCTCTCTTCTTCTTCAGGTTTGAGGAGGCCAAGTCTAACTTGTTTCATTCATAGCTTATGATTAACCCCTTGGAAAATATCACTCAGTATTTTTATGATAATTTAATATTTAATATCTATTTTCATATCAGATCTAGAGTATATTGTAAAATATCCATGCAAAATTAAATGCATTTTTATGATGCACATTTTTGAAATATTTTCCTTTTGAATAACGCACATAGCAGTCTTAAGATAACTACATTAAAAACTAACATTTATCAATAAGAATTTATATATATATATATATAAACAGTGGAATTTATCAGTAAATGTATAGCCATGCACATGAAAAGAAAGAGGGGGAGGGAGGGAGAAACAGAGAGAGGGAATGGAGAGAGTTTCTAAACCATTGGTTCTAGCAAAGATGCCAGGATACCAAAATTTGAGAATGCTCACATCTCTTTTACAAACATGTTTCCATGTAATCTATCTCTAGGTTACGTTTAATGCTTAGGACAATGTACAAGCTATGGATATAGTTATTACAATGAATTGTTTAAGAAATATGAATGAGGAAAAACTGGACATTTTCAGAACAGAAAACTTTTCCTGAATATTTTTAGTAATTTGTTGGTTGAATTTACAGGTATAGAACTCAGGGTAAGGAAAGGCCAACTGTGGTATCTTCTGTTTAAAGAACAAATTGTGCTAACATGTAGATTTATATTTTTAAAAATATCAGGATGAGAAAAGCCAAAACCTGCATTTGTGGCCTGTTTCTCACCAATGATGTTAGATTATATTGAATTTCTTTCTTTTCTCTTCTCTTCTCTTCTCTTCTTTTCTTTTCTTTTCCCTTCCCTTCCTTTCCCTTCTCTTCCCTTCCTTTCCCTTCTCTTCCCTTCCTTTCCCTTCTCTTCCCTTCCCCTCCCTTCCCTTCCCTTCCCTTCCTTTCCCTTCCCTTCCCTTCCTGTCCCTTCCCTTCCCTTCCTTTCCCTTCTCTTCCCTTCCTTTCCCTTCTCTTCCCTTCCTTTCCCTTCTCTTCCCTTCCCTACCCTTCCCTTCCCTTCCTTTCCCTCCCCTTCCCTTCCCTACCCTTCGCTACCCTTCCCTTCCCTTCCCTACCCTCTCTCTTCTCTTCTACCCTCCTTCTCCTTCTCATATTTCTACTTCTCTTCCTTCTGCTTGTCTTACCCTCCTTTCCTTTCCTTTTGAGATACGTTCTTGTTGTGAAGGTCCATCTACCCTGGAATTTGTTACATAGCCCAGACTGGACTCAAATACTTGATTCTCCTAGCTCAGCCTCCAGAGCACTGGAATTTCAGGCATATGCCAACATGCCTGGCTAAATCTTCTATTTTTTGACATTAAAACTTGGACTATTTTGATTTCCAAATAAAAGAAAAATATGTAGTTCAGATAGTTATTCTGATCTCTTTATTGAGATATTATGCACACACCCTAAAATCCATTCAAGGACATGCTCAAGTGTTATGACATATCCCCATAAAGCTGTATTGTCACCAGCCGTTATTAGTCTCACTGTGCTTTAGGTTTATCTTTAAAGCAGTTTTATTGTTTGAGAATTTCAAACACGCATGGAATAACCCCCTATTTTCTCACTTCCGACTCCTTCTCTATCCCCAATTACTTTTACCTCTTGGTTTTCTGTGCTCTCTTTCTCTCCATCTTTTTTTTTTAAACCACTGAGTGTACTTATTTGTCAGTGTCTTACCACCTAGGAGTACGGTAGGGCTTTAAGAATCCCTCCCCATCCACTGGCTGCTGGCTTGATCTTGGGCTTGCAGTTAGTCTCTTTGAGATCATTATCGATGATTGTTTTTGAGATAATCTAATTTCAGTAGGAGGAAAGCTAATCTGGAAAAAAAAATCATCACTGTAAGTTTTCTTTTTATATTGCTCTGGAAAGTACTAAAGACAACCATGACCGCTAAATGTAAATTTTGATTACATGAATATAAGTGATCGATCCAATGGAAGAAAAAAGTCAGAACTTCCTCACAGAGCTGGTCTAATTTTCGGTTTTCTCTTAATTTTTATCTCAGCATCATTATTTGTCTTTCTTTCTGACCTTAATGAAGGAACCATGTTGGATAGAAATACAGCATCTGAGATGACCACCACTTGGACCAGGCACCTCCATAACTTTGTACCAGTCAGGCTGAGGAAGTCACACGACTGCCACTCATGATAGCATATGTCCCACAGGCACTTAACTCTTTTTAAATTTATAATTCAAGCAAGGGGAAGTGAATTTCCCCTGATTGTTGTGCATAAATATACATAGATGTGGCAGTTATCAATGTCATTCTTTTTGCCCCAAAATTGCCTCTAAAAGGCACTACCTGGACATCAAAATTGAAGAACCCTCCCCAAAAGTTCCCTGTCATATAACCGTATTGGAGTTATCATTGTACCACCAGCCGTTTTTCATTTCCCTTTAGGTTTATGTACTGATGCTATCTCTCACTCCATATAGGTGGAGGGTCTAGAAGGTAGAGTCTATTTAATGCTGTATATTCTGATCCTAGAACAAGAGTCTATCTATGTTCAATAAATCAGTAAAGTACTGTAAATGGTCCCACCACTCTCCTCCCAGTCAATTACTGGAGAATGATGATTTGGTTCTATGTCCTTCCTAAACAATGGATTGTTTACATAGCTCTTACATTAAAACTGAACTAAAAACTCTTCTCTTTATGATTAAAACCTCTATTGAAATGTCAAATTGGGTTGCTGTTCATTTATAGGCTAGAATGTAACAGGTAGACATCTGCTACAAAAATCAGAGCTTTCCATCTGGTTGTTGGGACAAATGTGGGACATAGTCAGCTGCTGTTTGCTGTTGCTTTTTTTTTTTTTTTTTTACCATTTTCTGATACTCTTCCAGGGACCCAAAGGGAGGAAAGAGAGAAACGAAAGACATTGTCTAGAGACCGACATGAGATCCTACAAGAAAGTGGAGGACAGAAGAAGCTCGATGAAGGAAGCACACGGAGATGCACCCATGGCTCCCCTGATGGAAAAGGCACCAGAGTGATGCTCTGACAGATGCCACTGGTTGTTCTGAGACCCTGCTCTTCCTGCAGAACGGCAGCTGGACAGAGTGTCTGCAGATGTTGAGACTGAAGTGGCCAGTTGCAATGGCTGTTTCTCACAATGGCTTGTGTCACACTCCAGCATCTTACTAGAGTGTGCAATCTTCATTTTATGTCCTTCCATAATAAGAAAAAAAAATAAAGTCATTTGAATAGAAAAACAGAATTCCTGAAATTATATAATGCGGTTTTGTAGTTTCTAAGGAGCCACTTACATATCATCCCCAATGTGCCTTTTCCAGATCATCCTCTCAGGTCATCCTAAACAAAAGTCATTGTTATCTTTAAATTTACTTCATTATTCCAGGTAATAAAGCTTGTGAAATAGCCATTACTTGATGAAAATTAGTAGTCACTGTGTGAAGTACTACCCTTTACATTTTAACACATTACCTTACTATACTGAAGTAAGACTTTGTACTGGGGCTCTCTGAAAGTCCGATCTAAGAGGACATAGCATTAGCTTTCCTGTCACTGTGGCAGAATTTCTGGCATGAACACCTTCAGTTTCATAGTTTAATAGGGGTCAGTTCTTCAGGGTAGACAGGGCACGATGGAGCAGAGAAGTCCACACTGTGGAGGCCAGGAAGCAGGGGAAGAAACGAGTGGAAAAGGCAGAAAATGACTTTCAAAGACACACTCTTAATCACTTGCTTCCTTCAACCACAGCTCACTTTTCAGTCTTCATTTCCCTCTGAAAACATCACCCCCAGCTGGGGACAAAGCATCCGATATGAGCTTGTGGGAGATAAGGCATCTTCAAATCTTGTGTAAAAACACAAGTGCGTATTTACTAGGGGAGTTGCCACACATAATTACGGAGGCACAGGAGTCTTGTGACAGGCTGTCTGAAAGCTAAAGAAGCAGATAGTATGGCCAGGCTAAGTTCAAAGCTCTTAGGACCAGGGAGTCAAAAGGGCCTGGCCCTACTACCTAGGAGATACTTGACTTCCCCCCCGCCCCCTTCTCTTCTTCTTTCTCAAATGCCTTACAGCCACATTAGAAAACTGTCCTAGCATTCATGACTGTTTCAGGGGCTTTTGCTTTGGTGGCGGAAACTTCAGCCATGGTTTTGGTCACTAAAGGGCTATGAGAGCCTCAGACACCTCCAATAACAAGGTCGGAGAGGAACATCCTTTTCACTCAGAGACAGTGTGAGTACGGAGTTCCCTTTTTCCTTTATAAGAAGCAGGATCCTCTGGATGGGGAGGCCTGGTGGCACTCAGAGGAAGGATAGCAGGTTACCAAGAAGAGACTCAATACCCTAAGAGCATATATAGGGGGGGGGGAGGTCCACCTCAGTCACAGACATAGGGGAGGGGAGTAGGGGGGAAGCGGGAGGGAGGGAAGAATAGGAGGATACAAGAAATGGGCTAACAATTGAGATGTAATATGAAAAAAAAAAAAAAAAAAAAAAAAAGCAGGACTCGCAGCCTCACGGAGCCAGTCTGCTCTGCAGTCATTTGGGCTGTGTGAGGGGTCTAAATGAAGCATCTCTTGGATGTTTACATTTCAGCTGCTCTTGGTCTCAGTCTCAGGCAAAGCAGGCTGAGCTGGCAACACTAGCTGCTGCTGTTCCGCATGGCCAGTAGCTAGAACAGGCAATTGAGCAAAAGCATATGTGGCTGACTGGCAGCGGCGCGGGGATGAACGCCAAAGCTACCTGAACTCGCTGAAAGTGAATTGGCCTTTCCGTTTCTTTTCTCTTTTAAAATTTAATTTATTTTTATTTTGTTAGAGAAGGAAGAGTTTATGTTGGCTTTCTGGTGCAGAGACATAGGGCAGATACGGGGCAGCATGGGAGCAGGCACGGTGCCCAGAACAGGAAGCCCAGAGCTTGGTTTTGTGTGTGTGTTCTTGAGTTGTAAGCACAGAACGGGGTGAACTGGAAACACAGCAAGTGTATGTAACTCTTTGTTTTTGTTTTTGTTTTTTGAGACAGTTTCTCTGTGTAGCCTTGGCTGTCCTAGACTCGCTTTGTAGAACCAGGCAGGCCTCAAACTCACAGCATCCGCTGAGTGCTGGGATTAAAGGCGTGCCACCACACCTGCCTCTAGCACTCTAACTCTCTCTCTCTCTCTCTCTCTCTCTCTCTCTCTCTCTCTCTCTCTCTCTCTCTCTCTCTCTCTGTATTCATGAATTCATTTATTTTTATTTTCTTTCTTTCTTTTTTTATTTCATTAATTCATGCAGATTACAACTCAATTGTTATTCCATCACTTGTATCCTCCCGGTCCTTCCCTCCCTCCCTCTTTCACCCTAATCCCCTCCCCTAGGTCTAGACCTCCTCCCCCATTATATGGTCATGGTCATAGGCTATCAAGTCTCATCTTGGAGGCCTGCTTACTTTTTCCTTGAGTGCCACCAGGCCTCCCCACCAAGGGGAGGTGGTCAAATATGGGGCACCAGAGTTCATGTCAGAGTCAGTCCCTGCTTTCCACATAACTGTGGAGAATGTACCAAGTCTGGCTCTTAAAGATTGCTTTCTGTGACGTGTTTCCTCTGGCAAACCTATCTTTCCTAAAACCTCCTCAAATGGTGTCACCAACTAAAGACAAAACGTTCAAATAGCACAAACTGTGGAGCACCGTTCATTCAAACCACCACGTGGAGACAGGCCCATTCCTAGAGCTTGCTCACCAGTAAGACTGAGTGAGTCTGCAGTGAGCTGCAGGCTTGCCAAGACCTCACCTCCATTTTATATCCTTCCCTTACTCTCTTCTCTTTTCCCGTCTCTAAAAACAACCACTCTATCAACTAGCTGTGGGCTTAGCCTCTTAGAGCTAGGAAGATGTTTTTGTTATGGCTTTAATCCTTTGGTTTGTTTTAATTTTGATAAAAGTTTTTATATTATGTAACACACTAACAACGAAAACTAACATGTTGAAATTGACAAATTTCAATAGGAAATCAAAGGCTACTTACGGCTGCTGCCACTGAAGAGCTGCTAAGGTAGCCTTTTCAGGTCTTAATGCTCAAAGAGATGTCTGAGCCTTCTGCATGAATCATCTCTTAAGTCCCTGGGATATTTTTAGTTTCTGAACTATATTCATTAGATTTACCACGAGTAATTACCACAGGCAATTCTAATAACCTCTTAACTTTGAAAGCATATTTGACCCAGTTATGTTTATCTTAAGATGACTTTGATTTAGCCTTAATGTTGAAAAATATTGAAATGGAATTGAGTGAGTTCCTTTCATGACATTGAACATACTTAATAAATTCCTGGAATTAGGATGTTAACATCTTTATAGGTTAATGAACAAAATATTTTTAGCTTTTAAAGCATTTTGAAGTTTTTATTTGCACATGGATCCATTTTACATTAGGGATGTTTTTATCCAAGCATGTTTTGTATATTGAACATACTATGGATTTCCCCAACCCTCCTTTTTCTCATGCTTTCTTCTTTTGCTTCCTTTCCTTTTCCTTTTACCCAACTTTTAATTGTAATTTTTAAAACTTGTATGTTTTTGTTCTGTCTGGACCCTTAACCAAGTGAGCAGCACTCATGTGTAGAGAGCACACCCTCCTCGCTTGGCCCAATGATTCAAATACCAGTCTTTTCCAGACACAGCTCCGTCCCAAAACAAGACTTATCGAGCTATTGTCATATGCCTTGACCAGCAATTTGTAGCCATCACAAAACTATCCTTCTCTTTACTTGATTGTTGAAGAAATTGGAGTCTGGAAAGCTCTGTGGTTTCTTGGGGTGGAGGCAGAGCTCAGAGCCCATTCACTCTATGGCTGAGTTCCGGCTCCTCACAGGAAGCCACACCTCCTCTTCCCATTATAAACAGGTCTGTACTTGGTATGGAAGTGATGTGAATGCACATGATGGGCTGTTAGTGAGTCAAGTGAGTCAGTTACTACTTTGATTATATTGGTAAATACCAATTGTCTGGGGTCATCTTTGTGGTCCAGGCTTGAAGTTTGTATTTTATTTCTGTTTCCTCCCCTGGGGTGTGTATTTGTAGGGCATTCCTCACCTCTCTAACCATCCCCATTTATTTCTTCTCTCTGACTTAAATCTTTGGATTTAAGGGCAACTGGATTCTGATTCAGACCAGGGCCAAGGGGCAAAGCAGCAGATTAGCCAAGGACCAGAAACCAACACTCAGGCCGGTGATATCATTTCTTACATCCTTCGACTTGCCTACATCTATTATTTATCTGTCAGAAATGCCATTATCTTCTCTCTCTACCCAACTCTCAACCCTGCCTAGAGAAACTTCTTATCTGTATAGTTCAGGCCATCGCATCCCTTGGCCCTCCTTTCTCTCTCCTTTCTTTTCTTTCCTCCCATATCCATTCCTTCTTACTGTCACAGCTCCCAAAACCCAGAGGATGACTTGGTTTATGGTGTCAGGGTATATATCCTTACCTTTTCCCTTTAGTCTAGCGTCAACTAAAACTTCCATATCTCCACCCATTTCTCCCCATTGCTTTAATTATCCCCACTCCTGTGTATGTTTCTCCTGGCCACCTCCCATCCAACAACCTAGTACTTACCACTAGTTATTCTGGTTCCTTATCTCTTCTTTCTTTTCCTTTAGAATAATACTAAGACAGCAGCACCTACAATACCATAGGTGGCCCTTCACACCCAAATAAGCAATTAATAAGTGTCTGCTTTGTAATTGCCTGTCACTCTTGTTATTAGAGTGAATTAGCCACTATATAGTGATTATTGCGGCAAAAAGTACTCAACACACAAAGCCGAACTAGAGATAAGGCTTGGGGTTTGAAACACTTGCTCTCCTAGTTAGCTTCAGCAATCAACTTGACACAGCCTAGAGTTACCCAAGGAAGTCTCAGTTGGGAGGTTCGCTTCTGGAATGTTCCTGGTTGTTAAGCAGGTCTGTCCTAGGTTGAACAAAGAAGCTAGCCAAACAGGAACTTGGGAGTAAACCAGTAAGCAGCATTTCCCCATGCTTTTTGTTCCCTTGAGCTTCTGCCCTGACTTCTACTAGAACCTGAAGGTGAAATAAACACTTTCCCTTGCAAGTTTCTTTTGATTATGCTGTTTATCATGGCGGCAGAAAGCTAACTAAAACACTGTTCAACAGAGGAAAGCTTCACAACTGTTCCACAACCTAGCCTCTATTTAACACTGCGAACAAGTCTACTGCAGAAAGAGAAACAACCTAAACTAAAAGAAGCAGAGGAACAAATCTAACCAATTACTAACCCAAGATAGGCTGATCCCAGTGTGAAAACACAAGTGACATGAAAAACCAAAATACCTTGACTCCCACAGCAATTACAAACCTCATGCTAATGGCCGCCATCAAAATGACTTAGGTAAAATTTCAGATTCAGAATTTTAAAAAACGATTACAAACATGGTAAAACAATTCAAGCGGAACACTGGTATTTGCCAAGAGAACACAGATAGCTTAACAGAATAAGGTTGTAAATCCATAATATGATGACAGAAGTTAACAAAGAAATAGAAATACTGAAGAAAACCCAAACTCAAATGATCAGGGAAATGAAGAACACAATAAGTCAAGTAAAAGTACAGTGCAAAGTTTCACCAACATCAAGATGTGAAGACAAAATAGAAGAATTGGATGATTCAGTCAAAACCAACGAGAAATGTTTAAGTAAAATAAATGAATAGAACATGTAAGAACTCCGGCACTTCATGAAAACGCGAAACTTAGACATATAGGAAGGAGAATAAGTTCATGCAAAAGACATATAAAATATCTTTAAAATAGTAGAAGGGAAGTCCCTAAATCTAGGTAAAGAGAACCTTGTCTAGATACAAAAGGCACATACAAAACCAAACAGACAGGACCAGAATAGAAACTCCCAGAATCACATCATAGTTGATATGTTAAATGTACCAAAAGAGAAAGTATATTGAAATCTGCAAAATATCAGAGCTAAATCACATCCAAAGGCATGAATTTTCAATGCAAATGATAAAACCAAAAAAGGCTTGGACGGATGTCTTTCAAATTCTGAAAGACTGCAATTGCCAAACTAGTCTGATATACGCAGCAAAACCTGCATGCCATAATGGAAAACGGAAGAAAAACTTTCCACGATTAAAGCAGGCTAAAAGGAATTTGTGAGTACCACGCGAGTCCTACTGAGGCTACAAGAAGGAATACTTCAGTCTGAGAGAAAGATGTACAGATGTGAGAGATTATATGATGAAAAATATTCCATAGCACTCATTTAACGAAAGAGGACTCAGAATATCCTAAGCAGCAATACTTACCTTTCAGCAATGACTAAATATCAAAGATCACAGTTGACCCATGAAAAGTGGCCGACTAGCAGATTAGATTAGAAATCAAAATCTTTCCTTTTTCTGCCTCCAAGAAACACAGCTTACCACCAAAGAACTCAAGAACTTCAAGAAAACAAACAACTCAACCACAAAGTTAAGCATGAAACTAAACAATGAGTTCTCCAAAGAAGAAACATAAACTTCTGAGAAGTATTTTTTGAATGCTAAGCAGCCCTACCCATGAAGGAATGCAAATGAAAACTCTGTTGAGAGTTTTCTCTTACCCTAATTAGAATGGCTAAAAATTAGATTAAGAAAATGACAACAAATGCTGATGTGGATACAAAGAAGGGGAAAAACTTGTTGGTGAAAGTGAAAATCCGTGTAGCCACCATGGAAATCTGTGTGGCCCTAGACATAGATCTATCATATGGTGTAACTATGCCACTCTTATAACCAAAAGACTCTACATCCCACAACATAGATACTTGCATATGCACAAAGGTCTCTATATCCTGCTATAGAGATTCTTGCTTGTTCATGTTTATTCCTGCTCTACTCAGAATAGCCAGGAAATAGAAACACCCTAAACATGCACCAACTGGTAAACTAATAATGGAAATGTGGTGCATTTAAACAATGGAATATCTTCAGTTGCTAAAATAAGTGAAATCTTGGGGTAAATGAGTAGAACTGGAAATAATCATTCTGAGAAAGCTAATTTACATAGAAGGAGAAATGTACCATGTTTTTCCTTATGTTTTCTCAAATGCTTGGCCATGGGGAATGGCACTATTAGGAGGTGTGGCCTCGTTGGAGGAAGTGCGTCATTATGGATGGGGGTGCTTTGAGGTTTTTTTATATGCTCAAGCTACACCCAGGGTGGCACACAGCCTTTCCCCTGCTGCTTGTGGATCAAGATGTAGAACTCAGCCAGGAACTGTGACACTGTAAGATTGAGACTTTTAGAGAGATTTTTTTAGTTTATTTTTGGAGTTTTTATTAAGAGACGGAGTCCCTTGTTGATGTAAATGCATAGGAATAGGAATTTATTGAGCCATTGCGATGGGGTCTATCTAGCTCTTTTAAGCTGCAGACCCCGAGAAACAGAGGCACAGGCCTTTTATAGGTTTTAGACAAAGAAATGAGTTGTACAGTATGTGATTGGTTGGCATTTGGGCAGAAAAGCTGCAAGCAGGGAGTTACAAGTCTTGGCATTTGGTGGTTGGATAATGGGTGGAGGGGCAAGCTGACCTATGAGAAAGATTGGTTGAAGCAGTCACAGGGGGCGTTTAGGAACTTTTTTAGTTGGGGAGGGGTAGTGGAAATTTTAAACACAGCTGGTTGTCCTTGAGTCCAGCTAGACTCTGAACACAGACTGAGACCTTGAATCAAGTTAAACTCTTCAAAGTTTTTCCTGTCCCTGCCACACACATACAGTGATCTGATATCTGTGTGCCCTTGGTTCAAGCTGGACCCCCTAAAAATGTACATGCTTTGGCCTTAATGGGGGTCCTTAAAAGGGCTGGTTCCTTCAATGCAAACCTGTAATCCCAGCACTCAGTGAGGGGTCTGGGAAGGCAGAGGCAGGTAGATATCTGAATTTAAGGCCAGCCTGATCTGACAGTGAGTCCAGGAAAGCCAAGGCTACACAGAAAAACCCTGTCTTAAAACAACAACAACAACAACAAAGAAGAAGAAGTAGAACTCTCAGCTACTTCTCCAGCACTGTCTGCCTGGACAGGGCCATGTTTCCTACCATGATGATAATGGGCTAAACCTCTTATGTACAGATGCTAGTTTGAACTGTCAGATATGTGTATTTAAGTTGAAGTATGCATAGATGTCAGGAAACTATAAGGGACCAATGAGGAGATGGTTCAAGACAGAAGAGATAAAACACAGTTGTATGAATGGAGAATAAAAGATTAAGTAGGAGTGGAAGATGAGAGAGGGGTGGAAGAGTGATTATGGAGAGTAATAATTAACACTAAAGAATTTTAGAAACACCAAATGGAAACCTATTTCTGTAGTAGCTTCATAATATTTATACATATACAAAAGGAGTTAATTACCCTATAAAAGAGGAGCAATGCCTCTCCCAGACACCAAAGACGATCAAATAAAAATTTCAGTGCCAGGAATGGCTCTTTGTAGGGGTGTTGATCAGTGCAGTTCCTGTGACCACAAACATTATTAGAATATTGTCAGTGCTTTTGGCCATCCTTCAGAACAAAATAATAACAGCCTATTGCCAGAGATAACACACATTTGAGTCATAGGATGTGAAGAAATCAAGTTGGTACTCACAGGGAGCTTCATCCATACTGGCTATCTTCCATAGTTCTGAAAGGTGCAACGCCCAGTACTGGAGGTAGAAAAGTAACCATAAGTCTTACATGGGTGTGAATCTTGTGACATAAAATAATGACCATCTTGGCAAGCTATGACTATGGTGGTTTGAATAGGAGTGGCCCACATAGACTCAAGTGTTTAAATGCTTGGCCCATAAGGAGTGATGCTATGAAGAGACGTGGCCTTATCGGAATAGGTGTGGCCTTGTTAGGGAAGTGTGTTACTGTGGGAGGAGGTTTTGAGGTCTCCTATGTTCAAGCTCTGCCCAGTGTGGTGCGCAGTCTCCTTCTGCTGCCTGCAGATCGAGATGCAGAACTCTCAGCTCTGTCTCCAACATCATGTCTGCCTGCACGCTACCAGGCTTCCTGCCATGACGATAATGGACTAAACCTCTGAAATTGTAAGCCAGCCCCAATGAAATGTTTTTCTTTATAACAGTTGCTGTAGTCATGGTGTCTCTTCACATCAATAAAATCCTAAGACAATGAGCATTGGGACAACAGTGGCACAAATACTGTCAGAATAACCGACTATTTCTGGTTATATTTAAGGCCAGATCCACAAGACAGAAGCCATTCCTTGTACCAGTAACAAGAGCATGCAGCTAGATAGGTCATAGGTCCTAAGGAAGAAGCTAGTACCATTATTCTGATAAATAAGAAGTATTAAGCTTAATCCTAAAGACTTACTGTTATTCCCATAAGTGTGTCTCTCAAACCCCACCAGTGAATCTTCTTTTTGCATTAATTGAGATGAACACAGAGACATACAACTGTCCAACAAGCAGATAATACAAGACTGTGGAATATCCAGCCCTAAATGTGACATCTATATGACACTCCCTTCTCAAAATTCAGGGATTATTGTGGAAGAGGGAACTGAAATGTTCTAATAGGAAGAGGCAATGGTGACTACAGTAAAAGAGTGCTTTCAGGACACAGCAAGGCTATTACACACATGAACTGGTAGTGTCTATGACAACACACACAGACCTGGACAAGACCAAGACAGATAAAGTACTAGTGTAGAGTGGGGACGTGGTCAGGAAATCCTGAGGTGCTATTGATGGCTACTCGGAGAAGAAAGACAGTCTTCTTCAGACATGTGAAGAAGTCTTCTTTAGCCTCTTCTCCAGAGGCTCATGCTCTAGGAGTAGGTCATACAGCCATGCAAATGCTGGCAGTGTTAAGTGCTCTCCATGTGCATTAAAAAAGAGAAGAGTACATGAAACTGGGAGAGAAACATAGTAGTAGGGATAGAGGAAGACTGGAAGGGACTGAAGAGGATGTAGTGCTTTGAATAGGAACGGCCCCCATAGAGTCATGTATTTAAATGCCTGGCTATTTGGAATGGCACTATTAGGAGGTGTGGCCTTGTTGGAGGAAGTATGTCACTATGGGGGTGGGCTTTGAGGTGATACATTACATGCTCAAGCCACACCCACTGTGGCATACAGGCTTTCTCCTGCTATTTGTGTATCAAGATGTAAAATTCTCAGTTCCTTCTCCAGCAGTGTTTGCCTGGACACAGCCATGCTTCCCCACCATGATAATGATGGACTAAACTTCCGAAACTGTAAGGCAGCCCCAATTAGATATTTTCTTTTATAAGAGTTGCCTTGGTGTCCATTTCTCTTCACAGCAATAAAATCCTAACTAAGATGGGGGTCGGGGGATGGATCTTAGCACTGAAATTTTAGATTTAGATTTCATAAGTTTAATTTTGAATGCCTGTAGAATCCAGAAAATTAGAATAGGCCACTGATAGGAAGTACAAAGAAGGATTAAAAAAAATTTTTTTATTATGTTTCTTTTTTAACATATGCATTTATATTATTACACATGAGTAAAATAAACTACATACAGAAGGAAGAACCACAAGACAACCAAGAATTATATAAATTTATATTCATAGTGATTTGGCTATTTGTATTTGGCAAACTTGAAGTAAACATCTTTTCTATCTTGTTGGGTCTAAATTTCTGAATGGAGATTAATATCTATCATATCTCATCTCTATTAACTTAAAACATCTATCTTGATCTAAAAACATCTTAACCCCTAACCTACTAAGCTTAATTGAAAGACTAAACTATCTGTGGCCTTCAAACCCATCAGAGACTTGAGAAGGGATAAAACTTAAATACCTGAGTGAACCTGGAGTACAGGTTACAAAGAAGGATCTTAAGGGAGGAGGTAGTAATACAACACGGGTAAAATGAAGGAGACAGGAGGATGATAGGGAGGGATTTAAGTGGAGCAAGGAATGGGAGGGTGTGGCAGAGGAGAAGAGAGGGGAAAGATAACCAAGTCTAAGAATCTTTGAAAAAGCCACGTGGGAACTCACTGTCCTATATACTAGATACATATTTCTTTCATATAAAAGAGTTTATTGGAACTTATCATTTACAGGGGATTATATTTAATCTAACCTTAGTAAGGTTAAACCCTGATTAAGACAGGGAGGTCTGAGTCACGAGAGAAGCCACCCTTAGATTGAGATACTGAGTTGTCTTCCTTGGGACTTTTGAGCTCAGGAAAGATGGAGTTGCCCAAAGATTCATACCAACTCCTGAATTTCTCTCTGGCTTTCTGCTTGGTCTTATCCATATAGTCATGAATAGAAAGCACATTGTTTCATTATTGTGCCTATTCGGACTAATGCCTCACAGGAACACTTATTTAATTTCCATTGGGAGTATATGCGGTGGGATTGGTGGACCACACCTAAGCTTTATTCTTCATTTTAAAAATTTAAATTCTCAAATCCAAACTGTTTCCCATAGGGCTGGAACAAATTATGCTAATGTAAATTAAGAGTTTAATAGAAAACTTTGTGTTTCTCATTTCTTTTCATATCCTTGGTGTCTGGAATCCAGCAGCAGAGCAAGTGACCTTTTGTTGTTGAGTGAGTGAATGGACAGGAGAGTTTGGTGACTTTCTATTCTTAGAATTTTCAAGGTCTTATTTCTGTATCAGGTTGCTTACTAAAATTTTCTTCAAGAATCCCTAGAGGGGCTAGAGAGAAGGCTTGGTGATTAAGAGTGCATTTTGCTCTTACAGAGGTTTCAAATTTGGTTCCAAGTGCCCACATCAGGGGACTCACAACTGTAACCCCAGCTCCAGAGGACCCAAAACTCTCTTCTGGCCTGTACACATGTTGATGCACACACAAATGCACATACCCACACACAGACATACATTCATTTACAAAATAAAAATAAAATAAACCTTTAAAATTTCACATAAATTTTATCTCCAAGGGCAGTTCTACTAACTGAATTTAAAAAAAAATCTTTTCCCCTAACATTAAATAAGAGGTCTAGAGTCCAAGCCATATTGGATGACGTCAGTGGTTTACCCAAAAAATATGAAATGAGTGAGGCTTGCAGTTTCAAATCATTTTAGCAATTATATACAATACCATACAAGTTTATATTGTTATCTATTTTAACTATATTTTAACTATTTCAATAGCCATTAGCACTTTGCCCTTCACTACTTTTTGTTGTTTGTTTTCGTTTCATTCTATTATGATTAAAAAAAACCTCCAAAAAAACAAAACCCACAAACTCTTGCCAAAACCAAGTAACGTAGAGGAGGAAAGGGTTTATTTCACTTTAACAAGATTATAGTTTATCACTTAGTAAAGCCAGGGCAGGAACTCAAGTAGGAACTTGAAGCAGAAGACATGCAGAAATGCTGTTTTCTGGTTCATTCGTAGGCTTATGTTTAACTAGCTTTCATATATCCCTCAGGACCACCAGGGCAGGGAATGGTGCTGCCCACAGTGAGCTGAGCTTTCCTATGTAATTAATAATCACAACAACCCCACAGACAAGTCCCCAGGCCAATTTGATCTGTGCAGTCCCTTAATTTGAGATTTCCTTCTCAAGACTGCTGGGCGGTGTCAGATTGACAGACCTAATTGAGGTCATTTTGTTGTGCGCAGTGTTAAGATAACGCCTTATGAAGGAAGGCCCATCGGAGAAAGGCCAGTGACGTATGAGCTTATACATTGCACAATAAAGTTAGATCTGCACCTTGAAGTCTGGTTTCCGGAGTCTGATTCCTGGGATTCTCGGTGGGCTCCGTCGCCACTGATCTTTCTTCCCCTGGTTCCTGATCCCCACAGTTGGCGCCCAGCTAACAGGGACAATAAAGACCCCCTAATCATTGGGGGTGAACGGATTTCTCTACTCAGGATGGGTAACTCGAAAGTTCTCAGCGCAAAGAGAATCATTTAAAAATCTTGAAAGGTATTCTAGAGAGTAGGCGCCTAAGGTTCCTAAACTGTCTCTTTAAATGCTGCTGGTAAGGGGAGATCTGAGAGGAGCAAACTTAGGAGCGGGTTGCAATTCTTGCACAGAAGAGAGAGAGGACAAACTCCCGCCGTACTTCTTCCCTATAGTTATGGCTATTCTTAGTTGCCTTCAGATCTGCTATGCCTTCTTTGACCTTGGTGAAAGAGCCTGGAGAGATAGAAAAAACTCAGGACTCTGTTGTGACCAGGCATACTTTGACCACTGCTGGCTCAGGTAGATAAAGATCTAGCCAAAACCAGAAGTAATTTCTCTATACCCAGAGTTGGGTCAACTTGGCAAAAGTGAGAGACTGAAACTGAGACTGAAGGAGAATCGGGGCCGCAATACCCTCTGGCGCACAGCCTCAAAGGGAATGGTAGTAGTTTCTGGTTCCCCTGTAAGGACATGGCCCTGTGTGGTCGAGGGAGTGGCCTCCCACGTAAATCCTTGTTCAAATCCCCTGTGACACTCTCCAGGGAGAAGGTAACTACGCTTCTCCTGCTACCCAAATGTTACGTCCTCCTGTTTTGAATAGGTGGGCTTGTGTGCAATGCGGACCGTACAGACAGAAAACAACAGAGGGTGTTAAGGCATCGCTCAGTGGATTAAAACAGAAACCAAATCAACACTTTGCCAACTTTGTCTATAGACTGCAAAAAGCAGTTAATCAGCAGGTAAAACACTACGATGTGGCTGCAGATGCACAAATTAAAAAAAAAAAAAGTACTTGCATGGGAGAGTGCTACCACGGAGCCACGTAGAATGATTACTCTGATGTGTAGTGCAGAGTTGGAGGATCGGATAGCTGCCCCTAGAGACTTAGGTACTACCCTCAATCAGACAGAAAGCTTGGCAGCTGCTGTAGCTATGCATTAAAAAAGACAGGACACTGGAGGTAAAAGCAAGGCAGGATGTTGGACATGTGGGGGGTCAGAGCCACTTTGCCCATCAATGTCCTAATAAATTGCAAGACAAAACTGAAAAAATGCTCCCCAACAATCTGCCCAAAATGTAAGAAAAGACAAATGCTCTAAAAACTACCAAAGATTGACAGCCTGTAAACTTCCAGTGGGGCAACCCCCAGCCCCACAATTAAGGGGGAAACCCACGAAAATATTATGGACAATTTCTGTTAGTGTGCATCAGGCACGCCTTGGGTTGAAACCAGAGGATAACATGTTTTGTGGTATTATTGAGACCGGGCAGAGAGAACTTGCTTAAGAAGGGAGGAAGGTCCCACTTCTGGGAAACTTTGCCCTGGATGCCCTGGACCGCCTGTAAAGTGTGCCGGCAACCTGACACAGTCTTGGCGAACAGCTCGGCCAATCACATGGTGTGACGATGATGGTAGTCAAGGCTGCTAGACCTTCCCAATAACCTCTGGGAAGGAGATGCTGTGGAAGATATGAATGTAGTTGTTACTACAGACAATAAAGTATTTTATGATTGATTACATTGTACAACATAAATTACATCTGAGGCATTCCTCCCAGTCCTAAGAGCCACTGTTCCAACCGGATGCCAATTCTCCCTAAAACTGGTATGGAATTCTGATAAGTCTGTGTGGATGGATCAGTAACCAATACAGGAAGAAAACAACAGGAATTGCTCAAGATTGTCCAAGAACAATTTGACTATGATCATATAGAGCTTTCTACTAGTCCTTGGAATTCTCCTGTTTTTGTTATTAAAAAAAAAAAAAAACAACAACAACAAACCAGGCAAATTTAGATTCTTACATAAGCTCAGATCTAGCAGTGTTGCTATGCAGGCAATGGTGGTTACCCAGCCTGGCCTCCCTGCAATATCTGCAGGTCCTCATGGATTTTTATACTGTCTCCATAGATATTAAAGATTGTTTTTTTCTCTATTCCTCAATATCTGGAGGACAAAGACTTGCCTCTTCTATACCTGTAATTAGTAATAAAAGACCTATGAACAGATATCAGTGGAAGGTATTGTCACAGGGGATGAAAAATATTCCCATTATTTGTCAGATTTCTGAGTAGGAGTCTATTCAAAAGGTGGCCAGGGGCTGTTTTGTTGGTCACCCAGGGCAACAAACCTTACAGCTCAAGTTCCAGGATACTACTACTGTTTTGAGGGGAGCAGGTCTTCACATTGCAGCTGAAAAGGTATAAGCTCAAGAACCATATTTCTTTTGGGGGCACACAGTTACCTCCAATGCTATTAGGCCCCAATAGTTACAGTTCTCCTTTACTGTATGCCTACACTGGCTTCCATGCAGACCTTTCTGGTGAACTTGGATTAGACCTTGCCTTCCTGTCACCATAGGACAGCTCACTTGACTCTTTCTCCTGCTTCACAGTGCCAAACGAGGAGACTTTAACTATGACAGCAGAGTCAAAACAGGCCTTACAGGATGTCAGTGCAGGCTCCACCAAGCCCTTCTACATTGGTTTGATTCTGCTACTGAGGTTTGGGGCCTTGTGATGCCCACACAGGGTTTTCCTACTGGGGTGCTTTCCCAACAGCCCAATAAAATATTATACTGGGATCATTTGGCATATTTTTATGTTCCTACTGTTAGACATTTTATACATAATATTTTCACTCTTGCTTAAACCTCCCTTTTATTGTTGGTTAAAAAGCCAGAATCAATTATTTTTCCAGTTTCTCAGGACTTATGTGCCCAGATGTTTTCATCCCATTATAACTGCTCAATTCTTTGTATCAAATTTCCAGAGTAAAATAGATAACCACATCCCTAAAATATAAGATCCTATCCATGTTTTCTATAACACCCATGACTCATAGGAGATACTTACTGGAAAAACCCATTCCTGATGCCGCTTCAGGTTTTACAGACTCCTCAAAGCCACCTTCTGGCTGTATTATTCACTCTTGTCACTCCCACAAACCTACTAGTTGCTTTGAGGGATCTGTGCAGTTAGGTGACTTGTTGGTTATCTTAGCCCTTTTAAGGGATTGATGAGACCCCATTAATATAGTCAGTGACAGCCAATATGCTACTAATGTTAAGGTTATACCTTTCGCCGTCGTTAAATCTGCAGAGGGTCCTCTGTATTTGGCCATGATTCAGCTTCAAACAATTATTCAGCAAAGACAGGATCCTTTCTTTATTCAACACTCTCATTTGGGGCTCCCTGAGGCCATTTCAGAGGGAAACATGAGACTGACCATGCATCAGCCTTCCTGTCATCCTCATTAGAACAAGCCAGATTGTTCCACTCTAGATTTCACAATTTGGCTCTATCACTCCACAAGCTTTTTTCAAAATTATCCATGAATTCCTATAAGGATTCAATATGCATGTGCACTACTTGTGGCTCCTTGTTGCCTTTAGGTCCTCCACAACCAGCTGGTAACAATCCTAGAGGTCTTTGCCCTAACAATTTGTGGCAAATGGACATGACCCATGTTCTAGAGTTTGGTCTTAAATATGGACACATTATTATTGACACCTTTCCCTTATTCCTCTCTGCCATGGCTCAGCCTAAAGGAAATGCCAAGATGGTTTTTGCTACCATTAAAACTGACATATTAGTTATGAGAATGTCATATTCAATTAAGACTGGCAATGGGCCATCAGATACTAGCTTTGCTTTTACAGCCTTTTGCTTTGAATGGGATATAACACACACCTTTGGGATTCCTTACAATCCCCAAGGACAAGTGTCACGACCCCTCCAGTGGAGTCTGTATGACAAATGTTACTCACAACTTGAGGCAATGACCTCTGCCTAGGGAGAGCCTCCTGGAATCGGTCTGATGTTCTTGCCCGGAGTAACTGATTATAGCCTCCCCTGTTTTCTTACTCACTTGTGTTGGAATACTCTCATATCAAAACTTTTCAAACATAACTGTGTTGCTATGAAACACCCTAACTTGAGACTGCAGCTAAGGGTCATTCAGGCCCGGAGTTTACCACCAAGTTCCGCTCTACTTGATAAAACAAACATGGCTAAGGATTAATCATCAGTTAATAGTTTATATTATGACTTACAAGTAAAGTGTTTAAGAAAGCTCCACATAGTGATGCTCAGATAAAAAGAAGAACTAAGAAAAAACGGTCTTGACACACAGATGTTTGGCATAATGAGAGAACATTGACCTTTGATAAAGAGGGCACATGCATACTGATACCAAACTAGTGACTTAAGAATGGTGACTCAAGAAATGATGACAACATTATTATTTTGCATCCTGTATTTTGAATTGTGTATGCCTGACTGATTTCCTTGAATGAAAAAAAAATGTAACCACAAAAACACTCCGTGTTTCAAAAAATGTGTATAAAAATCTAGCTTGCTTGTCCGCAAAATACACTCAGATCAAACTTCCCTTGGGTTGGTCTGTTTGTCACTCATCTATCTTTGTCCACCGATGCTTCAAGAACTCCAGTTCCCAAGGACCTATACCCGACTGAGATGGTCCGCGGCAGACAAGCCATAGTTGAAAAAGCCCATGCCTCTCTTAAAAAAAAAAAAAAAAAAAAAACAATTAAAAGGAAGAGGGCATCAGGAATATGACCACAAGGATAAATCAACTGAGGCTCTTTTTGCCATTAATTTAAAAAATTTTGACAAAACAGTCTGAACCTCATCTATAAATCTATTGGAGTGTGATGCTTCCCAGAATCATCCTTTTACCATTGGTCTACTGGTGGGATCCTATGGACACTATGTGGAAGGGAACTGCCCTGCCTTAACCATGGGGCAAGGGTTTGTGTGTGTGTTTTCCAGAAGGAACAGACAAGCTGGTTTGTGTCCCTGGTTGAGCCATAAAGCCACACACCTGCTCTGAGGGAAACAATGGAACTGCTCCAGAGAACTCTACAGAATCTATCCCTGAGTGAAGGAGACGATGGTGACCACCAGCCCATGGTTCCAGACACCAGACCATTAGTAGGAGGACCGTAGAGGTGGTGAAGACAGCACTGGCAGCCTCAGCAGACAACTCCAGTTACCTGGGGAAGCCTCAAGGCCCTTGTGATCCAAGCTCAACAAATCTTCCCTGGAAGGGCCTACTCATGTGTGCCGTTATAACTGCTAATTCCCAGGCACATGCCCACCTGCCGTTGTGGTCTGCCATTAGGAATCCCCCTATCTTACTTCTGGTAAGCTAGGATTCCAGGCTTCCAATCATATATAGTGACAACCAACAGATGAATGAGCACCCATTTCCAGTGAATTCTACCTTGTATTCCTCATTCAATGGCTCATTCACCCTCACCCCGAAGCTGGTAGGTTTCTGTTTAGATGAGTCTGCCTGTCTAATGGGGTAACGCCTCATTGCTCCTCAGGGAGGCACCACCGGCTTGGAGTCCAGTGAACGGCACTGAGGGTTGGAGAGGGGGACTATGCTTGTCAGGGTAGACCGCCTTCCTCTCTGCTTTGTACCAAGAGAGATTTTGGTATATCTGCTATTATTGCTGCTTTTGTAATGGGTCTTCCTTATCTTTTTCCTAATATGGCTTAAAAATCATATATGCCTCCAAAATCATTGCACTAAAGCTCTCCTACTGGAGATTTTTAATTTTGAAGGTAAAACAGAGGGAGGAACCCTGTGAGGAGTGTGGAGATAGGCCTTTTGGAGGCTCATTGAGAACGGCTCCTATGGCTCCTATGGCTCCTGACTGCTTTCCCCTTTTTAAATGGAAGCCTTTGAGATAACCTTGCCTGCCACCCCCACCTCCATTTCCTTATAGCTACACCACCCTGATTAATTGCTATTGGCGCTTGAGGCTAGCACGGAACAGTCTGATTGGCCATTCAATCGTATAAAGTCTTATATGCAGCACATTAAAGTCAGATCTGTACCTTGAATCTGGTCTCCGGAGTCTGATTCTGCGTGGGCTCTGTAGCCATCACATCCCTACCCTGGCTCCTGATCCCCACATTTTGTTTTGTTTGTGGCAGTAAAGGTCGAACTGTGGTAGCAGGGACTTTGTGCACGGCAGGCAAGCTACTGCATCACGAACTATATTTCTCCCACAATCATTAGCCATTTTCCCGCTGTATGACCATCCACCATCATCTTCACTGAGGCAATTCATTCAAAAAGCAAAGACGAGGATCATGTCTCTCTCAAGATTGAAGACTGTGGTGGATTCCTTATTAATCATAGGGGGGGGGGGAGCCTTCCTTATAGCCCCAAATACCCAGTTTTTGTAGCTTTGAAGCCTTAATGAAGATGACTATCCTTCACTTCCTTCTCATGCTTCTTCCTTCTCCTTGCTGTGTTCTGAGTCTATTTACCATCACAGGACGTATTCACTGCTGTTATATAAGTTGTCTCTAAGTGTTTTGGTGGAGGTATAAGTGAATGAAATCTTCAAAATGGTTGTTGTGCCTATTTGCTCAGGCTCTTCAGTTGGGATGGGCATTAACTAACCCATAATTAAAGGTGTAGTAAAGATGTTGAACTGATTATGAATCATTTTAAAATGATGAAGGAGGCAAATGCTGTCCCAGGAATCTCTTGTCATCTCTGAAGTATATTAACTGTTAGCTGTTATGTATCCATTTCACACTGTGTTCTTATGAACAGTGGCTTTTCTTTGGATACTTTGATTTGTAACTGTAGTAAAATAACTCACTGTTTTCAGAGTAGTATGGAAGCAAGTGGAAAAGATGTAAAGGAGAGTTTATGAGGACAATAAAGATAGAGACTTAGGAAAAATTACTAGATTCAGTATTAACAATTTGAGGCAGAAACTCCTTCTATTGGGCTATTGGAATACCAGAGATATTCCAGCTTGATACAATTTTAATAATTGACATTGATGATGTCCCGCCTCCTTTTGCTGCCAATTCCCCCAAATAAAACAAACACTTTTCTCAGTCCAGAGTTAAAATTTTTCTATTGGTAAATTTTAATTCCATCTCTTCTTTTTCTTTTTCCTCAGGTTTTTAGGAGAAAAGGTTTGTCTCCAGTCCTGAATGATGTCACTGCAGTTACTTGAGATAGGATATACTCCTAAATCTCATCAGGTGACCATCTGTGCTTGTCATCACTTGTCACAAAACCTGTGTTCCACAGTCCCATTATCCTAAGTGATGTCTTATGAAACTTTTGTCAATTTTCTGTAGATGCTAGCCATTAGGAATAGTCTACTATACTCATAGGTCAGTGCCTGCCTCAATCGTCATCGGAGAGGCTTCTTCTGGCAGCTGATGGGAGCAGATGCAGAGACCCACAGCCAAACTCTAGGCAGATACACACACACACATGCAGATACACACACACACACACACACACACACACACACACACAGAGAGAGAGAGAGAGAGAGAGAGAGAGAGAGAGAGAGAGAGAGAGAGAGCGAGCAAATTGGAGACTCCCACCTACCAGGTTCCTCCATTTGGAGCTCAGCGAACCCCAAAGAAGAGGAGGTGAAAGAAGATTTGTAGGAACCAGAAGGGTTGAGGACACCAGGAGAACTCTGCCCATGGAATCAATTAATCAGGGCTCATAGGGGCTCACAGAGACTGAATTGGCAACCATGGAGCATGCATTGATCTGCACTAGGTCCTATCCATAGATGCATATTATGTGCACATATCTTTGAAGTTCCACACAAAATACCCATTATTCTTGTACTACATTGTTTATTGAAAAACTGTGACACCTTTCTTGAACATATATGAAACCATAACTACCTATATAGACTAGTTAGCAATGACATATTTTATACACATATACTTGTTTATTGAGAGATACTAGGATCAATGGCGTCTCCATCAGGAATACACATCATCACTCCACAATCTTGATTTCTATGTAATATTTTCCCCTGAAAGGAGCCAGAGATAGCATAGAAATGAGTGACAGACACTAAGACTGGTGTAGGAAACCATCAGTTGAGCCTGTATTATATCCCTGAGCAGAAAATAAGATAATACAAAGTGGCACAATGAGTGACAGGACACGTGGAAAAGACACATTAGAGGCTGAAGACGTGACATGGTGCTTGTTAGAATGAATCAAGCCCTGGGTTTGATCCTGGTACCACCTAAACTGGTTGTAATGGTTCATGCCTGTGATCCCAGGATTCAGAAGGTGGAGGCAGAAGGATCAGAAGTTTAAGGTCATCTTTAGTTGCATACCAAGTCTGAAGCCAGCCTGGGATGCATAAAATGTGTCTCAACAGAACAAAACAAAACAAAACTTAGGAGCTGCTAAATTAAAGCACTCTAATTTGTGAAGTCTGGAGAATTTTAAGACTCAAAATAAAAAATTTTACAGTGTTATCCATTAAAATGAGAATCTAGGATTTCATATAGATAATAGAAATAAATAAACAAATCATCTGGGAAGAAGAAAAAATTACCTTATAGTAAACAGCCAAGTCAAAAACGTAGACATAGTTTGTGAATATTTTATAAAATATTTATTATTTAAAAAGCATAAATATGCATAGCTAATATATGATTATACAATGTGTGCAATTTACTTCATAGTAAAAAGCCTGGTAGACAACATCTTACCAAGGGATAAAAAGAGAATAATAAGTAATGGGACAGATAAATGAGAAGACACACTGAAAGAAATATAACATGATTGTTGTGGTATTGCTGTCAAAAATGCACAAATCATAAGCATCTGAAGAAAATCCCAGTTGAGAGATACTACACAAAGCAAATGGCCTAGAATATTTAAAATCCTAGATCATGAAAAACAAAAATGATAGTAGGTGGAAGCAAAAGCCTAGAGAAGCAGCAATAGGGTTTGGGTCAGTATGCATCTATGCTGATAGCCAGGAATTCTTGGAGAAAATCCTGAGATTTCATGCTTTACTTAAGTGAGTCTTCAGCAGCCTCATGGATACTCTGGAGTCAGAGATGAAGGATGGTTCATTATTTACAGTGAAGCTGGTAGGTAGAGCATCAGTATTTGTACACATTACCAGGATCCCAACCCCTACAGGCTATGCAGCGAATATCAGGGGATGAATGGACATTTTTTTTTATAGCGGCTTTCCAACCCTACAAAGCCATAGTATAGAAAAAAAATTCCCAATTTTCACTGGAATGAGACATTATCATTTGTTATTAAATGAATGGTTACTTCCACCAGAAGGAAGTATCTTTCTAGGTTGCACAAATACTCTTGGGAAGATGTTGGAAAAAGAGCTCCCAGTGCTACTGCTATTGGGACATCTACGGAGAAAAATTGTCTCCTAACAACATCCATCCCTTACTTCTACCCCATCTCTACTGGGACCACATTTCCCGTGTGTGTTTTGTCACCAGCCAAGGTGATTAATACAACCGATGGAGGCAGGGAACAAAATCTACCCCGCTTCCCTGAAATAGCTACATCAACAGCACTGCAAGCACCTGCAGGATCAAACCAGGTACATACATGTCATAAGCTGTTAGAGTCTACCTTATAAAGCCCTCTCCAGCCATTTCACTTGGTACACAACATTTGTGCGGATTCAACAGGATGGGCTAGTGACTACACAGACTGCCATGGGTGGCAAAGGCTAAGTGCGTCATTCACAGTCACCCATGCCAGTAAACTGAAGTGAGCCGGAGTGACTTGAAAGCCCAAGGTGCTGTGGTTATACAATTTTTCTAGCTGAGTAATTCCTACTGCAGGATGTCCATCGGTAACGCATCACTTAACGCCCTGGAAAGCTCCTGTAAATAACCAAGGGACACCCTCATCTCTAAATGTTTGTTTTATTTATTTGTTTATTTAGTGTGGGCGTTTTCACATGCCAAGTTGTACATGTGGAGATCAGAGGACAACTTCTGGGAATTAGTTCCCATGTTCCACCATGTAGGCACTGTGTCATCAGGCTTAACATCAAGTGCCTTTACCATCTCTCCAGCCATCTCAGATAATCAAAATTACTTGGTTATGTTTGTTTAAAAACCCTCATGGGCCTCTTATAATCACTTTTAAGATGAAGATCACTATATTTTAGGGAGAAAAAGAAGTTAGTACCTGGCCCCGGTTAAGATACACAGCATTGGGGATATGCAGGGTATTCCTAGAATCACCAGTGTTGCTGAAAATTACTAGAATCCTCGGAGGAACTTGTGTCAGCAGAGAATGGGTCGAGGTACATATGCCAGTGTTTCCAGTGTGGCCTGCTGGCTCACTAATTGGTGAGAATCCGGGTTCCAATTATGTTATAATGACTAAGGCTAGTTCTTGTTTGGATGAAAATGGTTTTAGAGTAGCTGGTCCAGTTTGCACCACTTGTCCATGTCACTAGCTGAGTGGCGTTGTTTATATCAAAGCATGACTGACCAGTGTAAAGAAAACATCCAAAGATGTTAACTCATTTCTTCTATGGGAGGTATTCGTCATCCTCTGCTGTTTGTTATTTTAAATAGACTTGGCAATGTTAAAGGGAATGGCTATTAAATTGTAATGGGTACTGATGAGATAAGCAGAGTGTAAGATGCTTACAGCAATTTGAGAGAACAGCATCAAGGCATTTTTATTGGATAAGGAAGCTTCAGGACAATTTTGAGAGAAAAAATAGCATTAATGCCTCCTCCTCCTCATCCTCCTCGTCATCCTCTTCCTCCTCTTCTTGTCTCAAAGTCTAAGTTGCTGCTTATGTTCATGACAGTTTTTGGTCTACTTTTACCACTGCAAAGTCAGTGTGTCCATAGCCTCATCTATTTTCTATTTATTCTTCATTCACACGAAGCTCCTTTGTCAAGAGGGTCAGACACAAAAAGGACAAGTACCTTGCAAAAAAAGCTGGTGTGTAGAGCCTCCTGTGGGAGGAGTACTCTGCCAAGTGCTCATTATCCTTATTATCTAGGACCGTGTCATTTCAGCGAGTCAGACTACACACTAGAGAGTGAACCATCCAGTTGGCCTGGTGCTGGTTCACTAAAGGAATAATGAACAACATGCTTCATGGTGATCAGGGAGGAAATCCAAACTTGCCTTTATTTTCTTTTAAATAATCCTCAGAGTCTTTTCTCCAGGACGTCACACAGGAGCAGCAGAAAGATGGAGACGGCTTCATTAAGGGGGACCAAACTGCTGAACAGAGAAATGTGGTTTAAGAGGAGGTGAGGGAGAAATTCAGAACTTTTTTTTTTTTTTTAGTTAAACCTTTTATTTTGAGGTAGTTGCAGATGCACAGGAAGCTGGTAGGAACAGAAGAGATGACATGGATCCATTCCCCAGGCTCCTCCAGCTTAATGTGACATACCACGCTACCTCCGAGCACAGGCAAGCGACCCAATGTTCCATTACCACAAGCATCCCTTATGACTCCCTTTTATAGCTATGCCCCACCCTTCACCTCACTTAAGCCTGCATGCACACCACTCTTCTGCTATCTCCTTCACAACTTTGTCACTGAAAAAGTGTTGCTTAAATGTAATTATAAAGCATGTGTCAAAACTATCTTGTCTTTCTCATTAAGTACAAAGATTTTTTTTTTTTTTTTTTTTTGGTACATGCCATCAAAGTTTGAAAGTCCTCCTTTATTCCCGTTTCTCTGGAATATTTACAGCGCTGAATTTTGCTAAGTGTTTGTCTACACCCGTTGATACTTTATGACTTTTTAAAAGGCTATGGTAACATGGATTAGACTGATAGATTTTTTTTTAAAAGTGCTGAACAAGAGTTGCATTCCTGAGGAAAGCTCCACTTGGTTCTTCTGTGTACCTTTTTAAATATATTGATGCATCATATTTGCTATTGTTTTGTCAAGGACAAAACTGCTTAACCTTGTCGTTGACTGGTAAGAGCAAATGGGCCTTTGCTGGAGTAAGTGGGCCACAGTTTTTACTGGGTTTTGGCTGGAGTGGAGTGCCTGTTAAATGAAGTATAAAAGCAGTTCCCTCCCCCCACCTAGACATTCCATTTCCTCATTCTAGGCTATTGAAGAATCAAAGAGCAAGTTTACGATGGCTCCCACCACCCATGTATATTTCTATACCTGTTTGCATTTCAGTTACTTACTCTGTAGTCAGCTTTCCCTTCCCCATGACACAATACACAACTTAAAAGCAAGAAGTTTATTTGGCTTATAGTTTCTGAGATTTCAGCCCAAGACTGAAATCTTTTGGGCCTATGATGAAGCAGAGCATCATAGCTGAAACACCCGGTAGAGAAAGTCTGTTTGTGCCTCATAAGGAAAAAGAGAAACTAGAGATGACTGGGGTCCAGTATGTCCTTTATGATCACGTGCTGCAATTGCCTAACTTCTTTCTCCCAGGCCTTGACTTTAATGGTTCCACTTTCTCGGGCTTTAATACATGTTCTGATTCAGACTGACACTTGCCGCTTCAAGTCTGAGATAATGGGCCAAAAGTAAAACCTCGATGTGGCCCCCTGAATGCTGAGATTTCTAGTGGGGCTACCTCCTTCTGTCAGCCTTTCAGAATTTCTTCATGCTGGCTTATGGAAGTCCAAGAGAGTTGGTTATGTATAGCCGTACGTTCCTGCATGCAGAAGGAATCCCCTCCTTTCTTTTCTTTTCTTTTTTGGGGAGCCTGCCTTAGTACTCAATAAATTTGATGGTAATTTATGAAAAGTTGATTAATTTTGATGATCAGCCCACTGTGAAGCAGCTTTCCATAACAGAAGATGCACTATCCCAAATGATTCAGAAAGCTGAACACAAGACACAAATGACTTCATACGGAATCAAGATGTACTTGGTGCAATTCAACAGTTCTCACAGAACAAAACAGAAGTTCAGGAATTTCTTCCCAAGTACTAACCCCCCTCAACAGTAAAGAGACCTCAAGCATTCTTTCAAACACCCACCCGGGGCTTCCGCACAGAAACGACCTCATTTCTGATTAACTAAGATTTCAGTAAAAGGTTCATTATTCCTTCAATAGAATACACACACACACACACACACACACACACACACACACACACACACACACACACACACACACACACACACACACACACACACACACACACACACACACACACACACACACACACACACACACACACACACCCCGCCGCGCCCCCGAAAGTGTGCCGAGGAAAGTCCCGAGGCGGGGCTGGACCGCCCTATTGGAGGCGTGGGTAGCTCAAGTCTCCAACCCCTTTCATTTGGAAATGCCCGCAGCTTAAGCTACTGACCTTGTGCCTTACCCGAAAAGATAGCGACCACCTTGTTTAAACAAACTAGCTCTTTACAAGGCCTGCCGTCAAAGAGGCGAGGGCAGGGGCAAGTTCCTAGTTCTAGCGACCCCTCTTCTGCCCCTCCCGATACCCCGCTACCGCTGCCACGCAGTGCCACATCAGCGACTGCACAGCGCGCCCAGCTGGGTTCCTTTCTAGGATGCAAGTGGCCCAGTGGGCGGAGGCAGACTGAGCCCGCAGGAGTGGCGGGCTGTTCCACCAATCGGTGACCAGGGAGGAGGCTTGGCGGCCAACCACAGCCCAAGCCAGTGGCCCGCTGAGAAACCAGTTGAAGCACATCTGGACAGCTGTGCTGAGAAAGTCTGTGGGCCCCTTCCAGGCCTGCCATCCACAAGGCACGTCTCCCACGTTGCCTCCTGCTAGCCACTTACTACTTATTTATTTTTCCCAAGAAGCAATCAGCAACCCAAGCTTGAATCCCACCCCACCCCATGCGAGGCGCGGCCACATCACGTTCAACACAGTTTAATTTTTATGGGGCTTTGCGATCAAAAGAACAGAAACAGCAACAAAAGCCCAGCCGCTGTCTGATCCTAACTGGCAAGGTGGGGAAAGTCAGGTCCTGAGTAACCAGACCAAGCTGGGTAAGTTCTGAAGCTCTGGGGTATCATCTTCGTCCTGCTGAGCTTTCTAGCCTGCTCCTTTGCCCATCTTGCCAGACTTCTGTTTGTTAAGGGGAGAAAAATATCCCATGCTGGGAAAGACTGCAGGGACACCGGGGCCTCTTTCTCTTCTATTTTGTGAACAATATTTGGTTTGCTATTTAAAATTTATGAAGGGGTTGTGTTAGCATAAGATTTCTTGGGGACAAAATTTTGGCTGGCCTTTTGTTGTAAACCTTCATCCCAAAGTTAAATTCTTCCTCTTCCTCCTCTGGTTCCTGTAGAACACGGTCTATTTACAAATTGTAGCTTTCCTCCAATCCCCATTTTCATGGAAGACTGAGAAAACGTTCTGGTGTGTATTCAGAATTAATACAACTTTTGACTAATTATTTAAAACGAGTTATATAAAGAACTTATTGGCTCTTTCACTTAAGTTTGAGTAATTAAATATGTGATAGACCACTCTATGTGCCTGTGATGCTCTAATTACACATTTAACCTGTAATTCTATCAAAAATAACACCCACAGTGGTTATTATACATAGGTGTTTACTGATAGCTGTACTTTATATGTCAGGATTTAGAAATGAGGTGGTGGAAAATGCTGAGCTACGGGTGGCTCCACGCCCATTCCTTCTGAAACATCTATGACTTTCTCAGTCTGAGTAATGTTTTGAAGCTCAAAGTTAGGTTGCATGCTGTTTACTGTTGGGGAGAGACTTGATTCAAATAGATAGTTAATTTCTGTCTCTTAAAGCAGTGGGTGGGGAATTTGGTGCAAAAATTATTATTTTTAGAGCATGTTTTGGTCCACAAAGGTACAACAATGAAAGTGGGTTTAGGGATGCAAGGTTAGAAGGACGTTATTGCAAAGAGGGAATAAGAGTTCACTATTGCAAGTAAGACAATAAAGCTCACCAAGATCACTTCACAGCTTCACAGAATGATCCTGGATAAAAACACTCATTCCCACCTGTTCCCCAGTTTGCTCCGTTGTAATGTGTTAATAATAAATAAACATACATACTGGCGATGTCTGGAGTTCTGAGGCAAACCACGTCCATTGTTATGCCAGCCTGGCATATAGAATTTCTTTGCTATGTCTCCATTCTTTATCGTCTTCTTTCCCAGCTTCTGTGCGTCGATGGCGTCAGTTGCATTTCTACCTCTCTAGAAACTAGGCTTTCTTTATCCAGTTCCGAACACTGGGCTGATGTGAGGTTTTTAAAAGAGAAAGCATCCCGAATGGACAGCAAAGAAGTGGTTGAGGACTTAGATATAGAAGGTTCTGGAGTGCAGATGACAGAGAAGACTGTCGGGATGTAGATTGGTTTCACGGAAAGGTTACCATTTCTGGGAAGGACTTTTGTCAGTTTGCCTTTGGAGTGGTGGTGCTAAGGGGTCATAGAACAGAGACAGCATCGAAGAACAAAAGGAAGCTCGGCAGAGGTAGAATGTCTACAAAGTGGGGAGCTATTCTGGGAGCGTTAAAAAATCTATGAGAAGTGTGTATGTGTGTGTGTGTGTGTGTGTGTGTGTGTTAAGCTTTCTGATGAGAGTGCAAGCACCATGAGAGGAGTTGGACTGTCAGACTGAAGATGTGTGAAGTACATTGGTATGGGGATGGTCAGCTGAACTGACACCAGTGGCCATGTAGAGGCTATATGAAACAATTTATTTCTGGGGTCTCCACAGCTTGTCCAGCACGTTTTCCTCCTGCAGCTGGGCTGGGCTGGGCTGGATGGCTCAGAAGGACCTAGCAGTGTGAACATCGGCAGGGATGTCTTCCAGCTCTTTTCTAGTGGTCCGGAACCCTGGCACATCATTTTTCATTAACAAAGCCACTTGGACGTCTTTGACAGGAGTGTGATTGATAGAGCCCTGTCCTGTTGTCATAATAGACCCAGTGTGTGCAGAATGGATCTTCAACAGGGCTGAAGAGATGGCTCAGAGGCTAAGAGCACTGGCTACTCTTCCAGAGGTCCTGAGTTCAATTCACAGTAACCACATGGTGGCTCCTAACTTTCTATAATGAGATCTTGTGCCCTTTTCTGGAGTACAGGAAGAATATTGTATACATAATAAATAAATAAATCTTTAAAAAATTACCTATCCATGTGTTAATATTTAGAAGTTTAAAATGTACAATTACTGAGGTAATCGTAAAATATGACCTATGGCATGCATTTAAGTGAAGGGTCACCTTAGAGCTCTTGTGTCTTCTGTCAGTGACATCATGGCAAAGATCTGGGTTCTGGCGTGGTTGCTGACCACCTGCCTGACCTCAGGCAAGACTCTGAGCCATTATGACTCTATGATATCACCGGTGGAATGATACTAATGACATCTAGCTATTATTTTTGACCACTCAACATTTGGCAAGCGTTCTAGATACTCAATTCATGGCATCCTCACAGAAAGAAACCTTCTGAGGGTTGCTACTCCACAGAGCCTCTATTTTACATTGAGGAGACAGAGGCACAGGTGGACTAAAATGCGTTCCCACAATTCATAGCGAACAAGTGGGAGGCACAGGCTCAGTCTCACGCCAGAAGCTCATGCTCTAACCACTAGATTGCACAGTCTTAAGCATATGAGAAACTGGCTCTTCTTTCTCCTCTCCCTTTTCTCTCCTCCTCCCTCCCTGCTCTTTTCTCCTTTTTGCTCCCTACTTCCTCCTCCTTTCTTATTTGCAAGGTTTTGCCATGTAGCTTCAGCTGGCTTTAAATGTGTGACCTTCTTTCCCTACCTTCTTGAGCCCTGGCATCACAGGCTGCCCATCATGCCAGGCTTCATCATTCTAGTGTGTGGTTGTGATAGGCAATCAGTTGATGGAAAGAGGTTCACTGGATCCAGGGTTGCAGGCAAACATCTGTCTTCTTACCTTATTTGAATAGAACTCACCGTAGTATTTGAATTTTAAAAGCAGACAGTCAATAAATGTCAGTTGATGTCAGGTGAGTGACACCATTATCTGCATTGAAAAAGGACCAGGAGAGGACTGGTGTGGTGTGGAATATTTGGATGCAGACACCCAGTCTTACTTTTTAACCTTTAGAGTGCCTGGCTCTAGATCACCCTGCCCCCCAAAGCTTCACGAGAGCAATTTGCAAGTAGTGCACCCCAACTGGGGAACTGTATACACTATTCTATTTTTTTTTTTTACCAGAATCTTGATTTGTCAATTAGTGCCATGCCCTTTCCTCTCCCTCTCTTCCATACCCAGCCTTGAGATGACTACGTGCTTTTCTCTAAATGCTGTTGCCATGATGTCCTGCATCATCAAAGGCACAAGTCAACGGAGCTAATCAAACCAGCTGTCTCAGCTTGCCCTGCGTAACAGGGCAGTAGCAGAAAACTGAGTAGCCACCGAACACCTTCCTTTTCATTGCTGGGTCCTACTCTTCCAGGTATTCTCTTGTCAGCCTTCTGAGTCTCTTCTCGGCTTAGGTAAAGGGTATAAATGGGGCTTCACGCTACTATTTTGTATCAACAAAGACCTCATCAGCAATATATCACATGCACATCTCCACCTGATGGCTGAGGCACACGTGAGTATCATCTTGTCAGAGGAGAGATGATGACCCTCAGATGAAGAATGTGCTGTTTCCTAAGGTCACACTGGCATCGGGAGAAGCTTGCCTAATGGAGTTCATTTGCATGGCTTCCTCTCTCAAGCGTTGGCCTACGAAGCACCTGTGTAAAGTCGCCCCTGGCTTTAGAGAGCCCTGCTATGGACTTTGACACTTAGTCGTCTTAGGAAAACCTTGGAAGACAATGTGTCCTATCTCCTAAGCCACTTTTCACCACTTTGAAGTAGCCTATTTCCCTGAGGTGCCTTAGAGGATCCTAATATGGAAAAAGGTACAAAGGCAAATAATGTGTCCTTGCTATCCTGAGCAGAGATGACTGTCCTCTGTGGATTTTTTTCCTTAAGAGAAAAAATTTAAAGGTGATGAGTTAGAACAAGGTGGCATTTTCCAAGGCAAATAACAAAGTGATTTCATCTGCACCTTTCCCCACTGTACTGGAATATACCATTCCACAGGTTCTAGAAAATACCAGGTTTCACATGATTCACTTTAATAGAGAGAAAATAGGCTCTTAGAAAAATAATGTCTATGAAAATTTATCTCCAGATAAGAAATTTTGTTACTTGACTAGTAAGAAAATTTAAAGAGCTCTGATTTCAGTCTCTTTTCACTGGATACCATTGACGCCTCAAAAAGATCGCACAGTTCCTTGGACTATAGACGAGCACTGTGCTATTAACACAGCTTCCCTGTTGTGTTTCCAACTGGGGCTCATAACCCCTATAAGTGGGCTGGTGCCCTTTATTCTCAGCACTTAGAATTAGGCCAACAGGAAGTGTTGGAGGAACGTTCCACCCAAGGTCCTCCTGGATAAATAAATACATGAACAAAATTAAATCAGACCTCTTCTAGGATGTTTACAGAGGGCGCTTTTCATCCTGCAGCTTCCTTCCCATGAACAGGCACTTGTTCCAGACCTGATGTAGTCTGTGCTCCTACTAACGCCATGCTGCACAGTCGAGGTTTTCTGAGTGATTTACTTATTTCTTGGTAGTAGTAACCTGTCTCTGGAGTTTCTTTATCCATTCTTGAAGACCTGAGAGCATAATCAGTCCATTTCTGATTTGAACCAACAATAAGTTGCCAAGCTGCTTCTTCCTTTTGTGTAATGACTGCCTACCTCTGCCCAGACTCTGTCACAAAATATATTTCCTGTAATAAGTATTACGTTTAATTTGATTTAAATTCAGTAGAAGCATCAGAATTCAAAGTTTATGATGTGTAAGGTTTCACAATTTCAGATAAATATCTTTTTTCCAAGAGACATATTAACATCTTCAATATCTCTGTAAAGTTGAAACACTAAACTAAAATAACATAATAATGAGATTATGAGCAGGACATTTTCTAATTTATAAATCCAAAATCTGAAACTTTTTCTTTTTCTGAATCAGGATCTCCCTGTAAAGCCTAGGTTGGTCTCTAACTCATGATCTCCTATGTGCTGGGACTGTAGACGGCACCACCATGCCTGCCTCGGCATCAGTACATTTTAAAATGTTCAAACAATGGCCAAAATTTTCAAATGCATTTTGGATTTCTGGTTTTCTGATTAAGAATGCTATAAAAATCTATACAAGTATCACTGATTCTGACAACCCTGGAAAGTGGAAACACTTCTGTTCCCAGGCATTTAGATAAGGGCTTCCAACTTGTAAGCACTCATCCATAATTCAGACAGAAGATGTCTCTCACAACCTGTAGGCCTTACATTTTATTTTTTAGTGAAAACAGACAAAAATGTCACCTGCCACTTTGATTTTGTAGGGGTGTGTGTGTGTGTGTGTGTGTGTGTGTGTGTGTGTGTATGTGTGTGTGTGTGTGTGAATTCCTTTACTCCATCTGCCTTTTCTTTTTCTTGATGTTATTATCCCCAGATCTTGAGATCCCCAAAGACCTCTCAGGAGCCACTTCAAATGCAAGTGCACCGAGGGTTGTTTATTCAAGTCCAGGCAGGAACTCCCTCCCTCACCGATGTAGAGGATTGGGAATGAGAGCCCCAAGCTTAGAAAATGTGTAGTTTTTATAGGTTTTAGACAAAGAAATGAGTTTCACAGTATACGTTTTGATGACATTTGAACAGACAGACATGTCTGTCCCTGATTGGCTACTGCTATGTGCTATACCATTTGCAGTCAGTTTGATCAGCAGAAAGTCTATTTGGACTCTGTGTGCTTTCCCACAGCAAGTTGATTGGCTATTGCTAGGTGAGGGCCTAAGGAATGTAAGGTGATTGGAGTAACCTGGTTAGGGAGTTTTACCCAGACCTGGAGGTATATACAAGTTTTTCCCCTTACAACATAAACCTTGGCTCTCAGCTTGACCTCAACCAAGGAATTCTTTCTGGGCAAGAGTTAGAGGTCTTTTGTGATACAATGGAGTCTGGTAGCTCTTTAACAGAATAGAGTTAGTCAGACTCCACATTCCCTTAAAAATGGAGTTTCCTTTTCAGAAATGGAGTTACACAGGCTTCACAATGTGTCCTTTTAATTTGAAAAGTTAACATCTTCAGAATTTTCTCCCATTTGGTTTATTTCTCTGTTTACAAACTAGGCATAATACTAATGATTTTAAAGATATTGAAGGCAGATAAGAAGCCAAATAGAAAGAGAGATTTGGTAGTAAGTAGTAAACTCAGCATTTTTTGATTCATTTGTACTTTAGCACAATGGACAATGAAGATTTAAAATTTAAGACCAGCAGTGGAGAGGAAAAAGGGTCATTGAAAATGACCACATCCAGCTGGGACTCAGAGAGGCAGAGGAAGGAGGATCTCTGTGAGTTTGAATCCAGCCTTAGGGAGCCCAGGACAGCCAAGGCTACACAAGAAAACCCTGCCCCACCCCCGAAAAAAAAAAGTAAAGGAAAAAGAAATAAAATGACCACATCCAAGTCGGATTGGCTGAACCTTGGAGCTAAATCCCTTAGGAAGTCAAGGGGATGGGAAGGGAGATGTTGGGCAAGGATGAAGGAATTAGAGGCACGGGGCCATCTTACTTTTAAGCAGATACCATGGAAGTTAGATTCCCCTAGTTTCTTTACCCTGGTGCTGAATTCTGAGCTCGATTTTGGTATACTCAGCATATGAGTCAGACTGCCAAAAGCAGGGTGCTTGTTTTCCCCTTTCTGCTTCCATGACTTCTTGGATGAACCACTGGGTAGCAGATGGTTGGCTCAATACTGCCTTCACCTGCAACTCACAAGGGAGACTTCTACAGACGTTACTCCTTCTTTTCCTCATCAGGGATGTGATGTGGCGTTTCTGTTCCTGTTTCTGATAGTTACTATGGGAAAAAAAACAAAAACAAAAACAAAAACAAAAAAATAAAACAAAGTGACATCCAGTCCTGGCTTTGTCCCCACTGTTTGCTTCAGAACTGAATAGCTGTGTGAGCATGCTTGCTGTGACTTGTCTACTTCACAGAAAGAGGCATGAACTACTACTGTGTTTATTAACCTTAGAAGGTGGAGGCTGCGTCCTGGCTTTGAAACTAGTGTGTCTGAAATGTAGAGAGAGCCAAGTGTCTAAGACCATGCAGTGGTAAATCAGAATTTAAAGCCAAAGTTTTCTCTCTCCAGTGTGTGAACGCTACAGTATGCCATGTATACTATTACGCTCATAAACTAGTTACTCTTGTTAGCTGTCACTTTCCAGGGTGTGGTAGCTTCAGGTCTCGGGTAGGCAACTAGAGACAGGTCTCCCTGGGCACACCTACTTCCTTATACTGATCGCTCAGATCTCAGTGTTCTTTGTGATCCCAGGACAGTAATATAGCTGTCTATTTAGACCTGGTCCATCCCTTTTGGCTAAAGACCCATTACTGTTGGCCCAAATCACTACTGTGGTTCTCGAAGCATCTGTAAAAGGCCATTTGGATTTTGTTCTTTAGGTACTTGCAGCCTATTCCTGTTTTGTAAAACAAAACAAAACAAAACCCCAAAACAACTGCTTAGATATTTTCTTCAATTTCAATGTACTGAAACATTTATTTTTTTATGCATTTTGTTTCAATTTCTGTATTCCACACATATGGCAACACATTTGCTGCAGACTAGAGTGGTCTACAGACCTATTTAAATGACATTCTCACTCTTGGCTTCTTGAAAAGACCACATGACATCTAGACAGACTCTGCAAATAAATAAGTGGTCCAAATGAAAGTCATTCATGTTGTTGAAACATGGGCATAGCTTTTGACACTTCTAGGAGACACAATCTGAGAGCAAATTTCATGTTTCTCTGTCTCTTACTATCTTTCCATCCCCTCATCTGCCATGATACCTGAGTCTGAGGTGCAAGAGTTATGCTACAGCTGTATCCATTGGGACTGTGCTCCATGGTGCTGTATTTTGATTGGTTGTGGTTTTCTTCAATGGTCTCCTTCTCTTGCAAACAGAACTTTCCTTGATGAGGGGTCGAGGGGGTGAGGACAACACGTGTCTGTGGGAATAAGGACAAATATTTAGAATGTAGGTTGGGATAATGTTGGTCTAATAAAGTGGCTGCTCTCCTTCAAGGTCCATGCCTTCACTAGCCCTGGGTAGTTGGCTTAGGTTTCCAGTATCATTTTGAGCATCGTTTCCCTCTTGTTGAGCAGGCGTGAAGTCCAGTTAAAGAGCTGTTGGTTAGCATCGAGGTGTGGGTACCAGCACTAGTACTGCACCCTTAGGGTCACTGCCCCCTGGTGGTAGGTGCTGTGATTCATAGGCATCATAGTGGGAACAGGCTACTGCTTCTTTTCTACCTTTGAAAGCTTGCATGGTGCCTTCTGGTACCACAAAAGGTGGTCCTCAGGGAGGAGGCTTTCAGATCAGTTCCAGCTCAGGGGCCTCTGGTCCCTGTGTCCCTCTTCCCTCCTTATCTTTGCTCCCAGTGCTAGTAAAGAGTGTTCAGGTTTTGGGGAAACGTGAGTTTTAGTAGAAAACCTAAGATAACTGAGGATGTGATAGACACTTCAGTTTGTTCTTTGATCTATTAGAGCAGTGGTTCTAACCTGTGGGTTGCGAACCCCACTGAGGCTTCCTATCAGATATCTTGCATATCAGATATTTACGTTATGATTCAATATGATAAGCCAGGATTGAGGGCTGTTACAGTTTAATGTATCTCCTATGGATTCATAAGGTAGATACTTAACTCCCACGTTTTTATGCTAATGGCCATGTGGAGGTGGGGCCTGTAGGAAGTAATTGTGATGGGATGAGGTCATCCAGGCAGGGTTTCTGTAATAGCACCAGTGGCTTGCTGTTTTTCTATGAGGCACTGTCCTCTGCTCTTGTGAGGGAGCAAGCTGTCTCTTCCTTCCAGAGCAACTTCCCGTGCTGTGCTCCTTGACTTCCCTCCTTCCGGATGGACCTGTGAGAAATAAATTTATTTTCATTATATATTCGTTGGCCTTACTCATTTGGTGGTAACAACATCAAAGGGAAATGAGGAAGAGTTTGGCACCCAGAGAAGGCCGGGGTGCTGTCCGTCCCAGTTGTACTAGGAAGCCCCTAATCCATGGATCTTGGGTAGAGTATTTGGGAAGTCTTCCTGGGTAGTGGGGAATGGCCGATGCCAGTCTCTCAGAGCTGCTGTGCACATGCCAACAAATCATAAAGGAGCCGCTTCCCGGAGAACCCTACTATTTCCAGTCACTTAGTCTTATCCAAGAGCTGAAAAATATTCATAAGAATAAAGATAAAATATCTATTCCCAGTTAAGGCAAAATCCACAATGGCTGGTACTTCCAAATAGCAAACCTCCAGCCACCCTGGAGGAATAATCCCACAATTGGTTAAGCCAAATAATTGACTTCAGTGTAACATTTTGAACACAAGAAGCCAGAGACTGCCAGACTATTGTCTGTGTTGATATTTGCTTTGTCTCCTGTGGAGCAGTTCGTCTTCGATATCAATATCTATTATTATTTAAACAAACATATTTCCTTGTATTTGATACCTTTCTAATGAATTGCAGCAAGCTAAGCTCAGCTATTACCCAACTACATGACATAGCACTAATCCTCTGAGGCAAATGAATAGGACACAAAAGTCTTAAAAGGGACATAAGAGCCACACTTAAAAGGGGCATGTAGGCACAGTCTACACTGTGGAGGCAGTCTATACTATGGAGGCACAATCTGCACTGTGGAGGCACGGTCTGCACTGTGGAGGCACGGTCTATACTGTGGAGGCACAATCTGCACTGTGGAGGCACGGTCTGCACTGTGGAGGCACGGTCTACACTGTGGAGGCACGGTCTATACTGTGGAGGCACAATCTGCACTGTGGAGGCACGGTCTACACTGTGGAGGCACGGTCTACACTGTGGAGGCACGGTCTGCACTGTGGAGGCACGGTCTGCACTGTGGAGGCACGGTCTGCACTGTGGAGGCACGGTCTGCACTGTGGAGGCACGGTCTGCACTGTGGAGGCACGGTCTACACTGTGGAGGCACGGTCTACACTGTGGAGGCACGGTCTGCACTGTGGAGGCACGGTCTCAGCAGGATGATGGACTACATAAGCTAAGGTCCAGAGACTTTGAATCCTGGTGTGGTACATGGCAAGAGTGAAGAGAACTCATATCCCATATCAGATAGATGCTAGGGTCTATACCGGTCCCTCTCAGGACAGGAGCTGGGCACTCCGTAGCTGAGCACTGTGGGTTGAGCCTGGCTGTCTCTTCTCCTTTTCTTATTTTGACAGCTTTTGACTTGAGTCCCAGGTCTGTTTGCCTGATTCATTCCTCCCCAACCCTTAGGGTCAGCCCGATACTCTACCCTCCGCATATCTTTGCTAGACATTTCCTTGCCAGAACAAGATTTTGTTCAGATCGACATGGCCTGAGCTCAGGTATTCTTTTCCACTGTCTGTGCAGAAATGGGACTATTTCCCCTGTGATTTATTAAATTCCTGGTAGCTAGAAGATCCATTTGTGTTGAAGTCTCAACTCGTATATCACCATGGGGGGTCACTATCATGTATTTAACTCTTGGGCGAATTCAGATGGAAGTAAAAGGGTCGGTCCTTGTGAACATTGATTTCCCACCAATGGTCTTGGACCACTTGGGACACTCCCAGTGGCAGCTGTTATGGATGGGATGATGAGACAGGGCTGAAAGGACATAGGGAGAATGGAAGTCACTATTACTATGACAATGATGTTAGGATCAGCATGAGTCACTTGGTTCCTTACAGGACTTAACAGTTATGGTGGCACCCACAACCCTAGCGTGCTGTATCCGGTGTGCAGAGTTTCATTTTCTTCCAGTTATTATGCACTGGAGGAGGCTCTGTCTTGTTTGTTTGTGGGGTTTTTTTTTTGTTTTTTGTTTGTTTGTTTTTACCAAGAGAAAGGGACAGTGAGAGGAGATTAAGAAGCTTGCTGTTTCTGTGTCATGAGCTCAGGGTTGTCGTCCGTATTTCCGGACATATCTAAGAAAGTGAAGCCGAGGACAGGTTAGGCCTTCTGCAGAGAAACACCGAGACTTGGTACAGTGTAAGTGATGCTAATTATGAAAAGTGTTGTTGGGCTTGCTGTTGGTTTATACCTATGTCTTGTGGTGGCGATGAACAAAATAGGGTGAGTAGAACTGTTGCAGATAACCAGCTGCGTGCTAACTGGTTCTCAGAAGACAGGAGGTACGGTGGGGGAAGAATTAGCCCCATTGTGGAAAACACAGTCAAGAGTAGTTTGCTTTACCACAGCCTCAGTTTCTCTCTCTGTTTGTTCCACTTTTTTCCTCCCTTCTTTCATTCTTCCCTTTCTTTTTTTAAATGTGCATATGAAGTTTTCATCATTTTCTTTTTTTACAGTACATTAAAGTCTAAGCATAATGAGAAAAAGACTAAGATAATATTTATTAGACTTGAGATTGAAATTCTGACAGAAAGTTGACAAGACAAACCCAATGAAGTCGAACTGTTCTTACAATGTGATGATTACTAATTATTATTTTTGGTCCTACTTAGATGCCATCCACCCAGCTGTGGGCTATTTTCTACTTAATGCAAAATAGGTGTTTTCAGTCTTCCTTCCTTCCTCCTTTTTTTTGAAATACAAAATATAAGTAAAAGACTGATAAGGTTAAAAAAAATCCCAAAGAAAGCATAATAAAAAAACCAAAACCAAAACCAAAAAACAACCTTCCAAAAATACCAATGAGTTTGTTTTATGCCGGCCATCTACTGCTGAGCACAGGACCTGCCCAAGTATGGTTTGTGTGTCTACTGATACTCCATTGAAATGTTGGAATATGGCCTAGTGCTTTGTGTTTGTTAATTTCTTGCCCCACAAGATTCTTACTGCAGACTGTCACACATCTCAAATATTGCTGTTTAACCTTGCCTCCCTGTTTCACTAATAAAGCTGATACCTGGGCAGGGCTGGAGAAAGGTAGGCGTGGAGAAGGCTCTTGGGCTCGGGGAGAGAAGGAACAGATGGATATCAGAGGAGGAGAAGGAAGAGGATCGCCATGGGATAAAAAGGAGCCACACGAGCCAAGAGGTGGAACTCTGAAGTTCCACATGGAAACTAATGGCCCAGATGAACAACATTTGCAAGTATTTTGGGATTATGGACGGTAGGTAGCCCAAATAGAAAGTATCAGAAGCAGATGACACGGGATGGAGGCTAGGAGATAACAGAAGGTAGCTTAGGAGGAAGCATCTGATGTGCCCCAGGTGATAAGGCTATTCTAAAATATATCAGGAGTCTGTGTCTTTATTGATTGTGAAAGCAGGTTAAGTAATATGCCATAGTAGCTATAAGCCTGACAATAAACATTTATTAGGCCATACCACTAAATTAACAGTAACACTGGAGAAAACTACTGTTTTCTTTGTGAGCTGTTGTCCATTGGAGGTAACCTCTGAATTAGGAGTAGGGGTTCATGTCACTTCCCCTTTCAGAACTGGGTGTCCGGTGCAGGCCTTGTGCATGCTGCCAGTCTCTGTGAGTTTGTTTTTCTGGCAGTCTTGTTTCTGGAATGCATTGTTTTCTTGGTGTCTTCCATCCCTACTGACTCCTACAGTCTTTCTTAACCACCACTTCCCCAGCCTTATCTTCAGAACCCCACTAGTTTCTCTTTCCTATGTTCTCATACCATTTCCCAAATCTGGAACTGTCTGTCAGTGACTTCCTGTGGGCCCTGTTCACACAGAAATTACACAAAATTCTGAAGAGCCTCTGCTTGTTGGTCTTCTTCACTTGTGTGATTGTGTATTGGGCTTACAGGAGAATTTGCATGCCAATCTGGAGAGCCTTCCTTAGTTTTCCTGGAATTAAGAGGATTTCCACCTCCCCCCAATATCTTAAGTGATAGAGATTTTGGAAAGTTGGCAATGGAAAGAGTCAATTAAGGGGGTAGTTTGATTTTGAGGTGCCCTAAATTCCAGACATGGAATTTAGGATTGTGAAGGGCATTCCCTCATACTCCCTGCGAACATGGGAGTGTTAGCTCTTAAGCTGACTGGTTAGAACGGTTTCAGTGCCTTACCAAATTCCAGCAGTATTAAGTCATGACTTACGGACACACTTGGCTATGCAATATAATTCATAAGGAATATGACTGGGCCTGGAAAGGCAGGTTTGCAGGAAATGTCACTGGCTAAAAGGATATTTTGCCTTCACTGTCTCACATACTTTCAGTTGATTTGCATGCTTTACTTAGCAAATCCTGTTTGCAAACATCTCCTTGCGTTTACTCTGCGATTCTTCCTTGCTGTGGGTGAGAAGAGCTTAGAGCAATGGGGTAGAGGTAGTTTCTGTTTGTTGTTTGTTTTTTTTTAATTTTGGGGGTTTTTTTGTGTGTGTGCGATCATAGGGAGTGCTGCCCACTCCTTTGTCTTCATTGAATTAATCTCCCTTACTTAATATGTTTCCTCTTCTAGAATAAATTGCATGCCCATTTAGACTGTCTAATGGAGTTATTCAGTTGTTGGCAATATGCATTATATCCAGTTCCACATATATCCTCTGACTTCTAGACAAACACACACACACACACACACACACATACACACACACACACACACACACACACACACACATACACACACAAATTAATCAGTCATTTTCTACGTATTTTTTATGATAAGACCTTTTTCCATGTATAGATGTGTTCCACATGCACACCACTGATCTCATTTTATTGGTAGGTCCAAATGCTAAAATCAGCATCACTGACTATAAGTATCCTTGGTTTCCTTAATCTTCATACATACATCCCAGGTGGAGGGTGCAGTCTGAGATGCTCAACCCCCTTCCTTGGGTTGAGTATGAGGTCGTTGGCTTGGTAGGTTGGCTCAGGTAAGAGAAGCAAACCTTTCCTTGCAACATTCTCATGGGAAACTCATATTTTTGTGCTGACATGCTTGGCACCTAAGTGGCTGGCTCGTCAGTGTCACAGAAATGACTCACTGGAAGGAAAATTTGGTGAGAGTAGAAAGAAATGAGAGAAGCTCTAACTTAGTTACTGGGAATGGACCTGTGCACTGACTCGTTCTTACTTTCTGATTGAAAAACACTGTGTCCTCTGGCAGACTGGGAGCTTCACAAACGGCTTAACAACTAGATTTATGCGTGTGATGACATTAATTGCCGAATGCTGTGGGCCACGTTTCCATCGTTGACAATAAGGAAAATGTCTATGTGGAGACTGTGAGTGGGAGAAAGATAGACTTGTCCTGGGGTGCGCGGGGCTGAGTCCATCTTCTAAGCTGTAGCTAATGAGAACCGTATCTTCAGCATTCACAACCCTTGGGGACTTGAGCAAAAGTAAAAGTGTAGTCATTTTAAACTTTTTTTATTAGTTGCTTTTGGTATCCACAGAGAGGGGTGTGTGTGTGTGTGTGTGTGTGTGTGTGTGTGTGTGTGTGTGTGTGCGTGCATAAAATGTGTGTGTGATAGAATATATGAATGTGTGTGTGTCTGAGTGTATGTGGGGTGAGTATATGTGTGTGTATGTTCACATGTGAGTGTGTCCATGTGAGTGTGTAAATGTGTGTGACTGTAAGCTGAGAAACATTAGTCTGTCATTTTTTTTTAAATTCCAGAAACTTCCCAGCATTAATTTGAAAACAAGGCCTCGACTTTAGCTGTTTCATTATTACTCTTGTGTCAATCTGAGGTGCCTGGTGTACTGAAACCAAGCCAAATATTTGTCTTAGAAGGTAGATGTGGACTGTGACAGTCAACATTTGGCTTTCTATATCTCAAATAACTTTTCATTTGATAATGTACAAAATAAGAATTTTGACTCATATAAACATAGTCTGGACACAGACTTTCTCATGCATTGAGGCCTTGTGCAAGTAAGTTAACTTCTGAGCTTCAGTTCCTTTACTTGTAAAATGGTGTGATATCAGATTCTCAGGGTGAGAGGCATCTTATGAGGCACTATAAGCAAAGAGCCTGTTGACAAGGACAAAGGCAATGCTGAGTCCAGGTGGGAGATTGTCTTAGTTACTGTTCTGTTGCTGTGAAGAGACATCATGGCCAGGGCAACTTATAAAAGGCAGCATTTCATTGGGAGGTGTGCTTACAGTTTCAAAGAGTGAGTCCATGATCAATATGATGGGAAAAAAGGCAGCAGGCAGACAGGCATGGTGCTGGGGCTGGAGCTGAGAGCTTACATCTGATCCACAAGCACACAGTAGAATGAGAGAGAGTGGTATGCCTCCTTCAGTAAGGCCAGCACACCTTCTAATCCTTCAGTAAACTGTTCCAACAACTAGGGGCCTAGTATTTAAATATCTGAGCCTATGGGGGCCATTAACAATTCAAAGCTTCCCAAAGCCTGTTGTAATGACGCCCCTCCCCTCCCACCCCCTGCACAAGAGTGGTTGCAGGTGGTGAGAACTGGCCAGATCCGGGCATATTGGGAGGTCCAGTGATTTTCAGTGGAGCGGATGTAGGAGGTGAGAACCAATGCAGAGTCAAGGATGACTAAAGGCTCTGTTGCAAGCAGGTCCTCCCAAGTCAGGTATGATAGGAGGTATGTTCTAGACAGTTCTCAGTTTAAGTGGCACGCTAAGACACTTGGGTAAAGAAACCAGGTGGGGCAGAAGCTTAACATTCAGGGAGAGGTATGGCCTGAACTTAGGCATTTGGGTGAAGAAGGCACATAATGCAGTGTTTCAGGCTGTGAAGCAGGATTGCATGCACACACACACACACACACACACAGACACACACACACACACACACACAGACACACACACACAGACACACACACACACACACACACACACACACACACAGACAGACACACAGACACACACACACACTCACACACAGACACACACACAGACACACAGACACACACTCACACCCAGACACACACAGACACAGACACACAGACACACACAGACACACAGACACACACACACACTCACACACAGACACACACACACACACACAGACACACACACACAGACACACAGACACACACACATAGACACACAGACACACACACACACTCACACACAGACACACACAGACACACACACACACAGACACACAGACACACACACTCACACACAGACACACACACACAGACACACACACACTCACACACAGACACACACAGACACACACACAGACACACAGATACACACACACACACTCACACACAGACACACACACACAGACACACACACACACACACACAGACACAGACACACAGACACACACACACACACACACACACACACACACACAGACACACAGACACACACTCACACAGACACACACACACACAGACACACAGACACACACACATAGACACACAGACACACACACACTCACACACAGACACACACAGACACACACACACACAGACACACACACAGACACACACACTTACACACAGACACACACACACTCACACACAGACACACACAGACACACACACAGACACACAGATACACACACACACTCACACACAGACACACACACACAGACACACACACACACAGACACAGACACACAGACACACACACTCACACACAGACACACACACACAGGCACACAGACACACAGACACACACACAGACACACACACAGACACACACACACACGTAATGCTCTGCTCTGCTAAGTTCTGCTAGTGGCTCAAGTGAGATGAAGCTGGGATGTTCCATTGAATATGGAAACGTGGGACTCTGCTGACCTGCTGAGAGAGCTAACATGATAGAGGAATAGCAAATGATAGCGCAGTGAGGTAGACGGGCAGGCTGAAGGCAGAGGCCATCAAATGGTTGACAGGACTCCCTCTGCCCACAAGCCAGAAGATCCTAACCCTTCAGAGTCCCATTCTCTCCTTCACTTTTCTTTTATTTTGCTAACTCTGTCTCTCTTTATCAGCCCCTTGGAATAAGCTGAGGTGGCATTCCTTTCTAGATAGTTTGTCTCCAGCCTCTATTGAGCTCAGGGTCTGCAACTACTTCCTTCTCTGTCCAGTGGCGGAAAGATGGCTATAACTGTATTTTTCAGACCATAAGACACACCTGACCATAAGATGCACCCAGTTTTTAGAGCAGTAAAACAAGAAACACAGCAATTGGACCATTATAAAGTGCACCCTAAATTCTGCCCCGCTCCTTGTGGGGGAATAGTCAAAGTCTGTCTCTGACTGAGGTAGAATGTCTTATGGGTGGATTTTAGGTGATTCCCCCAGCCTGTCTTTGGCAAGGTTTATTTTTCTCTCAGTTTTGGCATCTTCTTGGCTGGATCTGTGACAGCATAAGCCAGCTTGAGCATTTTTTATACGTGCCCTGCTGCTGTCATGTTGTGCCAGCTGGGCGTAGTTTCTTGCTGCCCACACAGGCTATAGGAAGAGAAGGATGCCAGTTAGAGTAGCTCATACAGGTGGCCTGGCTCTCGGTTGGGTCATCAGATATGACTTGCCACCCCCAGCTCATAACTGCAAAGCATCTTTATGACCAGCTCATATAGACAGGAGAGGTATTGGTTTTTAATGCTGTGCTTTGTCCGGGGTTGATTTAGGAGTTTTGTCATAGCTCTTGCCTAAGTCTTTTCTGAGGCAGCTCTTGTTCTCCAGTGATCTTCTGGTGTCATATCCTGGTGTCACACCTATGATTAAGATAAAGAGTAACAGTAGTGAAAAGTGGACATTGGTGCTTGTGAACCCAACCTCCCTGAGGATATCAACCTCTCACCCACCCCTCACTAGCTTCCATTCTCATCGCCACTTGCTGTAACTTCTTCTTCTTTTGGAGGCCACTCCTCCCGGGCCTGTTGTAACTAGAAAGGGAGGTGGGAGTGTTCAGGGAAATGTACACTTAGTCTCTTAAGTCGCTTACTTTCCAGAACTCCAGTTTCCTTGATTACTTTGGTGCAACCCTGTGCATCTTGTTATTTTTAATTGTGTGAGGCTATATTGCCGCACTTTCCATGTGAATCCCAGAAGTCAGGTGGGTTTTGCCCTGCGCTGACATTTCGGAGCTGTTGTTAATCTTGCCAGGATGTCAGGCTAGCCCCCGCCTGATGTCATAGCTGCTGCATTCCATCACCTTGCCTCTTTAAAAATGACATCCTTTTATGTGTTTGCTCTGATTATTAACATATTGATTACAAACATAAATGGCTTCACCAATATTATATAGATGCAGACACTATGCACTGATCGGCTCCTTCTCTGTCTTCCTCTTTCCTTTAAAACTGTCTCTTTTCTGTTTCTGACTTATTTCACTTAATGTGGTGCTCTCCTCTACATCCATTTTTCCTGAAAATTCCTGGATTTCTTCCTCATACATACTGCACCTATCATATTCTTATACATCTACTGAAAAGCCCCATAGGCAGATTCTGTATCATATCTGCTCTGATTAGTGCACAGTAAGCATGGGCATGAAGGCTTCTCTTTTATATGCCAGCCTGATTTCCTTAGGTGTGTGTATGCAGCTGTGGTACAGCTGGATGATATGGTAGTGTCAGCACAGATTTACACACCCAACAACAGTATATAAGGGTTCTCTTTTCATGCCCTCACAAGGCTTTGTTATTTTTTTAATTTGTTGGTTGATTGATTTTTAAAATTTCATACTGGAATATATTTTATATTGGATAGATTCCCTCTCCACCCCTCTCCACTCCCTTCTCATTAGTGTTTCTTGTTGATGACAGTTGGCATGAGACGCCATCTCGTTATAGTTTTGCTTTTCACTTCCCTGATGCCAAAAGATTTTTAGCAGTTCTCCAATATGTTTGTTGGGCATCTGTACATTTTTTTTGAAAAGTGTCCATTCAATCACTTGCCCATTTTTAATTGCATTGTTTCTCGTTAACTTCTTGGAGTAAACTATATGTGCTGGGTATTCATGCTCTTTCTGATAAAGCTGGGAACATGTCCTCCCATTCTGCAGGCTCCTCCTTCGCTCTGGTGATTGCTCCCTTGATTGGGCAGAGGCCTCGAAGTGGGAATCACATTGGTCAGGCCTTCGTTCCTTTGCATTTGAAATCCCTGAAGTGAAACCCTTACTTTTGCCAGCTGTGAAGCGGTTTTCTTATGTTTTCTCCTAGTATTGTCTGCACTTTAAGTCTGACTTGTAGTTTTCTGTCTGCTTGGAGTTGATTTTTGTACAGAGTGAGGGATAGTGTTCAGCGTTCCCTGTGAGGATATTCAGTTTCCCCAGCAGAGTCTGCTGAGACTATCTGTTCCTTGACACTCATTTTTGTCAACTTCATCAAAAATTGGTTGGCTGAGTATGTACCAATTTATTTGTTCTGGGTCCTTTATTCCATTACATTCCTCTATATGTTTGCCAGAATGTTCTTTTTTTCCTTCTTTTTCTTCTTGTGTTTTTCATGATGGCCTTCTTAATAAGGAAGTAACAATACAGCTTGGTGTATTGGCTTGTTATATAATGGTGACTTTATTTCCAGCTGTAGTGGTAGTCCTCTGTAATGGTGGACACTGTAATGTAGGGCATACTATCACTGTGGCTTTGTAGGTAGGTCTTAGCATGATGCCTTCCCTTTAAGAGTTGAAATGACTCACTTCCCTGTAGGACTTACAAGAGCTGGAACTTGATGCACCTGTGGTCTAGATGGCAGAATACGTGGGGTGAGCCCTCTGTGGTCCCTTACACCACCTCAAGTGATGAGGATTTCTATAGGCGGTGTTAATGCTGGTTAAAGTGATAAACGACTTGACGCTCTTAATCTTAAGATCTGCACTCTTTGTGGGAAGATGTATGAGCTGAAGTCAGAGCTTTCCCAGTGTGACAATCACATACGGCCTCATCAGCGGAGCACATCTGATAAGGCTTGTGACTGGCAAGCGTAGAGGACCCACACAGGTGCAGCACCAACAACAATTGTGCAAGTCTTCTCTCAGCTGAAGTGGGTGTGTCTTTCCAGGAGTGAGACCTTGCTGTGCCTTCTCAAGAAAAGATCAGTTGTTGGGAGCTTTTGCCCCTCTTCTTTAGGTTGAAATATGTTTAAGGGTTTGAGTAAGAAGTTAAAAGCTGAATATATAGTTCATCTTAACCATAGTGAGAATGAAGCTCAGTTGTCAAGGTGTCTGCCCAATGTGGGCAAGACTCTGAATTTGAACTCCAGTGCAGCATAAAATAAAAAAATCAACATCAAACTGAAAGAAGATAGATAGATAGATAGATAGATAGATAGATAGATAGATAGATAGATATGGAAAAAATAATCTTGGCTGAGATGCTGGGACCAATGAAGAATGAGAAGGTCAGATTGTTACCTATGCTGATCTCAGCTTCTCTCAAGGTCCTCTTAGGATGAGTGCTTTGGGTATTGGCTGAACACTCATTTGCACATTACATGCACCCTGCAGTCTTTTTGTCAAAGTATCCACCAAGTGTCAAGCAGGAGTGATTTGCAGCTGAAGCAAACTTGAAATTCCTCTTAACTAAATTTCAGGGTAGAAGGAGTTCGCATAGAATGTGGGCTATGCCGGGTCTAGATTGTGGAGTGTTGTGTGTGTGTATTCATGTACGTATGTCCTTATTTATTCTGTTTTATGGTATGGAAACATGCCATTGCTAGCCACCAGGACACTCTGAAGGCAGTTAAGGGCAACAGAACCACAAAGTTCTATGTTTGAAAGGTGGGGAGCAGTGACTGTTAAGGCTGCTGCCTTCCCTCCCAGGGGAGGATTCCACCTGAAGGAGTCATGCCCCAGGGCTGAGGGCAGGTTCTGTGACTTGCCAGTTCTAGAGGGCAGTATCACTCTCTTTCTCCCCCAGAATTACAACACACACTCCTATGGTACAAAACTCTAAGGGTAGAGCCACTTTCTAGAGATAAGACTTTGTCGAGCCACTTCCTCTTCAGGTGGTAATACCCATGAGACCCTAAAATGAGGCTACGCTGCTCTGTCTTCCCACAACCCAAGCAGGATCAGCTCAAACCTTAGGACCCTTTGAAAACAGGTCTAGGCTTCAGCACCCTAGGGGTTCACCAGAAAATACAGTAAACTCCTTTAAAGTTAGCCTGCTCTGTAGACCACAGGTCATCTTCTCTATAGCGGCAGCAAGTCTGCAAGATGTGAGCCGGTTTGTTATAGAGCTGACTAACAGTTTTCTTTCCCACTGGAAGTCTCTTCAACTCTCAGCCCTACCAAGTGAGACTCCATCTGCCCAGTGACCATGGTGTTGAATGGTAGATGCTGCGACACACTGTTTCTTGTACTAAGATGTTATCCCAAGACTGGATTTCAGCAGGCTCTGTCTGAAATTTAATCCCAGCCCTCTCCCATGCCGATACACCCATATAGGCAGATTCATTCTTGTTTTAGTTCTATGCCATAGAATAACAGGCTAGTGTTTGGTGCCTCTCTCATATACCATCTTGTTCCACCCTAGATGCAGATCCGTTTTAAAAATCCCAACTCCCTGGTGCTGCCCATTATAGTCTCAACTCAGTGCTTCCAGATTCCAAATCTGATTTACTTGTTTATCTTATGAATATATATGCCTGATGAACATATATGTGTACTGCATGTGGCAGGTGTTCCAAGAGGCCAGGAGAGGCTGTCAGATTACTTGGAGCTGAAGCTAAAAGTGGTTATAAGATGCCATGTGGGTACTGGGAACTGAACCTGGGTCCTTTGCAAGATTAGCAAGTGTTCTTAACCACTGAGCTGCCTCTCCAGCCCACTTCCAACTCTCTGTCTGATAGAGGACATGAGCATGGTGTTACTTATGAAAAGGAGTGAGTTCATTTTTTAATGTAATAGTCAATTAGGTCTGTTTACTAGATCCCTTGGCTCTCTCTTACCCTTGCCTGGTCGTGCTGGGGCTTGGGAATGGGGATTTAGACTTCCTATGGCTACAGCTCTCCCCACTAGAAGAAAATAAACATTCTGAGGCAAAGGTGGGTAGTTATAACACAGCGAGCTTAAGGCATAACTGTGAATTCCACTCATAAACATCCTTCACGCTAACCTCAGAGAGTAGACATTTTTATCTAGGACGCTGGGAGTAATGAAGAAGTAAGTTCTGTTTATGATATCTAATACTTGAAGATGCCCAACAACACTTGTCCTCTGGTGGAAAGGAGGAACAGAGGATACAACACTGTGCCCTCTGTTTTCTCTAGGCCAGCACGCCAGCTCTCAGGTCTCTGACCACACTGCAATTAGCACTGCTTCCTCCTACCTTACCACATTATGATCATATTTCATATGACTTCCACATATTCCTGGGCTCTCGGCTCTGCCACTTTCTCAGTAACTTAGGCTATGTTTCTTATGGGATGCTCTAAGGTGTTGGGGGGTATTCTGTTGACACTCTCTGTTCACAGTACTGTGACTCACATCTGAATGACTGTTCTATGTGGGACGCAGATATTGCTGTCTCCTTTTAGCCCTTTGGGCACTGTGGTACAATGGAGTGATTCTTACCTTTAAATGGAGGTATGGATCGACTCACACTTTATGCATTCTTTAATTTACTTAGTAGACAACCCCATTCAAGAAGTGTCAGATCCTGAGGATTCAAAGATAATGGGGACAGCTTCTCCATTCTAGAAGTTTATAGTCCAGTTAAAGAGAACCTACAAATAAATGGTGGTGCCTTGAGAATACAGAAGAGGGAGACTCTCATCTCTGAGGGGGGATCAGAGAAGGTTCTGCAATGACACGACTCTTGAACAGAGGAAGAGTCTGCACCTTCTCTCTTCCCCTTGTCCCTCCTTTTCCTCCTTCTCTTCTCCCTATTCCTTTGCCTTCGGGAGCAAAGCTGTATAGCGTATGTGTTACTTGGGTGAGAAGGGCTGCTGACCAGGTTCAGGAAGGGACGTTAGAGCATGGGTTGTTTAGGGAGCTACAAGTGGATCGTTTGACTTGTTCTTGCTAAGTTGAGAGCAGAAAATGGGATGAGGGCTACTCGAGAAGCGGAGGATACTTGTAGATTATAGTGATCACACTGTAGTTCTTGAAGGAGAGGATTCATCTGTGACATTCAAACCAATGTGAGACCTGGGATGTGTCACCTGGGTGTCGGGTGTAGCTTTGCAGTTCTTCCGAGTAGTCTTGTGAATGAATGGCTGCTAGGAATGCAGGTGACGTGGAAGAGAATATTGCATTTCAAATTCTTCTTCTTTCACTCCAAAGACTCGCGATCTTGTACAAGGAATGTGACATCTTCAAGCAAGTGTCTTTAGAGATAACGGTAAGTCTAAGAACACCTTTCTGAGGTTACTGTGAGACTGTGAGTAAAGGGAAAGACGCTAACAGTATCTATTCAGTGGATGCTTCTTCTTCCTTTCCACACCATTTGCTCCATACTTTTTCTCTATCCCATTCTTTTTATTTGTCATATAAATTTTGTGTCCTACATTGTTCAGTAGCCATTAGCCACATATAGCTACTGAACATGTGAACTGTGAGAAGTCTTAATTGAAGTTGGGTGTGAAACTCACTCTGCCTTGTTTACAAGCCACTATTTCCAGGGCATTCCTCCCCTAGCTCAGGTGACATAGATTTTTTGAGTTTTTAGAGGTCTTCCTAAAGAAAGCCAGATTTAGCTGGATCCTGAGGTGGCCTTCAGTTGCTCTCTGGTGAACCCTTCTTTCTTCCTACATTGATTAAAAAAAAAAAAAAAAAAGACCAAGTCTTACTTTCAAATTTATTTCCACTTTGTGATTGTATTTTTTTTATAGAATTGTGGAAATGGACTATATAGGTAAAAATGAGATACCAACTGCCTTATTAGCAATTATTTTCTGTTGGCTACATGTTTACATGATACACTAAGGACATATATACATTACTACATGTAAATCATGTGTGAGCTGGAGTACTGTGGCACACATGTATAGAGGTAGTGGTCAGAAGACAGCTTTTGGGAGTCTACGCTCTCCTTTCACCATGTCAGTTCCTAGGGTTGCAGTCAGGTGACCAGGCTCGGCTGTACCCTTACTTGCTGAGCCATCTGGGTTATGAGAATTTCAGTTTGCGTCTTGCTTCTGCTTGGCACTGTGGTTCTGGTTGTTGGAAATTCTGCTGCAAGGAGTGATAAAACTGACATAGCTGAACTTAGAAGTCTTGCAGAAGAAGACAAACCAACCAACCAAACAAACAAAAAACCCACAACAATAGGAATTAAAGAAAAAAAAAACCTTAAAATTCCATATCATAATACGTACTGTGAAGGTAAGTGTCTGTGGACATTAAAGAGAATGATGTGATTTAGACCATCTTGAAAAGAAAGCTGCCCAGGGAGATTCATTAGTGCTGAGCCTTGAGAGAGCAGCTTCTCTTAGGGAGTATCCAGGAAAGTACAGACACCCTGCCAGATACTACCTACTGACTCATTCAATATCTGCTTGCCATCTTCAGCAGTGGGAGAACACACAAATGCTAACATGTCCATGCAGGCTCCCTCATTTCTTGGAACTTGTGCTCTGGTGAGAAGAAAGGCAGAATGTAAGGACACTGTGGCCAGTGTGTGGGACATGGACCTTTCTCCTTCCTTCTCATGCAGAACTACCACAGAGCGTGGCTTTAATGGTGCACATTCCTTGGACCAGTGTGTTCTCAGCATGCATATTGGCCCCTTTATTTCTTCTTACCACCCAGGGCTGACTCAGACTCCTCATCTCAGAAACAAACGCCTGTAATAAACACTTAATTGGTTTCCTCACCTGAAGCCTCTTAGTCACCTTCATATATTCTGGGCGTGACTGTCATTTCAGTCTTGTTGAAATACTATCGAAAAACATACTTTCCTTCTTCACATCTTCTAGAACCTTCCTGGCAGAGGATCAGTCTGCTGGGAAGTCCTGTACATATTTCACTTCCCTGTTTGCCCTTCTCTCCTCAGAGTCAGAGATGAATAGCCTGCAGACATTCTCCTTAGCTCACTTTCAAACAGACAGTAAAACTTAACTTCTAGACATTAATGTGAATTTAGTCGCATCTGGAAGGAACATCTAGATTTCTGTTACATTGCTATGAGTTATTACAGACTGAGCCACGGTCCAGCTATTTTATGTTTGTGCTGCAGGTCATTGTGGTGCCATTGAATTTGGATGGGACTTCCAGAGACTATCTATGTAATTCTTGTGGTCCTATGTGGCATCCCAAGGACACCCCAGTGAGTTTTGAGGCTCAGTGGATCTTTGTGTGACTGCTGCTGCTGTTGTAGTTTTGGCTCAGCTGTCTCTAGTACTGTTCGACACTCCACAAAGTCATGGGGCTGCTGGCTTATTACTTGGCTCTATTTTCTTTTCTTCCTTTAAACAGTGAGGAATAGCCTGTAAGCTGGGGGGCATGGTGTTTTAGGTCTCTTAAGCAATTTAAATGGTGACTCTCTGTGGGAGGTAAGCTTTCCTTCACCATTAATGTCTTTGAGGTCACAGACAGAAAAGGAGCCAATGTGAGCAGAATACAGTTTCTCAGTGTTCTTAGAACAAAATTAAAAATAAAATCACATATCTATTTTTGCCAGGTTGTTCAAATGCATCAGCGTCACTCGGAATGATGAGATACATCCTTCTGAGGCAGCAAATGAACTCAGAGCCATCGACTTCTTTTCTATTTTCCTTTGTGGGAGATGGAGTGTGTGGTAGTTGGCTGACAAGAGAAGAACACATGTGATCTAGATTCAGTGAATAATAAGTGTTTATAAAATAAGAACAAATGAGAGCCAATAGAGCGTTAAAATTTTGGCAATTCCTTAAAACTCTCCATGTATTAATTTCGTTTCTGATGACAGGAAAAGGCACAAAACAATAGGTGTTAAGAAGTTCTCTTGTATACTCCATTCTTGTGTTAGTTTTTTCCACCTCATTATGACAAAATACCTGACTTGGACTATTAACAGCAGGAAATTTGTTGTTGTTGTTGTTTTTGCTCACATTATGGTATTGTACATGGTAGAGGATGTTTCATCTTGTGTTGAACAGGTGGGTAGCAGAGAAAGAAAGAAAGGGAGTTAGAACTTTTACAAGCATATCTTCTAGTTTTTTCCAACTAGCCCTAGCCTCTAAATTTTCCAGAGTATCCCAAAACAGGACTATTGGCTGGAAACAGGTTGGTTAGCACATGAACCTGTAGGAGATGTTTCATATTCAAACCATAACTCTTTACCTCTTCTTTCTAAAGGCTCATGGCCATTTCATAATACAAAATGTATTTAGACAGTCTCTAAGAGTCTCCAAAGGCTTAATACCTTCAACTTTACTTATCTCTGGAACTTGGACTTCTTGATATGAGCACTTTGGCCTTTCTGTCTGCAGTCTTAGGGCCCTCTCTTTTGGACTGGCTCCACTTCTTGCCTACTGCTTCCATCAGCTTATGTCCCTGTTAACAATATCATAGAGTCTGTGAGGAAGCTTGGGTTTACCCTCCGAGCTTCATAAAGTAACATTTCAGGGTCTGTCAATAGGGACTTCAATCCTGCCACACTTTACCTGGTTTCTCAGACACTCTTTGATGACTAGGAGGAAGCCAGTGTGATCCTATTCTTCATTCTACATTCCTGTAAACCTAGCCCCAGACACTTGTAGACAGAGTCTCCCATGAGTTTAAGCAACAGTTGGGACTCCTTTGACCATGGCTGTAGTGATATCTAAGTGCCGGAGTGGCCAAACCTGGACAACTACTGACCTAACTGGTCCTATCTGAGAAAGAAATTCTTGTATTTTTTTCTCACATGAAACTCAGATGAGTTTCTAATTTTATACCATGAAGCATGGGATGAGTGTGTTCTGGTGTATTCTGTAGATGTCCTAGGAATATATTTTCTACCAGCCCAACACAGATTGCTTGGCTCATTTGTAATATCAATACTCTCTTTAGAAACCATGCTTTCATCATGCCCAGCATCATATAGACTTTTATTACCCAACTACATCCTTCCCACACATCATTATATTCCAATTTTTGCTCCTGATTATCATGGTAAAGCTGTCAAAAAACAGGCACCAAAAATCCATGCAATTGACTGCTTCATGGTTTTGAAATTTCTTTTACTATGTTAATCAGTTGACCATACTTTTGGCTTTTTCAAAAGTATCAGGAAGTAGACAAAGCACAGGCAAATTATTTGTCAGGAAGAAATAGGAATGCTTTCTGAACCAGTTCTCCCTGAATCCTTTATCTTACCTGAAACTCTGTGAGCATGGTCTTCACGCTCTATATTCCTATTGGCATTTGACCACCTGTGCTCCCACTAGAATCACTCAACAAGCTCTCCCCTAGCATTCTCCTATAAGGCAATTTTGATGGCCTCTGACTAAGATGGTTAAATGAACAGAAATGATGACATTGCACTGATGGTTTTCTGCTTTAATTGCTACTCATATAGCACATTGTTGTGATAAAATACTTGACATAGGCAACTTAAAGGAAGGAAAAATATTTTTGTTTCATTGTTTCAGAGGGTTTAGTTCATATTCCCTTGGTCATACGAACTTGGGAAAAACAACATGGACAGGAGAGCATGGCAAGGGAAGGACTAGAGAGTAGGAGACTAGGCATGACCTTCCAAAGTGTGTTCCCAGTGGCCTACCTGTTCCACCATTTAAGTGTTCAAAACTTTCAAAGACAGAGCTGCCAGTGAGAGACCATCATGAAATGTGTGACACTATGGTAGGCATTTAATATATAGACCGTGACATTTCTCCATCTGTATGTTTTAAGTTTGTGGAAAGAAACAGTCAACATAGCACCCATCACAACACCTTTATGACTACCCTCCTTACTCTGGGTCCCAAGACTTCACTCTATAATACCAAGACTTTTTAAACGTTTTCTATTTATGACTGATTTTTGTCCAAAATCTTTTTTTTAATGACTCCAGGCACGCAGGACTATTAAATGGATATACATTCCAAACATTTACTGTAACCATATCATAAAATTTATTTTAAAACAATTCTTTCATAGGTATATAATTGTCTTACCATAACGATAAAATTGATAGAAAGGCTGGGAAGATGGCTCAGTCAATAACATTCTTGTCGCATGAGCATAAGAATTGGAATTTTATCCCCAGCACTCATGTAAAAGCCTGGTGTGGCAAAGCACTCCTGTAAATCAAACACTAGGGAGGTAGACACAAGAGGATCCCTGGGTCTGGCTGGCCAATCATTCTAGCTAAATTAGTGATTTCCACATTTCAAAAACTAAGGTGGAGAGCAACTGAGGGACAACACTCAGCATCAGCTTTGTGCCTTTGCATGCATACATGACCCGACATAAAAACACATGTACACATAATCATAAATATCAAATGTATATATGGAAAAGTTGAAGTCAAATTTGAACACCTATGAAGTGGATATGCTTGATTATTTTTTGCATAAACAATTACATCTTGGGGTCTGGAGAGATGGCTCAGTGGTTAAGAGTAGTGGCTGTTTTTGCAGTAGACACTGACTCATTGCTCTGCTTGGCTTTGTGGTTAACAATCATCTATAGCTGCAGTTTTAGGGAATTTGATGCCTTTTTCTATTTTCTATGAGCACTGAATGCATGTGGTACATAGATATGCATGCAGGCAAAACATTCATGCACATTAAATACAAATAAAGGAATTACAACCTCACTAAATATTGATAATGTAGGACATTGGATATCTTCACCATTTTTCAAAGTTAATCAATATTTTGATTTGATAATTGGCAATGCTGAGAATGCCTAACAATGCCAATCTGCATAAATATGTAGTATAAAGTGGCAGAAGTGTGCTTAGGACAATTTCATTAATTGTTGAAAATTCTGCCTTAATCTCAAGTTAAAATTAATTAATAGTTAGTTTTTAAAATGAAACTCAAGCCAGCAACTCAAACAGCAATTTTCAGAATCCAATATTCGAATCCAATACCAATTCAAAGGTATATTTATTTGATTCTTGCATGGTGAGAAATGATAGTAAGAGAACATTAAAAGTATTTGTTTTCATACTTAAATTATTATGTTTCTATAAGAGAAAATTTTGCATATGCAGTGAATAGACCCATTATAATTCATAGCAAAACAGCACTGCTAAATCTGAGCTGAAGTGTCTCAACGTCCATTGGTGTTGAGTCACAAGGCAGCAAGTTCTGTGCAATATGCACTTGTTTTAGGTTCAGAATCAGAGATGCAGTAAAGTCCTAGGACATAGCACAGACAGAAGCTTCCAGAAACATCTTGGTCTAATTACATGCTTTAGTTTTAATTAATTCTTGGTCATTGGACATTCAAAACCCTTTTACTCCAAACATGTTTTTCATAACCTTCATGTTCCATTACATGACTTCATATGGCACTATGATGCACAGTTTAAGAAGCTGGAACTGATAGATCCAAGACGGTGGCCCTGACTATGCCCGGTGTCTGGTCAGCAGGACAGATCCTAGGGACCAGGCTAGGAGCTACAGACCACTAGACCTGGAGAGCCCTAGGTGAGAGGGGACCACACAGTGCAGAGCACAGATGGGTCTGGCCTTGGGCCATCCAACTGGTCCATGGAGGACAGGTGCCCAGTCCCCAGAGACTGGCTGCATACCCGACTACAAGCTGTAGCTGCACTCTATATCTCCGACTCTGTATCTGGGACTGAAATGTGGGTGGTGAAGCTCCCGCATCTGGATCTGTTGGCCCAGGGAAGAACACAGGAGAATGGGTGGATCTGAGGTCAGATCACCCTGCCAGTCCACAGAAGGCCCCATGGCCCCATGGCCACAGGAAGGGTCTCCAAAGCCCACTGCAGCCTATCTGTATCTGCACTCTCTCTGACTGAGCTGTGGGTTACAGAGCACCAGCTTCAGTGTCTGCTTACCCAAGGGGGAGCCCAGAGTGTAGATCTGGGGTAGATCTGACTTCAGATCACCCTGTCAGTCCACAGAGAGACCCAGAGACCACTCAGAGGGCCAAGGTGGCTGTGGACACGTTTCTGCACTCTCCAGTGGACTAAACTGAGGTGCCATGGCCAGAGCAGGAATGGACAGAAGCCTAACCAACTACCACAAGCCAGCAGTGGTATCAGCTCTCTCTGGAGGACTGAACCGAGGCCCCAGGGTCCCAGTGGTCAAGGTCAGGGTCTCCAAAGCCTAGCCAAAGGCAGACACTATCTCAGACTGAACCTTGGGCAGCAGAGCACCAGCACCAGCCTCTGCTGGCCCAGTGTGTGGAGCAAAGTCCCCCAAAGCTGAAACCAAGTCACTTGCCTGATTCAGGGAAAGCTCTGATCCCCACCGGTGAGGGTTCTTGACTTATAGACACTAATCAATGAACTACTCTTAATGACCAGTGAATGACAACAGAAACTATCTCCCAATATCAGAAACAGAAAGATGACTAAAGGACAGCATAAAAAAACACAAACAACAAACAACAAAAGCCAACATAATATAGCATCTCCAGAACCCAGTTATCCCAAAGAATTCAACCCTGGGAGCTCACACACAACTGAAGGACAAGAAAGTGACCTCAGATCCTTAGTAATGAAGATAATAATGGAGTAAGCAAATAAAATCCATACAGATTGAGGACCTTAGAGAGTCCAGGACAGAAGCCTATAGAGAGGAAATGAAGAAATCACTGGAAGAAATTCAGGAAAATGAAAACAATCAGATGAAGGAAATCAATAAAATGGTTCAAGATCTGAAGATGAAAATGGAAACAATGATAAAGATACAGACAGAAGAAAGCTAAGAATGAAAGAACTTAGAGAAGAAAACAGGAAATGCAGAGGTAAGCTTCGCTAACAGAATTTAAGAGATGGAGGAAAGAATCTTGGGCTAATATCCAAAATATATAAAGAACTCAAGAAATTAAACAACAACAAACCAAATAATCCAGTTAAGAAATGGGGTTCACCGGGGGGGGGTCTACTCAAACTGCTTGTACTAACCAAGGATAATGCATGCAGTAAATCTAGACCTCCTATTCAGACCTAGCCAATGGATAGCACATTCTCCACAGTTGTGTGGAGAGCGGGGACTGACTCTGACATGAACTATGGTGCCCCCTATTTGGCCACTTCCCCTTGGTGGGGAGACCTGGTCGCACTCAGAGGAAGGGTAAGCAGGCTACCAGGATGAGGCCTGATAGGCTGTGATCATATGGTGGGGGAGGAGGTCCCCTTCTATCACAGGTCTAGGGGATGGAAATAGGGTGAAAGAGAGAGGGAAGGAGGAACAGGAAGATACAAGTGAGGGGATAACATTTGAGATATAATCTGAATAAATCATTTAAATAAAAAAGGAAATGAGGTTCAGAGCTAAACAGAGAATGCCTAACAGGAATATAGAATGGCTGAGAAACACTTAAAGAAATGTTCAATGCCCTTAATCACAGAGAAATGCAAATCAAAACGACTCTGAGATTCCATCTTACACCTACCAGAATGGACAAGATCAAAAACTCAAATGACAGCACATGCTGGTGAGGATGTGGAGAAAGGGGAACACTCCTTCATTGCTGGTGGGAGTGCAAACTTTTACAACCACTTTGGAAATCTCTTAGAAAATTGGGAATAGTGCTACCTCAAGACTCAGCTATTCTACTCTTTGAAATATACCTGAAAGATGCTCCACCACACAACAAAGACATTTGCCCAACTATTCATAGCAGCCTTATTCATGATAGCCACAACCTGGAAACAACCTAGATGTCCCTCATTTGAAGAATGGATAAAGAAACTGTGGTACATTTACAGTATGGAATACTACTCAGCTATTAAAAACAAGGAAATCTTGAAATTTGCAGGCAAATGGGTGGGACTAGAAATGATCATCCTGAGTGAGTTAACACAGACCCAGAAAGATATACATGGTATATACTCACTTATAATTGGGTACTAGCCCAACATGAACGTCCTCTGAGAGTCTGCACTCAGCACAGAATTGGGACAGATGCTGGGATTTGCTATTGGGACTCCAGGTGAGAGAGGTATGGGAGAATAGGGAAATAGAAGGACCCAGAGGGACTTGGAACCCTACAAGAAGATCATCAAGGCTGGTATATCTGGACCCGGGGGGCCTACACAAATTACTGTACCAACCAAGGACAATGCATGCAGTAAGCCTAGACCGCCTATTCAGGTCAAGCCAACGGACAGCACATTCTCCACAGTTGTGTGGAGAGCAGGGACTGATTCAGACATGAACTCTGGTGCCCCATATTTGACCATTTCCCCTTGGTGGGAGGCCTGGTGGCACTCAGAGGAAGGGTAAGAAGACTACCAGGATGAGACCTGACAGGCTGTGATCATATGGTGGGGGAGGATTACCCTTTTGTTACAGGCCTAAGGGAGGGGAATAGGGTGAAAGAAGGAAGGAGGGGAGAAGGGGACGATATAAGTGAGGGGATAATAGTTGAGATGTAATCTGAATAAATTATTTAAATGAAAAAGAATAAAAAGAATTCCCACTTCCCTCAAAAGAAACTGGAACTTAGACTACTTGTTTTGATCCAGTGGAGAACAGTGATGTAATAGTTTTGGTGCCAGAGTGCGGATAGTCTGAAAATTTTAGAAGCATGGGGAATCATTATTAACCAGTTTTGCCAGCCTTGATATGTATTAAAAGGAGGGCTTAGTATTAGAATGTCTTTCAGATCCTATCTCATCCCATCCTCCAACTCAGGGATATACTTTCAGTATTTATTTGTTGATAAAAAAGACAGATTCCCAATTCCTGTTGTCTCTGACAACGGAACTTTGACCCAATGATACTCATTTTACCTGGTGGTACCAACAACATTTTATACAAAGCATCTCATTGTACAAGTGTGGCAAAGAAAGGTTTAGTTTGTGATAAGCAATAGCCTGGGTATGATTCATTAAAAATGGGGTTATTCAAATAGACATGTGGAAATACCCCGTAATCATAGTCATGTCAACTTAGGATACAGAGTAAGAAATGTTGGGTATTGCTTGACAGGTCACCCTGAGCTATTACAATTTAGAAATCTCTTCTCAGTTTCCAGAAAAAAAGCACAGCGTGCTTAGTGAAATTTGAAAATCGAACTATACATGAAACATAGTAGACATACTTAGGCTAAAAACCGCATGAAGTATTTGAAACAGAAACTTCACCAAGTAGCTTGTGCTTTATGATTTTGTCTGCTGCTGGGGATCAAACCCAGGGCCCTGTGCTTGCTAGACAAGCATTCTACCACTGAGCTATAGCCTCTACTTGGAGTCCTACACTCTTCTTGCTGTTGTTGCTATTTCTAAATGCTGCTGCCCTGCCTTTAGGTAACCATAGTGGTAACAAGTGGTAACCGACTTCCTGTACAGCTGTCTATACAGGAGCGCTGACTCATTCTCTTAAGCCATTTCAAATCAGTGTCAAAGGCTGTAGGGGTGGATCCCCTCAGGGACTCTTGCTTTTGTTCCTGGCCCTGAAATTCCTAAGGCAGTCACTGATTCTTCCTTGTTCCCTTGTTCCATTCTCACCGAACTAGAGATTTTGTCACACACTTGCATACTTATTATGTGTGATAAAGATAGAATCAAAGGTGGAGATTTCTTTGGGCCAAATTACGGCTTCAAGTGTTGAGCAATAGGACAGGGGAAGATGGAGGGTGGAGGATGGAGGGTGGAGGATGGAGGATGGAGGATGGAGGATGGAGGATGGAGGACAGCACAAGTTCATCAGAATCCCCATTTTTGAAGTGGAGGCAGAACATTGTCCATGGCAGGCTTTGCACTTCTCTCTTCTCTCATTTGAACCTGATTTTTAAAAAGACTGGAGTTCATGCTTGTCTCTTATTTTTACACTACTCTCTCACTTGCTCCCTCTTGCTCAGAAGAAAAGCTGTTTTCAGCTTAGTTAATTGATAAATGTAGTATCCTCAAATCTCAAAACCGTCAGGTGATAAGATCAACGATATTTTCCAGAAATCATGTAGGGCACTATCATAAAGGCCAAGAAGCAGCCAAGGTAGCAAATGTTCTCATTAGAGCTCTGTCTCCGTGGGGCAGACATACCTGCAGAAATGGCTTCCACCACATGCCCACCCTAAGGGTCAAAAAGGCTTGTTTCTTAGGAGTTTGGAAAAGAAACACCAAAAATGAAGCTCCTATTTGCTGGATGGACTTTTCTCTGCCCTGTGACATTTGCTTGGTTATGGAGTCCAATCTGGACACGGTGTGTGGCGATGTTAAAAGAGAGTTTTTGCTTAAGCCTCTCACAGCTGAGAGGACATGAGAGTTTGAAGGCAAGAGCACACGAGTTTGAGAAATGCTGCTTACTTCCATTTGTGCTTCCCCAAGACTGTCAACTAAGCCCATTCTTGGCATGGTTTGGTGGATTCATAGGACATTTTGAGTGAAAACAGCTTGATTTATGTGTGAACAGGGAGCTCTGGGCTAGCGAGAGCAGACGGAGGATAAATGAGGTCATGGCAACATGCTGTACCTGAAATATTATGATGAGCAGCACGGGTGCTGTGGAGGTGGAGGGGTACAGTGTAGAGAAGAAGGTAAAGGACCAAGGAAAAGTCCCTTAAAAACCTAGGCCTCTCAGGTCAAGCAGTTTCCCGGCAGCTCTTGGGGTCACAGAAGCTCCCGGGACAGCCTTGGTTTCTCAGACGCTATTTCATTATCAAACCCCGTGCTGAGAATCCAGATCTCTGCGCCCCGATTCTCCCATCTCTTTCATCCTTCCCTAGTTCTAAAGAAAAGCTTAAGTAGATATTAAATAAGTTGAGCAACACATTAGAAGATAGAAACATTTTCTATGCTCATGGACTGGAAGAGTTAATAAAGCTTAGTAGAATTAAATAAGTTGAGCAACACATTAGAAGATAGAAACATTTTCTATGCTCATGGACTGGAAGAGTTAATACTGGCCATTCTACCAAAAGCAATCTACGGATTCAATGTAATCTTTATCAAAATCCCAAAGTCAATCTTCAGGGAAAAAAATCCAGTAATATAATTCAAATGGAAGCACAACTATTGCAGACAGACAAATTAATCCTGAACAAAAAGAATAAGGCCAGATGTATCATCATCTTGGTTTCAAGTTATGCAATATAGTCATAGTGATAGAAACAATACAATATTAGCATAAAAAGAGATGTGCAGATATGAAGCCATGAGGCTATAGCTACCTGAATTTTGGCAAAGATACCAAATATGTATACTGAAAGAATATGGCCTCTTTAACAAATTGTGCTGGGAAAACTGGGCATCTGCCAGTAAAAGAATAAACATCTCTGTCTCTCACCCTGTATAATAACCAATTCCAAGTGGATTAAAGATAGTAATATAAAGCCAGAAATTCTGAAAACATCTGAGAAGACACTTAAAAACACAAGTATAGGCAAGACAATTATAGTTGCTTAATAAATAATGACGGCAGTAACTAAAATGGGACCATGGTATTAAAAGCCTGTGTATAACAAAAGAAAAATTAATTTTGTGAAGAGACTGCCTACAAAACGAGAGGGAAATCTTTGCTAATTTGATATCTGAGAGGACTAGCATCTACAATACACAAAGGACTCAAAACACTAAGTGATAGCAAATCAATAATCAAGAAATGAATTAATGAATGTGGTTCTCAAATGATGAAATACAAATGATGAATGAATGTATGAGAAAAGCTTTTTAAAAAATCAGTCCTCTCAGAGACATAAAAGTCAAAACTGCAAGGGCATTTTATATCTCCCAGCTCAGAATGGCAGTCACTAAGAAAACAACAAATGCAAGTGAAGACAAGGACAGAAGAAAACCCTTATTCCATGCTGGTGAGAATGCAAAGCAGTCTAGCCAATATGCAAATCAGGATGGAAAGTCTCCACAAAAGAAAAGCAGGTCTGCCATGTGACCCACTGCTAGGGACTCACCTTATTGACTTAAGTCAATAGATCAGAGAAGCCCTTTCCCAGCCATGTTTACTGCGGCACTATTCACAATGGCTAAGTGAGGAAACCACCCTAAGTCTGTGTCAACAGAGAAGTGAATACACAAAAGGGTCTGTATGTATACATTTTCAGCTATAAAGAATGCATTTAACTATAGGTTATTGTATTAAGGAAACCATGTCAGCATTAATTTTTTATTTGTGGATCTTACATTTTATGTGAAATCATATATGTGTATGTATGTCATGAAAGTAGAAGCAAAACTGTCTAAGATAACAAAAGAGACCAACCAGAGAGGGGAAGAGTGAGAAAAGGAAAGAGGGAACTATGCTCAAAGTACACTATATACTTGCATTAAAATGTCTTTATGAAACCCCGGATAATATGTGACAAACATACACTAATTCAAATACAATTTAAAAATTAGACATGTGTTATTATCATCTCCAGTAATTAATAATCTTATATTATTTTGTGTAAATTAGGATACAAATAAGGACCTTACACTAAATTCACAGTTATAACTCAGGGTAGATTTGTGGTCCGTGGTTTCTGTCTTCCCTTAAAACCATATAAACAAGTTATCTGTCATTAAATAAATTTGTTTGTAGGATATTTAATCATCTAGGTCTCACTGATCATATTCCCATGGTATTATTTAACACACTTCTTTGCCCTTGGGTTTCCTGTAAATTGGTGATCACATCGACGATCAAAGTCGCACTTAGATTTACTTGTTTTTCACAGGAATATTTTAGGTGTATCTTGTTGGATTGTTCCTCCTCTGTAAGTTTTGTTTCATTAACATTGGCCAAGTCTATTAATTTAATTTGGGATTTATAGAATTTAAATTATATTATTTTTCTCATTTGTTGGTTGATCTATTCCCATAGAGAGAATTTTGCCCTCGTTTAGGCACAATTCTGGAGTCTGCTGCTTTGTTCTTGTGTTTGTCCTGTGTTGGATGTCTGCCAGTTTTTATACTCCTGCATTTCTAGCTCTAAAATGCCTAGGAAATGTAATAAGCACACACACACACACACACACGGCTTGTAGGTAACATTTGTGTGTACTTGGAGGTCAGCTAGTAATCTGTGTTGGAAGTGTAGTTTATCTTTAAGATCATGATGGTGGCAAACAGTACTGTTTTAATTTTCAAGGCTAAGGAAGAAAGGAGATGGCATAATGTACCAAATAATCTTTCAGTGGGTTTTAGTTTTAATAGAAGAAACTGTAAAAATGGTTCACCTAGTTATATCTACACACACACACACACACACACACACACCAAAAAGGGGATATGCGGTGTAGCAATCAGTACTCACTCTGGTTTGAATGTTCCCTCATCATGAATTTATCACACCATCCTGAACAGACCAACGCCAACACTGTGAGCATGGTTATTTCCAATTAGTTTGTCATAGCCTCACCCTGTGCTCACTGCCTTGCAAATGGTTGCTTGCCTTTCTTCCATATCATAACATAGCCTGAAGGCCTCAGTAGACATTGCTCCTTGTTGATTATAATGTATGCACTCTCAGGAATTCTGGCACATTGGCATGGAATGACAATGTTGCTGTCATATCCATGCAGTGTAAGTTGCCTTGCTTTAACAGGAACTGTTTCTATTATATGTAATATGTATTAGTTTAGTTGGTATTTGTTTATTTTATAGTTATACTTAATTTTAGTCAGTAAATTCATTTTCCTAGGTCAACAAATATTTTTATTATTTAAGAGAGTTCACATCCATATGTAGAATGAAAATTTTGAAAAAGAAAAAAAAAAGATAAAAATTCCTAATATTAGTCTAAACCAACAGCCAACTCTGATTTGGTTTTCCTTTGTAAGAAGTCTACATGTAACATGTTTGAGAAATGCCATTTTCCCACTCCTGCTTCTACGTGTATCAGCTGACCACTGTCTTGCGCATTGCTGGCTCTGGTATCGGTGTTTAGAGTCCTGCTAACTTTGGTATCTGGTGTGTGCCAGAGAGAAACTCAGAAAAAAAGAGCCCTGTTAATGGAGGAGCCCTTGGTCTTCCTTCTTATCTCTACATCATCTCAAGCTATGGACAGGGGCCCCCATCTGTAGTTTTCCCTGGGGTCTTATGAGGCTTAGGCTTGGTGAGTAAAGAATCTTAGGCCAGACCTGTATGTTTCTGAAAGAGTCCTTGGAACAAACAGTCTATACACACAAATGTGAAGCAGCTGTCTCCAACTTTAAACTGGTGTTTCAGTTGCTACGAACAAATGTGCTGAGATATTAATGAAAAAGGGCCCTGAATGGCTGGAGATTTCAAAACAGAAAATCATTAGAAAGGATGGATGGGAAGAAAGAAAGAGAAAGAAAAAAAGGAAGGAAGGAAGAAACGAGAAAGAAAGAAAAATAAAAGATCGATTTCCGAGACTTATCCCAGATACCCAGATTTAATCGGTTTAGAGCAGAGGCTTGACATTCAGGCTCGGTGTAATTTCCTGAGGTCTGGCCTAAGCAGCAAGGCTGAGAATCACCACCCTCGTTGACAAGTGTCTATCACTGTCAGCCCAGCCACACATCCCACATACTGCCCCACTGGCAGCTACAGGCTTTCTGGTTTCTTCTTCCACCTTTCAGTATGAGGAGAGCCCAGGGGCAGCTCTGCCTCAGAGTTACCCTTTCCCTCCCTCATCACGGGGATGGGGCAGGCAGGAGGGCAGGTTGGAGGTAGAGTGAAGGGTGAGAGAGGGCGAGTCCTTCTGAAGTCTATCTCACTCAGTGATAGCCGGGCAGGGCAGGCTGTGCTTTGTTCTCAGTGAGGAAAGTTAGGTTTTTCCTCTGGACAGATTTGAGGAAGTTGAAGTTAAAATGGCTTCTCTCCTCAGATGTCACCTGTGCTGCGAGCTAAAAAAACTTTACTTCTGTCTTTATCTTCGACTTTAAGAAGTCATTTTCTTAATATCATTGCTTAGACTCCCTAGGAGGAAACGAGGCAAGTTAAATTACAATGTTTCCCAAGCTGTAGAAAAATGCTGGAACTGGCTTTTCTATGTGACTGGTCTTGAGACCAGAATTTGGGCTTCAAGCAGTCCCTCTGGAATACCTTGAAAATGTGCATCCTGAGCATCCTTATAAAAAAGAATTTGTAGAGATTGGGACCCTGCCATTGTAATTTTGAAGCAATTTTGTTTTATTCCTGAGAATTTTATACATGTATCCAATGAAATACAGATATATTACATTGCAGTTTCTACTGAGGTTCTCAAGGGTCCCTAGTGGACATTTTGTATTGAAGCCTGCATGACAATCTCCTGTTTCTTCCTCAAATAATTTGAAACATAGTTGCTGTTGTCTTCTCCCCTAGCTTTTGTCAGTTTTGAAGTAGTTTGTTTTTATGAATGCCCTGTGACAGGTCTCCTTAAAGGCGGTATAGTAAGATGAAGAATGAGCTTCAAAGATGGGGCATCTTAAATTTCTGGCACCCAGGCCTGGGTTACTCTGCGTGGTGGAAAGGTGTTTGCAGGTGTGATTAAAGCTTGGAGAGATCACCTGATGCCCAGTAGGTCCAAAATAATCACAAGAGTCTCATAAGACAGAGACAGGAGGATGGGGTCTGTGGAGAATGGAGGTCAACATCAGGGGTAGAGGTTTGAAGATGCTGTGCTACAGGCTTGAACGTAGAGGATGCCTGGGAGTGCAGGCGTGCAGGAAGTCTCCAGAGAAAGAGAAAAGGCAAGGAAAGTAACCCCATGCCACAACAAAGAATGAGCCAGTTTGAAGCGTCAACAATGTCCCTGCTGAGACACTCTGTCTTAGGCTGGTGTTTTGCAATCCTTAGTGTGCATGTGAGTCACCCAGGGATCTAGTTCAAATGTGGACTCAGGATGTTAGGACTAGGGAGAGACATGAGAGCCTGCTCCTCTAACTAACCCCCTTGTGGTGCAGGTACTGTTAAAATAAAGACTTCCCTGTGTCTGTTAATGTTCTCTGATTCTTATTTGCCTTCTTACTCTGTAAGACGTGGCTCGTCTGTTGGCTAGTGCTGTTTCTGGCATAGTAAAGTTTTACTATGAGTATTTTTGACAGCATGGGTAGCTAGACGGAGGAATGAGGGTGTGAATGAATATGCAGACAGACATGTGCCACAGTTTCCCCCACACCTGCCCCTCAAAGAATCTTAGAGGCACTGTTCTGAAGAAAATGGGGTTTTTCTCTCAGGGAACTCTGGGATGTGCCAAAATCCATCCCTGGATCATGGCAGCAATAAATGGCTTCGGACAAAAGCAACTGGACGATGAGGACGTGCTTGTATGAGTTTTTGTTTCTTTTCTGGCTTTCTGAGAACTGGGTGTGGAAGGTTGAAAAGAGAAGGGTGTGGAAGGAACATAGGCTGGCAAGCAGGCAGGTAAAGAATCATCAAAGATGACTACCCTGTGAGGACAGACGTGCAAGATGTTCTCACTAGATATGCCAAGAACATCCAAAAGTTCCTGCAGGGGTTTTTAACAGCTTTCTACAGTTTTAACTCCCTCATGAGAAGTGATAGTATACAAATAAAGATTTTCCACACTGGTGATTCAGGTGTGCTCAGCCATAGTTTCACGTTTTTCTTCCGTCTTTTCTTTCTTTCTTTTTTCTTTCTTTCTTTTCTTAGTAAATTAGCTTGGGTTACTATCTAGTGACTCCACCATAAACCAGAGTCCACCTCTTTCTTTTCTATGTTCACAGTGAGCAGCATAACCATACTTGGGAAGTCATATCTTCATGGAAACATTTCCAAGACTGATAAAGAGCCTGTAACCTTACTGGGACCTGTAAGGGATTCAGGCCCACTTTAAGGCCAGGTTAACTGAGGCTTATATGTATACTACTGACTTCAAAGCAACATTGTAAGGGGTGGAGATAGAGTTCAGTAGCAGCATGCTTGCTTAGCAATTACAAAGGCCCTAGGTTTAATTCATAGTACCAAACAAGAGGAAATGATGCAAAAATAAAACATCACCACAGCAATCGAGACAGTGTAGTGGTGAAAAAAAAAAAAACACAAATAAATACATAAGAACAGAAAAATGTGCAGTGGTGGTTGACTTAAGGGAGATGTGAAAGGGTCTAGAGTGGGTTGAGACTCTATCAAGAGACACTTTAAAAATACATACACACACATATACACACACATACATATACATGTATATACATATATGTATACATACATATATTTTTTTATTGAAAAGAAAGAAACTTTAAGCAATAATATAGAATGTAAATTTTGTAGCTGGAGCAAATGTTTGTCTTACTATTTTTTTTTTTTTTTTTTGGCTTTTCACTGTTTTTTTAAATTAACAGACTATTTTTAGAGCAAAAAGTTTACAAAAAGTTGTTCAGAAATTATACTCTACACGTCTTCCTTATTAACATCTTGCTGTGGTATGGTGTATTTGTTTGACCAACTAGTAACTGTATATTGTTGTCCATAAGTTGTATTAGTGCAATGGGCTGCCTACCTTGAGCCTCAATTTCATAGGTACTGTAGGTTCACAATTAAGCGTTTTTTGTTCTCTTAGTTCCTCTGTCTCTTGTCTCTCAAGCCTTTGTACCATCATAGTTAATTTTTCTTGTTGTACAGCTTCTTTTAAAAACTATATTTTGAGGGGAAAAATTCAAAGGTTGTAATTGACAGCAGAGAGAAATTTACTCCAGTGATCATAATTACAATGAGTACCGCAGTGGCTTTTTCAAGTAACGGTTCTAGGCCCCCAACTCCTACCCTTGTTCTCAAGGGATCTGAAACGGAATTTCCCATTTTTAATGCAGGAAAAGCCTGTCTGTATAATTAAAATTGTCTTTTGGAGGTAGCTTACGGTGGTTCACTGTTTCAGAGGCTCTTGTGTTGTTCCTTGCTCTGGGCTCAAGGTTCCCACTGCTCCAAGGTCTCCCAGGTCTCTCTGGGCATCCAGCCAAACTCAAAGAACTGAATCTTTCTCTAGAGATGATCCCATACGAATTTCTCCTCTGCACCTTTCTGTCAGATGTCTCCTGTCCTCTGCTTCTGCAACACTTGTGGGCTTTCTCCTTCTTCTCCTCCCCCTCCTCCTCCTTCTCCTCCTTTTTCTTCAATCATGTTGGGGTTTCTTGCACTATATTGGGCACCTGGAAGCTTCTAGCCTCCATATAATCGCCTAGGCCTAGAATGTTTCAGCCTCTGACTTTTACTGCTTAATAAGCTCACCCTTTCTTGTTACTACTGAGCTCTGGCCTGGTTGGTTCAACTCAGCTCTTCTGGCTCAAATTCCTCTGCCAGCTCACTTATTCAAGCTAGCTTCTCTCTTGGTCTCCGAATTGTTCTGTTTGGCCTCAAACTAACTCCAGCAATCTTTTCTAATCTTCTGGCTCCCTCTCATTCTCGGGCTCATTTTATCTTCACCTATGTCTAGTTTGTTCTCTCTTCAACCTGCCTCTGTATATCTGTCCCGGTAAAACTGCATCCTATCTTTCTGTATACCCCCCTTAAGCAGCTTCCTTTTCCTCTCTCTTCTCAAGAGTTGGGGCATATCCTATTCTGTGAAATCTTCTCTGATTTGTCACCTTCTCTGCCACTCATTGGACACCCCTCTTCAGCATGGGTGCCTCTATCTAGACATTAGCTTTAACTTCATTGTTTGGGATTGAAGGTGTGTGCCACCACACCTAGATCTAAGCTTTTTATTTTTAATTTTTTTTTTTTTTAAAACTTGAAACTTGTCCTATACCAGGTGGCTTTGAACTCAGATCTGCTTGCTTCCTGAGTTAAAGGCACATTTGTATTCCAGCGGGATCACACAGGTCTAGAAGGTCTTTGGATGCGATCTCTTACCAGAGCAGCCGTGTTCTGAACTAAAATTCCTCTACAGTGCACTTTTTGTTTTTAAATTCTTGGACCTTTGACAGATGAGGGATGTCATGCACCCATAACTAGAGATTATAATAATAAGTTTTATTAAATGTAAATTTTACATGTATTTATTCATCCCTTCCTTCTTCTGGGATTATGGCAACCATTGGCCTCTTTGCTATATCCATAGGATTTTCTTTTCCAAATAATCATATTGATAGACTCATTGAGTCTATAGTCTTTTATGCTGGCAGCTTTCACTTAAATTTATGTCTGTGTCTTTTTTTTTAAGTTTCATTTATAAGGTAGGTACACTAAGAAGGTGAAGTAGTAGTAGCTCATAAAATAGCTATAGAATATAACATGATAAAAATCACTTAAAGTTAATAAATTGTTGATTTCTGGAACTTTCTGTATAATCTTTTTGAAACATGGATGACTGCAGATATCTTTTTTTGTGTGATTTTTTTCTTTTTATTAATTTATTCTTGTTACATCTCAATGTTTATCCCATCCCTTGTATCCTCCCATTCCTCCCTTCCCCCCATTTTCCCATTATTCCCCTCCCCTATGACTGTGACTGAGGGGGATTACCTCCCCCTGTATATTCTCATAGGGTATCAAGTCTCTTCTTGGCAACCTCCTGTCCTTCCTCTGAGTGCCACCGGGTCTCCCCCTCCAGGGGGCATGGTCAAATGTGAGGCACCAGAGGACGTGAGAAAGTCATATCACACTCTCCACTCAACTGTGGAGAATATTCTGATCATTGGCTAGATCTGGGAAGGGGTTTAAAGTTTACCTCCTGTATTGTCCTTGGCTGGTGCCTTAGATATCTTAAATTACAGAAAATAGAATTTTGAATGGGGGAGACTGCAGTCAAAGGTTGCGCTTTTAAGACTGAGTGGCAAATGCCAAACTTGCAGGGATCCAGCCTACAGCTGTATACAGCTAGACCAATAAAATTATTCTTTGACTGCTTTAATCAATTTAATTACTGCTTTTTATGTTTTTTGTTTGTTTGAGACGAGGTCTTTCTGTGTTGTTCTGGTTGTTCTGGAGCTTAGTATGTACACCAGGCTGGCCTTGAATTAACAGGGATCCACCTGCCTCTGCCCTCTTAATGTGGAGATCAAAGGTGTGCACCACTACTGCCCCTATGCAGGTTCAAAAACTGAAATATTTGGGACCATCCCACTGGCCTTTTTTGTTGTTTTGGTTAGACAGGGAGATGGCTCCATGTGTAAAAGCACTTGCCAAGGAAGTATAAGATCCAAAATTTGGATCCCCAGAGCCCACACAGACAGGGGTGCTGTAGCAGACACACATAATATCAGTACTCCCACAGATAGAAGGCTGAGACAAAACAATCCCTACCCAAGACTCCTGGGCCCCAGCTCTCTGGCCCTCATCTCCTCCACCTGTAATCACAGTCCCAGCTATGGAAAGGAGAGAGGAAGGAAAAAGGGAAAGACTTCATGGAGGAAGTGGTAGAGATAGACGAAGGGCCATGCTACAAGTGGACTTTTCAGTTTCATTAGGTCTCTTCTTTGTGCTGTGCCTTCATTATGTCCTGAGTAAAAGTACCTTTGTGCTTTAATGCACCAAGGCTCAAATATCAAGGACTGACAACCAAAGTGATCCCCTGACACTGAAGACTTAGTTCTTATCAGAGAATGATCTTTCATTGTCAGCATGGACTGTACTGGTTTTCTTATGCATCCGCACATTGAAAGACATCAAGGTGCTTCCCAAGTGTTGGCAGTTGTGTACAAAGTAGTTAATACCATCCACATGCAGGTTTTCAAGCGGATAAAAGTTCCTACTGTAAGGACCAGACAAACTCCATTTTGAAAAAGAAATTCCATTTTGTGTCAAACCTGCCCTAGGGCTGAACCCAGATTCCAGGAAAATCACAAACTAGTCTAAACAGAAAAATATTCCCTAGCAACACAATCAGCTCACCTTGGGAAAGTCCAAATATGCTCTCTGCTGGTTGAGGTGAGCAGCAACAGCCAATAAGGAGAAGCCAGGCCAAAGTTCCTAACCCCCTCATGACTGCTCCAACCAATCTTTTCTATAGGTCAACTTGCTCCTCCTACACCTATTACCCAACCATGAAATGCCAAGGCTTGTAACTCCCTGCTTGCAGCTTTTCTGCCCAAATGTCATCCAATCATATACTGTAAAACCCATTTCTTTGTCTAAAACCTATTTTAAAAACCTTTTCAATTGAGACTCGGGGCTACTTCCTTGCATCTGCTGTGTCAGTGCATAGGAGGGGTGGCCTGGGTTTAAACCGGCAATAAAGACTTCCTTGTGATTACATTTGGACTTGGCTCTTGGGTGGTCTGTTTGTGGAGTCTCAAAATTTGGGCATAACACAACCTCATTTGAGTAAATGTCTGTGAGCATGAATCCGGACCACAGCATGAGAAGCTGCCAATCTGTCTTTCCGACCAGCTGTATAGCAATGGCAGATTCTCATTGCTTCATAGTGTCACCAGTATTTTATGTTGTTAGCATTTTTGATGATAATATTTCAAATTTAAATTAAGTACATGCTAGCATAACATTGTGGTTCTCCTTTGTAGTTCCTCATTGGGTATCTTTGTATGTGTTTACTTGTGATCTGTCTATTTTCTCTGATGAAATAATGCTCAAATATTACTCAGTTTTTAGTTCAGTTACTTTTCTTTTGTTGAATCCCAAATTTCTTTAAATATTTTAGAGACAAACTCTTTGTCAGGTTTGTTTTGCAGGGTTTCTCCTCTGTGGCATGTCTTTCGTTCTTTTAGTAGTCTTGCATCAACAGTATTTTGCTTTTTTGGCATCTAACCAATGCACCTTTTTCTTTCATGTATGGTGCTCTTGGTATTTGTGTTATTGAGATTGTTTAAAGGAGAAACGCGTACTTTGTGATTAAAAGGGAAATGTGATTGTCTGCATACTGTAGAGACAGAGCATTGGTACCTGCTCCCTCTAAGAGTATGCAAACTTCAGAGCACGGAGGATCTGTGATGCGTTATTAGTCCTCAGGGGCGGTTCTGGGTGACTTCGTACTGGTCAACTTAAGAGCCTGGATCTGTTTTGATATAAGTGAGTATATACCGTTTGTCTCTTTTTGCTTCTGGGTGAACTCACTCATTATGATAATTTCTAGATCAATCCATTTGTCCACAAATTTCGGGAATTCCTCGTTTTTAATAGCTGAGTAGTATTCCATCATGTAAATATACCACAGTTTCTTAGTCCATTCTTCTACTGAGGGACACTTAGGCTGTTTCCATGTTCAAGTCTTTACTTACCAAGAAAGTGGGTCAGAGGAGAGGATATTCGATTGAGACTTTAGGCAAGAGTAGCATGGAAGAAAGAGGAAATAGTAGGACCCACAGGGTCCTGGAAACCTACAAGAAGAACTTTATGACAGGCAGATCTGGATCCTGGGGTCCTCCTCAAACTAAGGCACCAGCCAAGGAGAATATAGGCAGTAAGCTTCGAACCCCTACCAAGACCTAGCCGACGAACATGATATTCTCCACCGTTGAGTGGAGAGTGAGGTCTGACTCTCACATGAACTCTGGTGCCCCTTTTCTGATCATGTCCTCCGGATGGGGAGACCTGGTGGCACTCAGAGGAAGGATAGCTAGTTACCAAGAAGAGACTTGATATTCTGAGAGCATATATAGGGGGAGGAGGTCTCCCTCAGTCACAGACATAGGGGAGGGGAGAAGGGGAGAAATGGGAGGGAGAGAAGAATGGGAGGAAACAGGGGAAGGGCTAACAATCGAGATGTAATATGAATAAATTAATAATAATAAAAAAAAGAGCCTGGATCTGAACACTACAGGTGATGGCTGCAGCAAGAGGCACAGTTCCTCTGGAAGAACAGAGCTGATACTTGCTAACAAACTTTCTCTTTTTACTCCAACCTAGAAATTGACTTATATATTGCTCATTGGCTGCATATGAATGTTAGACAGACACAAAGTGTCCTGAGAAGTACAGCCTTTTGCTTGCCACGGGCTTAACATTGAGAGAGGAAATGAAACTACTAAGAATCTAGTAGGTTAGTTACAGACAGACTCTTGCTCCCTCCTTGTTCCTGCTTTTCTCTATATACTCATTCGTGATTTAGAGCAATTTAGGTACTTGTCTCTGCTAGATCACATATCTCCTGCATGCAACTATTTTTGTTTGTTTCTGTGCATGTTGTTCAGTCGGCTACCATATTGTGTATTGACTCTAGGGCCTCAAATACAGAAGCAAGTACTTCGTGATTGCATTGCATCCTCAGCCGTTGACTTGTTTGTTTAGATTTTGAGACATGAACTGGTAATCCTCTTGCCTCAGTTTCCCAAGTGGAAATATACCACACAGCAAGGTTAGGGTTTTGTTTTTCCTGGGGGTTAGGTTTTGTGTTTGCTTTTGTCAATGACACAAACCCAGAAAAGGAAGTATCAGTTGAGGAATTGCCTCGCTCCACCAGATTGGCCTGTAGGCAAGTCTGTGAAGCTTTTGTTCTTTTTTCTTTTTCTTCTTTCTTTCTTTCTCTTTTTATTTTATTTTATTTGTTAATGATTGATGTGGGAAGGCCCAACTCACTGTAGAAAGTACTACCCTGGGCCTGAGTTGTATTAAAAAAAAGTACTTGGGAGGCAGAGGCAGGTGGATCTACATGAGTTCGAGGCCAGCCTGGTCTACAAAGCCAGTTCAGGCCAGCTAGAGCTATACAGAGAAACCCTGTTTTGAAAAAAAAGGTAGGCTGAAGCTCAGTCCTGGTGGAACTTGATGTGCTGGGGTGGGTTGGTTGGTGGTGGTGAGGCTTCCCTTTTCAGAGGAGAAAAGAGAGGGGTAGGGGAATAGGGTGGAGGGAGGGACCAAGAGGAGAGAAGGGAGGACGCTATGATCAGGATGTAAAGTGAACATGTAAATTAAAAATACATTAAAAAGAAAAGCAGGCTGAGCAGGACACAGAAAAACAAAACAGTATGCAGTTTCTCCACGATTCCTGCCTCTGTTCCTGTTTTGAGCTCCTGGCATGAATTGCCTCAATAATAAACTGTGATTGAGATATATAGGCCAAATAACACATTCCTTCTCAAGTTGCTTTTGGTCCTGGTATTTATCATACTAATAGAAAAAAATCAGGATATCTTGGGTCCTTTTGATTTTATTAGTGCTGTTGTTGGTTGTTGTTGGTTTGGTTTTTGGCGCAGTGATTGAACTTACATCCGTATGCTATGCCCTCTACTCCCACTTACCCTGTTTGCTTGTTTGTTTGTTTCATATTCTGTTCTGAGACAGGGTCTTTCTAAGTTGTGCAGACTGCCCTTGAATTTACAATTCTCCTGCTTCAGCCTCCCATATAGCTGAGATTATAAACCTGGGCAAGTTGATTTACCTGTGTATTTCTGTACAGGAAAATGCATTTGGTATCCACGGCATATTGAGCTCGTCTGCGAATGGGAGTAAGTGGGGCAAAGTCACGTAAGCACTGGACCGGGAAGATACAGAAATTATATTCAGAACATTTAAGATGTTGTACGGAGCTATTTAACTTCCACTGAACGTTTCAAAGGTTAAGCATCTTACAATAACTGTGTTTAAAAATCACTTCATCGCTACTTACACATGCAGAGAAGAGTATATTTCCTCAATTTCTCCCAGGAATTGTCAAGGTTTGAGTAATCTAAACAGAATTACTTAATATTTGGAAACATTGGCATTTGATCGTAAGATCAGATTAGCTGTAATCTGATTAGAGCTAATTGTGTAATTCTCCCTGCTCCTTTAAAAATATTTTATTGTGTTTATTTGTGTGTGGGTGTCTGTGTCGGAGTGTACCACAGTGCATGTGTGAATACTGATGGACAGCTTGCTGGGTCAGTCCTATGTGGGTCCTGGGAGGCAGATGGAGGTCATCAGCCTCGGCAACAGGTGCTTGTCTCTGCTCACTCATCTCTCTAGCCTCTTCTTCCCACTCTTCTTAAACGTTTTTTCTCCTATGTTATTGTTATTTGTTTTTTTATTGAAAATTGTACATATTTATGAATAACATGTTTTAATCCATGTTCACATTGTATGAAAATCAAATCTGTGTATTTTGCATATCTATCACATAACATTTATTATTCTTTGTGGCACAATATTCAAAACCCTTCTTTCTTTCTTTTTTGCTATTTGAAATGTTTAATATCGTAGTGTTGAATTCATTCTCCCTCTGTTCAGGAGATGATCAGAAATTATTCTTCATACCTAGAAACAACTTTGTGCCCACAAACAAATCTTTATCCAAATTCATCCTTCTTCCTTCCCTTCTAAAGCCTTTAGTGGCCTCGGCCTCTATTCCACCTCGCCTGCTATAGGGCCACCTTCTTTATACTCCACAATAGTGACATCATATGGTATTTTTCTTTCTATGTCCATCTTGCTTCTTGAATTATGAGCTCACCTGGATTCATCTGTGTTCATGAAAGTGACCGGATTATTATTTTTTTTTCTGGCTGAGTAGTATTTGGTGTGCATATGTGCATCAACACTTTTCATTTATTATTTTATTTATCTATTTGCATATGTGTGCCAGTATGTGCACATAGATGCAAATGCCCACAGAGGCCAGAAGAGAGTCAGATTTCCTGGAGCTGGATTTACAGGTGGTTATGAGCTACCTGACGTGGGTTCTGGGAATTGAACTCTGGTCCTCTGCAGGAGCAGCAAGCACTGTTCACCGCTGAAACATCTCTTCAGCCTCATCTTTATCCATTCATATGTTGAAGGATGCTTAGGTTGACTCTATGTCTTAGCTATTGTGAACAGGGAAGCAATCAACGTGAGTGAAGATGCCTCTTTGACATGTTTATTTTTACTATTTCTTATTTTATTATTTATATTTTACCTCGTTTCCCTTGTATATACACATAGTATGGGATTGTGGATCATATAGCCACATGGCTTTCTGTGGTGGCCATACTAATTTAAATTTCTCTCAACAGTACTTATGAGTTGCCCTTCGTTCACTCTCTGTCAGGATGCTGCCTTTCCCTATATCCTGCTCACCTTGGGCCATCCCTTACAGTGAGCCTTTTTTTGCTAAATATCCTTCTAGATGAACCTTGTCCCCATTTTAGGTGTGCCAGCATCTCAGTTATCAGATAACTTAATAAGGAATGTAGTTCTTCAATATTGCTGTGTTCTCCTTTATGGTGTCAGCTGTGTCTATTATCCAGTAGGTACCCTGAGCACCTGAGGTGCTATTGTGCAATACAGGCAGTGGTTAGGCTAGTGCTCCATAGTCTTTGAGCCATGGTGCTAACCTCCAGTAGTTTTTGTTCCTTTATTCCTGTAGCTTCAATTTGTCTATGACTCAATCCTCACACCTGTGGCAATCTCTTGCTTGAGGCACTGTACATTATAGGACCTGGTTTATCTCCTTAGAACTTATAGCACAAAATTAACTATTGTTGCTGTAATTATTCTTTTTTTTTTCTTTTACTTTTATTTCTGTCCTGAAAGAGAGATTATGTGACCACAGAGCACGTAGCACATGGCTGAGGCTAGCAGCCTGGTGGGTGGGAGGCAGTATGTTTATAAGGGTGTGTTCCTTGGCCTTAAATCATTGTGACACAATCTGAAAGTTAACTGCTTGACTTCATGCTGGAAAGATAAGCACATAGGCTTAGAGTCAATGCAACTGGAGGAGGCACTGTTAGATATAGAGGCATCTGGCAGTTGCTTTTCCTTTTGGACTCTGGGAACATTATCGTTGTGACAATTGACTCGGCTTGACTTTGAGCACAGGGTTAAGGTAAGGATAATTTAAGAAAGTTTCTTTAAAACAGTTCACATTGGGGAGGTAAACTGCTGATATGGAATGATGGAGAATCAAACATTTTCAAAGCTAAATATGCCTGTATCACTTTCTTTGAATGAGGCCAGTAGGAAAGTGAAGTTCAAGAAATAGCTGGTGTGTGTGTGTGTGTGTGTGTGTGTGTGTGAGTGTGTGTGTGTGTGTGTGAGTGTGTGTGTGTGTGTGTGTGAGTGTGTGTGTGTGTGTGTGTGTGTGTGTGTGTGTGTGTGTGTGTAATACAAGCCACAAATGTGTCCTGAAATATGATTCATTAAGATAAAAATACTTTTTTGGTTATGGCTCAAGGCAAAATTGTAATTTGTCTTCTTTCTCATAATAACATTCACTTTATATTGAAACAAGCTGTTTGTGATTCTACCAAGAAATAATTTAAATCTCTTCCTCTTGGTTGAGTGTCTCTTCTTTCTATTTACAGGGCAAGTCTGTGGTTTATGTGGCTGAAACACACTTGTTTTCCAATGTAATGTTGTCTACTTAGTACTAGAGTAAAAACCCAAATATTTTTGGTGCTAAGTAAGTGGGTTTAAATGTGTTTGTTTGTGTGTGTGTGTGGTGTAGTCAACAAAAATGATGCAGTGAGAGATAAAGGTTTTTGTTTTGTTTTTGTTCTTTGCTTTTTTTTTCAGCCAAGAGAATACTATTTGATGTTATTAGGAATGGTAGGTCTCCAGGGAGGAGTGGAGGGAGGGACTGTGATTGGGATGTAAAGTGAATAAATAAATACATGAAAAATGGTAGGTCTCTTTGGGTGGGAGAAGAGTCTACATTATAGAATTAACAATGTCTGGAGGGCAGCAATTGAATTTGCAGATGGCATCAATGAACACCAGGAGGAAGGCTCCTTTTGTTTTCTGCTCCTATGACTACAACTGGTTGCCTGGCAAGTTCTACTTTGTGGGTGTGTGTTCTTCCAGGGCTTTGTGTTCTTCCTCAAAGAAAGTGCCTGGTCCTAGGGTTTAGAGCTCACTAGACTCTGGTACTCTACGTGGCTTTTCCAAGGAACACATCACATCAGCAGAGATCTGTAGATTAGGAGATGGCAGATAGATTGATGGATAATGTGCTTAATAAGATAGAAGCCAAGAGATATATTTGAGGATGTGGGCAAGTTTTCTCTCCACCATGTGCATGAGTAAGAATATTGTCATTTTAATTGCTAGAAATGACTGTGTGAGTTGGGTTCTTTTACCAGGCAAATATCACAATTACTACCTATGTCTTTATTTCGCTGAGTCTTTAAAAAATCGCAGCCTCTGAATCATCAAATTGTTTTAGACCAAAAGGACAGTGGCATCATAACTGAATCAGGATGGACTCATTTCTTTCCCCCACTGTGATCATCTGATATCCACTAAAAACATTTTGTGACTCCTTATTTATTACATTCCTTATTACACTCCAGTAATGGGCTAAGATGTACAGGCCCATTCAATCTTGTCATGGAGGTGAGTCAGGAAGACTGTTTGACCAAGAGTTATACACTCCAGAAGGCTTAGACTTTAAAATTCCATGTTAGCTATTTCTCTTCTACTTATATAGTAAGTATATTAAGCAAGTTTAAAGCTTGAGAGCAACCACAATATGCTCCTTATGCCCCTCTTTGACATTATCTTACATTTACTAATAGACCGTGGCCTCAAGATAATTGATTTAGGCTCTTTATTTCTGAAAGTACCTGATTCCTTATTATGTTGGCATCCATAACATAGTGGTTAGTCATATAGACTAAAAAGAGGAGCATATCTTCTATAACTGATGGCACAGGCACAAAACTTTGAGAAGGTAAGACAGGGAGCCACTTCTAGATGAGGCAAGATTTACCAAGCAGATGGTACTGACACGGTCAGGGAAAGTCACCTAATTTTGGGGGCAATAGAGCTTTGATATTGATCAGCCCAGGTGACAATTTTCAATAACTAACTCATTTTCAGGGAAATAGTCAAAGTCCAATATAACTTTCATATTTTCAATTTGGGCAAGTAGCCGAATAGGAGTGTTGTTATCCAAACAGGTAACTGCAATCAAGTTCCATTCTCACCCTAAGCAGATAGATAAAGCTGCTTAGTTCTTTCTGGGGTATGTTGAGTATGGGATGGTCTCTGAGATGGCAGACTAGAGATGCTTTGTGATGTGATGATCTTGTTTGTAAGAAGAGTTAAGTGATTCCTGTCAAATTAAAATTTAGGACACTAGCCGGGGTTAGAAGGGAATGGCAGCATACATTTATGGTCTCTACTTTTGAGGAACTTATTTAAAAGCCATAGTCAATCCCAGGAACACTCCATGGCAGCAGCAGCAGACAAGTTAGGAGCTGTACACTTAGGCTTGCCAAAGGAGTTATGTAAATACTTTTTGGTTTTCTGTAATTAAGTATTCATGTAGAGATAGATATATATGCTGTATTTTTAAAACTTTATTTATTTACTTTTATTTTTGAGATTATTTCATAACTACAGCATTTCTCCTTTCCAATCGCTCTCTCCAAATCATTCCATATACTCCTTTCCACTCTCCCTCAAATTAATGACCTCTTTTTTTCACTAATTGTTGTTACAGGAATATATGTATATGTACATAAAAGCATATTCCCAAATATCACCTGTTCAGCCTGTATAATGTTTCTTGTGTATATGTCTTCAGGACTGAGCATTTGGCAATCAACTGTTGTGCTCTTCCCTGGGGAAGTCTAGCTATGCTGCTCCCAACTTTACTCAGTTGCCTGTAGTTCTTTGAGTAGGGATGAGGCCCCATAAGCTATTTTCCATTCACTTTGCACGTCCATTGGTCTTATCCTTGTTTGGCTCACGTTTAAGCATTCAGTTTTTCCTTCTTACCTGCCATTTCTCTTTACTTTTTTTTCTGTTTTGTTTTACATGACTGTCTTTTGAGAACATTTAAAAATGCTATAGCTTCTGCTGTTATTAGGTTAGTATCATTTATTTTTACTCTAGGACAGTGATTTTCCGACTTCCTAATGCTGCAAATATTCGTTACAGCCACCGACGATAAAGTTATTTTTGTAAATACTTCATAACTGTAATTTTATCACTCTTAAGTGTTGTAATGTAAATACACGATTTTCTGGTGGTTTTAGGCAACCCTTGTGAATAGATCATTTGACCCTCACCAAATGGGTCACAATGCACAGGTTGAGGACCACTGCTCTAGCAGTTTGAGGTAGAGGATAGAATAAGCCATTGGATAGTAACATAGGCTAATTGTTTAGAAGTAGATACTGTTATTGGTCCCATTTCTCAAAGATGCAAACGCAGACACTCAAAGGTTAAGTAACTTACCAAAAGCCACCTAGATAATAAACAATAAAGTTGAATACAAAGCCCCTCCCCTCATTCTTTAAAAAATGTGGTGTTTTTTATTTTAAAATTGCTTTTAGTTGTTATTAGGGGAATGTGATGTATGGAGGATGCGCCACGATGCATTTGTGGGTCAGAGGACAACTTTGTGGGAGCAGTTCTCTCCTTCCACATTGATACTATGGATTCTGGGATCAAACTCAGGTGGTCAGGCCCCTTATTATTTTCACTAAATGTATTACTTGTTATTTGAAAACTGTATTTTTGATGTGGTAAACTTCTTTAAGCATTCTCTGAATTCTTGACATATATATTGTTTTATTTGATAATCCCAAATCTTAAGATTCTGGAAAACACTACAAAAAGTTTCCTATATTAAGGAATAATAAAATGTATCAAGATCCTTAGATCATATGAAATTCTTTCCTATGAAAGATTAAAAATGTACAGGCTGGGTGTGTGTGTGTGAGTTCTGTGCAAGTGTTTTGCAATCTCATATGATTGTCTAAACCAGACAAACAGATGGAGTCAACAGCACCAGTGGGGATTGCGTTGCTACATGGGAGCTTGTCAGAACAGACATTTCATGTGTCATTGAGGTCTACCTACTTTTTTAGTGACAAAGAACTATGGCTGTTCAGATGTCCCAAACATGTTAAGTAAAGTATATGGTCCAAACTAGAGCACAGAGTGAGAGTAAGGACCAGAACCTGTCCTAATTTAGAGATGTGTGATGTAGTCTTGACTCTTTGAAGGTTTGGATGCTTGAAGGGTGTGTGAAACGAGCTTCATGGGGGTCTTGATTGGAGACATAGGATGCAATATGTAGGTCAGCCTTACAGTTTCCTTTAGATCATCCCTCTAATTCAGAGGGGAGTAACCCAAATGAGGCCCAGCACTCATTCAAAGAAGTGAGCATTCTAGTCCCAGACTCAGACTACTGTGAAATATTAGCTTGTGTGCTTGCTTGGATTGGACCTACTCTTAGATTTGCAGGGTAATTTTGGACGCTACTTTCACTGTTCTGTTCATAGTACAATAAATATGTTTGGAAGAAAGACTTCCCAAATAATTAAAAACTCACATTGTTCAATGCTGCATATCTTTTACTGAAACCAGAAGGTGGCTCTGTTTATTTGTTAGAGTGTGGCATAAATGTGAGCAAAAATTGTTATGTGGTTTTGGTTAGTGTCCATAAGGCTATCTTGTTGTAAAAGTAATGTAGGGTTACACACACACACACACACACACACACACACACACACACACCAGCTATTAAATTTCAAGTGACTCAGCTTGAAAGTGACATGTACCAATCCTGGTAGATGAGAAGCCTGCAAAATATACAGAAGAATATTAAAAAATATTTCATGACTCCTACTGGACTTTAATAATTCTTGACCCGTGATTCTTTAAAATTATCTATTTAAAAATTCACAGGCAGTATCGTATCTTTTTAAATTAATCACACTTTCCCAATCCTTCATTTTTATTTTATACTTATAGGGCAAGTGTATGATACAGTACATATTATGTGTTGAAGAAATAAAAAGCTTTTGGCTTAGTAATTGTAAATATCTCTGTAAGTCATTTAACTTCTCCCAACCTACATCTTAGATGAAAATTGAATAGTGATTTCTTATCTGTTGGTATATTTCAAAAATTAGGTTAAGGATGATATGTAAAACACTTGAGATGGTGGCTAGTACATGGTAGATGTTAAACAAATGCAAATTTTCATTTAAATTTTTTTTGAATTGTCAACCTGCAGTACACTCATAATCCTCACTTGGCAATATACTTGGTGGGGACAAGGAAGATACTCTTGCTGAGTTTAAGTGAAATGTCTATTTCTTATCCTTGTAGATCATGGGGAGTTTCAAAGGTCACGCTCTCCCTGGATCGTTCTTCATTATCATGAGCCTTTGGTGGGCTACAAAGAGTATTATGAAATATGTCTACAGAAAGCAAACTAGGACCTGCTACCTTAGTTCCAAAACATTATTCCGTAGAGCAGAGATTTGGGAAGGAGTTATTGTAATCTTCATGAGTATTACTGGTAAGTAGGCCATGGCACTGTTCTGTTTTCTCCTCTTGAGTATTTCATGAACAACAACAAAAAACAAATTCAATACAAGCTTGAGTTCTACTAAATAAATTGTGTGTTGATATGTCTCTTGGTACTTATCCCAATTATTATTCCATTGTTACTGAACATTCTATAAAAAGGTTCTGCATTTTTACAGTACTGCCTTATTTGCTAAAACACTTCTAAGTTTTCCGCTGATTCTTTTCATTCATGTCAGTCAAACTTTGTTATGATTATCAAATTGCAAAGTAACCATTTCCAAAGAGAGGACTTTTTTTCACCCAGTCTAGAGGTAAACAAGGCAGCATCTCTAAGGAATAAAAACTGTCTACATGAACACTTAACCATGTGTGGCATCTGCGTGAACATCTCTATTAATTTTAGTTGGGGAAAAAGCTAAATTCTTTATCAATTTTTGTCAAGAATTAAGGAAAGTGCCCTGCTTTGAGACATCTGTCTAAGAATGAAATATCTAGAAATAAATTAATAATCCTTTATAAGACACATACTGCAGATCCAAATCTCCAAGCAGTCATTAAAGTAGAACCAATTGTTGAACTGAAGTTTTCAGGGCTGAGGACATGAAATAGTTGCCTGGATTATTTGTCTCCGGGTAGATGAAACTGGTCATCCAAGCCAGCATCTAAACATTTGAGTCAAGTCTACATCATTGTTGCTAGGCTTTTGGTAGGAAGCTCAGAGGGCGGAATGGATGACATAAGGTGGGAGTAAGCAATGAGCATGTGCTCTACTTAGTAGAGTTAAGGAGAGGGTTGCTAAAAACTGTGCTGTGCTCCTCTGCAGGTATGCTTGGGGAACAATTTATCTCAGGAGGACCCCGCCTGAGATTGTATGAAGGTGGCCAGTGGAATCAACTCCTGGGATGGCATCACACAACCATGTACTTCTTCTTTGGGCTACAGGGTGTGGCCCAAATCCTATGTTTCACTACCAATGCAGTTCCGCTTTCCTTAAGCAAGTTAATGTTAGCAAATGCCATCTTTGTGGAGGGTAAGTATGAGGGAAATATGTTTTATGTTCTTTTTCTATCTATCAGTAGGCACTGATTTAGGGCTTTAAAATAGTTGTGTGTGTGTGTGTGTGTGTGTGTGTGTGTGTGTGTGTGTGTATGCTCATGTGTCATTTTGATTGGCAGGGTTGTCTGGGTTATAGTTGAATTTACAGACTAATTTATAGATTTGAGCAGAGACAGCCACTCAAAAAGCTTTATTTGTATTCCTATCTGTCTAAGGCATCTACAATGGGCACCTGCCTCTTGGTTGTTGTGGGGTGGTAATTCTTTTCACTGTGAGCAATGAAAACTGAACTTGGAGTCGTAGTGCATGAATTACTTGAAACTGAGCAGCCACTGACAATAAAAATGTCCACCAACCTCTAATGGGCTTTTCAAATATCAGAAACAGAAACTCTGCCCAAATGTAGTACACAGTGTCAGAGAAATGACTTCCTAAATCTGAGAGGTTAATAAAAATTATAGGATGCTTCTTTCTGAGATTAGTATAAGGGGAGGGATAAAAGAAATGTCTAGCAATTTGTTATATTATAAGCATAAGGAATTGCTAAACTCCAGAAAGTGAGTCTTTGAGTTCAGCTCATTTGTCTATACATTTACATTAATTATAGCGCCCGCCCCAGTTGGGCTTATTATGCTTTACTTACATATAACGCTTTGAACAAGAGTAGAAAGGTTTTTGGTATGTTAGAAGAGAGAACAGAGGTTGGAAAAAGGGAAAAGCGGGGATAGAAATCAAAGAATCTCCCCCTAAGAGACAATGTTTACTTTCCCCAAAGCAAAAGTACAATGCTACGGAAACCAGTGTGGATTTTCTCTTTGGGAAAAAAATTTTTTTTTGCTTGTATAAAATTCTGTGGAGGCAGTGGTATAGTTGGGGGCCTTTGGATTTTTTTTTTTTTTTTACCAGAAAATATGTTTTGCTTCCTTTATTAGCATTTATCTTCTCCAACCACACACATGGTCGGGAAATGCTGGATGTCTTTGTGCACCAGCTTCTGGTCTTCATCACTATTTTACTGGGTCTGGTTACCTTCATTGAGTTCCTCACAAAGAACAATGTAGTTCTGGAGCTCCTGCGGGCGAGTTTCTTCCTTCTACAAGGGACCTGGTTCTGGCAGGTAAGACGAGACTTGTAGATGATATACTTGTTTCTCCTATCTGTAGTTTCTCTTCTTAATTGACGAGGCATTTGCTTTTAATGCCTCTCTTCTGTGAGCATCAGAGAAGTGATGTTCTTGGAGCCTGGTGGCTCTAATGAGAAGGCGGTCAGAGCAGCTGGGGAGGAAGCAGGTCGTGGACTCCAACTTCAAATATTTATTCATGGAATGTTGGGGCTCCCAGTTTCACAAAGCAAACACTAAAATGCATGAAAGGTCTGATAGATCCTAATATAACGATAGTGGGAGACTTTACTTTCCCGTCCATATTTTTAGGTAGGCCCTTCTAAACTGAAATTACTAAAGAAACTAAAGAGATAAACTATTGAATAGACCAACTGGAATTACAGATGTCAACAGATACTTTATCTGAAAGATACAGCATATATATTTTCAGCAGCTCTCAGAATTGTCTCTATAAAATTTATTAGGTTATACACCACAAAACAAGCCTAGAGAATACAGAAGAATAGGAACTGGAGAGATGGCTTGGTGGCTAAGAGCACTTGCTGCTTTTGTGGAAGACCTGGGTTTAGTTCCCAGCGTCCACATTAGACAGTTCATGACTCCACTTCTTGTGAGCATATAGACCAGGAAGCAAACACACATACACATGAATTAAAAAAAAAAAAAAAAAGACTGGACCTAGGCACCCTACACCTGATGGGCAGCTTGGTCTTCATGTGGGTTCCCTAGTACAGGGGGTGGGATTCTCTCTGACATGGACTCTGTGGCCTGCTTTTCCCCCCTGGGGCTTGCCTTGCCACTACACCATGGAAGAGGAAGTGTTCAGTCCTGATGCAACTTGACGTGCTGGGATGGGTTAGTAGTAGTGGTGGGGGCTCCCGCTTTTCTGAGAGGTAGGGGAGGGAGAATACAATGAAGAGGGAGGGAAGGTGGAACTGGGAGGAGAGGTGGAAGGGGGCAGCAATTGGGATATAAAGTGAATAACTAAATAAATATATTAAAAAGAAATATAGCTTTCAAAGGATTTTCAATAAAATGGCACATACTCAAAAATAAATCTAAAACTCCCTGTACCATATCAGAGTATAGAAGAATAAAGCTAGAAATCAATTGCAATCAAAGCTAAAGAAACCACACAAATTATTGGTGAATAAAAATTATAGCACTCGGCCTCTATCTTGAGCTAGCTCTGCTCTATGTGTACAGCCTTCCTCAGCAGACTGAGAAAAATCCTGACTGTGGCTTCTCTAAGATTCTGGGGTTTCCATTGCACCCTATGCTTCAATGCTACAGATTCACATAATGGCTTCTTAGGGACTCTATACCAGCCACAGTTGCTTGGCCATGTGTGTTCTCTAAAACCATGGAACAGGACTCCACTACTCATTAAATCTTCCATCTTCCATGTATGCAAAATCAATATCATGCGACTGAATCAAGTTCTGCTGCCAGTTTGAGATGTAGACTGGGCCCCTTGAACCATAGCTATACCAGTTTCTGTGTACTGACTCTGGGAAAACATTTCCTTCAGAGAATGGAGAATCCCTTCAGTTTAAGCTCCTCCCCCAACACCCCTTCAAATGAACTTAGTTCTTCAGAGGATGGAGCCTCAGAGAGGTGGACTTTTACCTTCAAGAAACCTCTCCTATTGTCCTAGTATAGCACAGGGTTCTCTTTGCTGGTGTTGATTTGATTCAAAAATTATACCTGTTTTCTCATCACCAGCTGGAGCATTCTTGTGTTGGTTTGAATAAGAGTGCCCCCCCCACCCTGTAGGCTCACATATTTGAGTGCTTATTTGCCAAGGAGTAGAACTGTTTGAAAGATTAGGAGGATTAGGAGGTGTGGCCTTATTGAAGGAAGTGTGTCACCGGGGGGTGGGCTTTGAGGTTTCAAAAACCCAAGCCAGGCTCAGTGTGTCTCTCTGCATGCCTGCCTATAGAGTATCTAGAGTGCTCTACCACTGCTCCACAGCCATGCTCTCTGCCATGCTTCCTGTCATGATAATAGTGACTAACCTCTGAAACTGTAAGAAAGCACCAGTTAAATGCTTTCCTTTATAAGAGTTGCCTTGGCCATGGTGTCTCTTCAAAGCAATAGAATAGTGACCAGAAGCCGGTACCAGGGACTGAGGTAATGCTATGACAGGACTGACCATGCTGCTGCTCCTGTTGCTGCTGCTGCTGCTGCTGTTGTTGTTGTTGTTATTGTTTGGAAGAATATGGAAGACTTTGGCACTTTGAACTAGAAAAGTGGTTGGATGCTTTAAGCAGAGCTTACTAGGCCATACTGGTAAGAGCATGAAAGACATTGCTGAGGGAAAATTGAACTGTAGGGGCCCGACTCAAGAAATTTCATGGGGAAGAATGTTAGTAAGTATTTAAAGAGACCATTCTTTTGATATTTTGGCATAGAATATGACTGCTTTTTGCCCTTGTCCTGAAAATATGCCTGAGGCTAAGTTGAAGAATTTTACATTAACGGCATTGGCAGAGGAAATTTCTAGACAGCCTCATATCAACTGTCATGTGATTATTAGTTGTCACTCATATGCAAATCTATAATGAAAAGGAGCAGATTGATAAAAAAATAAAATAAAAAATGTACAGGTTGAAAGGAAAAGTTGCACTAGGAAGTGTAATGGAGCTAAGACCAGTACTCAAGGATATTAAAAAGTTTGAAGAAAAGCCTGATGCTAAATGGAATAAAAGGAGTGGTAGCCTCAGGGGAAGACCAGCTAACCTCCCAATTTGAGAAGCAAATTAAAGGAAAGCTTAAGCAGTGAAGATTTCACCATCAACAACAGAAAGCTGATGCATATGTAAATGAATAAGGGGGACACGGTCCAGCCCCATCAAGCAGCAATACTTGGCAGTGTTGGCCATGTGATTCTTCTGGCTTTAGAAGATGTTGAAGATGCCAAACTTGTTGGGTACCTGCCAAGGAGAGCTGCATACTGGAGGTAGCACCAGCCCAAGAAAGAGAAGTGTATTACCGTGAACACAGCTGAAAGAAGTTGGAAATCTAAAGAGCACTTTGACATCTGACATGCAGATACAGAATTTGGAATTTTCCCTGATGGGTTTCATATTTGCCTCAGTCCAGTATTTCCTCACTTTTAGAATCATAATGTATATCCTGAGTCATTTACGTTGGAAGTATGTGATCTGCTTTTAAAATTTTTATTTTACAATGATAGTTAAGAGATTTCCATGAGTCTCAGAAAAGATTTTGAACTTTTAAACAGTTTCGAGACTGTGATAGATTATAGGGACTTTTGAAATGGGACTGAAAGCATTTTTACATTATGATATAGCTACAAATCTACTGGGGCCAGGGAATGGAATGTGGTAATTCAAATAAGAATGACACTCCCCAATAGGCTCATACATTTGAGTGCTTATTCTCTAGAGAGTAGAACTGTTTGAAAAGATTAGAAGGATTAGAGGTGTGGTCTTTTTAGAGGAAGCATGTCTCTGGGGGCAGATGGGCCTTGAGGTTTCAAAAGCCCACATTAGGCCCAGAATCTCTCTCTGCTAGTCTGCCTGCCTGCCTTCCTGAAGATCAGGATGTAAAGCTCTCAGCTACTGGTCCAGCACCATATGTGCTGCTGTGCTTCCACACATGAGCTTTTGGAAGACATAGAATCTAAGTCATAATGGTCCTCTCAAAACTCTGAAAGCTCATGGACACCTAATAATTAAAAATCTTCCAGCCCACCTCCAAAGGTCTCCAAAATATGAATTATTCTAGCATTGGGGCTAATTTAAAGTGCAGAGGTCTCCTCTTCAGCTTGAAGGCTCTTAGCTATGTTACCTTAAAAATAAAAAAGAAAGATATGTACTCCCAAGTTTGAATGGCACAGCTAAAATTCCCATCCCCAGATAGAGGAAGATGGTATAGAAAGTGCTTAACCACAAGTGACAGAACAAATGTTAAATCCTTAGCTCTTTGTCTGGCATTCATGGTTTCTCTGAAGGCAGGAGGGGACTTCAAAGGTCTTAACAGTTTCACCCATTAATGCTTTCTGGCTAACATCCACACGGACTTTAAGCCTCCAAAACTTGAGTCCTCTGAATGCTGAAAAAGTCTGATGTTTCTAGCTTAACCACTCCAGGCCTACTTAGATCATGGCTATAGCAGCCTCTATCTCTGTTCCTGAATAGCCAAACACAGTAGAAGAAGTTCTAGAGAAACCACTTTCCCAATGCTTCTGTGTGATAAAAGTGGCCCAGGATTTTCTTTCCATAAAATTTTTGAAATGAGTTCGCATTTTTATACCCATAATCCTTCAAAGGACTAGTTCATGTCCATTCATGAAAAGCCATGGGACTCTGTTTACTATTGTCATGGTGTAAAATACTTGACTCCATTTATTTATCAAATCCACACCATTTTTTGCCTCCATTTCGTATGATCCAACAGTTAGTCCAGTTATATCTGCGACTTCATCAGTAAGCCCCTTTACCCAAATCTCAGTCACCGTCCTCTTCTCCTGAGTTCCCCAAAGAATTTTTCACTAAACTTCATTCACAATGTCCCATGTTTTCTCTAGTTTTCTCCAAACTTTTTAGAAAGTTTAAAAGCAGAAATGAAATCAAAGACTTCACTTGGTGTCTTAGAATAGTTGTTTTATTTTTCTAAAAGATTTCATTTAAATGTGTGACTGTGAGTGAATCATTGGACCATCCTATTGTCTGGGTAAAATGGGTAGCAATGTATTTAACTTCTGATTGGAATTTCAAGTAATCTGAGTAAGTCAGGTAAAGCTAAGGTTGGTGCCTTAATCACTAATTCCAGTATATCAATTGCCCATGGTTAGAAAAAACCTACCACTTGCATCTGTTCATGAGGTGACCCTCTGGTGCCACACTTTAACGTACTGATGCACTTAACCTTTATTAATAATTCAAGTAAGAAGACTCATTATATCCCATATTACTGAAGGAAAAACTGGAATGTATAGATACCAATAATTTCTCAATATTCAAAACAGCTGAATGACACGATTCCAAATAAGCTCTTCTGTCTGCAAAATCTGTTTCCTTCTTCCGTTCTCTCTTTCACTGTCTAGCCTTCTACCCTGGGCAATGGGAGGATGATGGCCTGAATCACAAAGATAATTTCTCCTCTCAGGAATTTTGATGAGACTTGAACAGTCAGAATCCAGACAGTAGAAGCTGGTATCATGAAAATATAACGCTGTGCTAACATTCAGTATAGATTACAGCAGGCAAGGCAGGAATGTGCCTGTGTCCGAACTACTGGGGAGGCTTAAGGCAAGAGGAGCACTGGAAGCTTGGAGTTCTAGGCCAATCAGAGGATTTCATGGGAACCTTATTCCCACAACTGAATAGAACAAAAAATGTAAACAAACAGCAACAAAACATCGTGAGCAATACATATTACAAACTGAAAGGCACTAAGCAACACATAACTTGTAACGATTACATTTTGAGTTAGTTGTCAGTACTTTAAATAGAGGGAACATCACTGAAATGTTTATGTTTTCAGCTTTTTTTTTTTTTTTTTTTGAGTAAGAACGAAAATATCTGGCAGTATTAGACTTGCATTCCAAAGTGGCAAAGTTGGTTGGAAACGCGTTCCATCAACGCATCACTTGCATCATCAGCTCCTGGCAAAGTGGAGCGTCAGATCAAACTTTCCTGTTTTCATCTTGGTCCTATATGCTTTATTTACCAACAATTTCAGTGCTGTGATGCCCCCCCCCCCACATGTTATGTTTCAGCTAGCAAGATACTTTCTACTAACTTTTTCCTGATTTCTTTACATTCCCAGGAGACAAGATGCATCTGTTACTGATTTTAAGGACATGACAATTCAATAATATATGGCGCTGTCTGTCTGTCTGTCCATCTCTGTCATCTATCTATCTATCTATCTATCTATCTATCTATCTATCTATCTATCAAATATTACTTATTTCTTGTTGGGATAAAAATCACAAAACATGATGTCTTAGCGTTCTACTACCATGAAGAGACACAATGACATGACTACTCTGATAAAGGAAAGCACTTAACTTGGGCTGGTTTACAGTTTCTGAGTTTTAGCCCATTGCCATCATGTTGGGAAGCATGGCAGCATGCAGGCACACATGGTGCTGGAGCAGTAGCTTGAGAGTTCTACATCTATATCAAAGACAACAGTCACAGAGAAACAGAGAGATGCTGGACCTTGGTTGAGCCTCTCTACACTCCAAAGCTTAACCCCAAAGACGCACTTCCTCCAACAAGCCCACACCTACTACAAAAAGGCCGCACCTCCTAATCCCTGTCAATTAATGCCACTCACTAATGACCAATTATTAAAATACATGAGCCAATAGAGGCCATTCCTGTACAACCCACCACGTAAGAAATGAGCCACTTTAAACTATGTAATTCAGTGATATTTGATGTTTTCACAGTGCTCCAAGTACACCACCTCTGATGAACTCAAAAACATTTTCAACTCCCCAAAAGGCAAATCTAGATACTTTAACTGGTCACTCTTTCTTCTCCTTCATGCCAGGGCCTAGAAACCACTAATCTGCTGAATATTTACCTGTTCTGGATATTTTGTATTAGACAAAAATCAAAATGTATGACCTATTATTTTTGGTTCTCTTTATTTTGCATGTTTTCAAGCTTCATCTCTGCTGTATCATAATCTTTTTATGATTAATATTTCATTGCATGGATATATCACAATTTGGCTGTCCATCGTGGGTTGATGGATATTGCTATTTTCCCCTCAAGCTTTGGCTGTGATAGATGTGCTACTTTGACTATTTCTGCACAGAGTTTTATTTGGATATTTTGAGCATATAGATATAAAAATCCCAGGTCATAGGGAAATTTAATATTCAACTTTTCAAGGTCCTGCCATTATTAATCCCTGATGCCTATACCAGTTTACAGTCCTATCAAGCCATGAACAAGGATTCCAACTTATCCATATAATAAAAAAATCAATCCAGTTCCTGTTTATTGGTTGTACCTTAGTGGGGACATGTGGAATCGCTTCACAGTTTTGATTTTTCGTCCCTGTTTACCAATGGTGCTGCCTCCCTTAGGGTGTGCTCAGCTGTAAACTTATTCCCTCTGGAGAAGTAGCTCTTCAGGTACTTTGCCCATTGAGACAAATTTTGGTTGAATTTTAGAAGTGCTTTTTATATTTTAAGCATTGCATATTTATCAGATGTATGATTTGCAGATATTTTCCCCTGTTATTTTCTTGATGGTCAAAAGGTTTCATTTTTAACTGTGACTGAAGTCTTAATTTGGGCTTCAGGGTCATTAAGCTTTTCTGTGTGTTTTGGTAAGCAAGTTAAATGGCCTTTCTTCTCATCTTTGGGCCTTTTGAAATCTCTTGAGGTAATTCTGCATGTGAGATCACCATTGTATATGTGGATTTCAGTTGTGCCAGCATTTTTGAAGAGATAATTCTTTGCTTTTGGCAGGCATCTTCCTAAAATACTAATTAATCATAAATGTATAGGTTTATTTCTGGATTCTTAATTCTATTTCATTACTCTGGATTTCTATCAATATATCAATATAGTAGTTTTGATTACTATAGTTAAGCAATAAATTTTAAAATTGAAAGGTGTGAGCCCTACAACTTGCTGATCTTTGTTTTGCTTTTTTAAAAATAGTGGATACAACATAATTCCATATGAATTTTATGATCAGCTCTTTAAAAAATGTCTGTGAAAAAAAGCTCTATTAGGATTTCAATAGGAACTATTTTGGTTCCGTTGGTTGCCATGGGTATTTTGCCATCTCAATAATATTGAGACATGTTGTTGATAATTTGAGATGGTTTTCCATTTTCTTAAGCCTTTGATTTTTTTTTTTTTTTTTACCAATGTTACGTAGCTTTTGGCTTATACATTTGAAAGCTCCTGAATTTTTGTGCATTAATGTGTGTTACTTCCATGTGCATGAGTAGATGTGGCACCTGGAATCCACATCAGTGCCTTGTGCATACTGATCAAATGTCCACCATGGAACTGTGTTTACAGTATTGTTCTTGAGTGCTTCACTTACTTAGTGTAAGTACATTTTAAAAAAAAAAACCTTTCTTATGGGATTTCCATTGCTCGTGTGTAGAAATACATGTGTTGATGGTGTGCTGATTTTCAATTTGCAAATACGGGAAACTCCTTCATTAGATCTGATAATTTGGTGGTGGGATTTTTATAAATTTCTATATCTGAGATCATATTATATGTAAATATAGATTACTTAATTCTTTCTTTTCCAAAATGAATGTCTTTATTTTCCTTGACTAATTTTTCTGACTAGAATTTTCTATACAGTTGTTTAATGGAGGCAATAATAGAAAATACCTTTGTGTCATACCTGATCCTGAGAAGAAAATTTCAGCCTTTTGCCATGAAATAACATTCTCTATAGATTTCTATTTATTTAATATGCATTTTTTCAGTCTAATTTTGAAATATCAGTGTTAAGACATTACAGTGTAGATCCCCAGGGACTTCTGAAAGTGTATCCAAGAACAAAGATTACCACTACAAACATTTTGAAATTTGATAATTAAAAGGTACTTAAAACTTTTATTCAAAATTACGCCTTGTTAGAGAATTACTACAAGACAGAAACACACAAAAACCCTGACTTTGTGTTTGTGATGTCTGAGATAATGGGATCATCTTAGTTAGCAAACACGTTGAAATGAACCTTTTTGAGAATATAGTTGGATATTTTAATGTGTACTTGTTTTGAATTGCAGCTTGCTTTTGTCCTGTACCCTCCTAATGGAAGACCTAAATGGAATATGGAAGACATTGAGAATAAAGTGTTTCTCACCATGTGCTTTGCTTGGCATTATGCATCAACCTTTATCGTCCTTGGAGCTTTATATGCTTTTATCACCTGGTAAGTTAGTGATTTAAAAAAAAAAAGAAAAGATGGTCCATTCTTTGACATAAGACCATCAGGACTTGGCATTTTTAAACTTCAAACTCAAAAAGAAGATTTTTTTTTTACCTTCTCATAAGACATACTAGGGTATTGGCAAATTATCTCTACCTGAAGAAACTGCCAGCAATAACATAGATGTTGACTTAAAGTTGCAGTAGTTTAGTAGTGTGGCTGCTGTGCCTCTGACCCATGCCTCCTGCTGCAGCATGCTCTCTGGGGCCCCTGTCTTTTCACATATACCATTCTCTATTCTGAATGGCCAGTGTGCAGTGAGATCTCCACTTACTCATGGGTACATACATTAATTGTCCAATTTGATAACATTGGGAGCATTTTTGGCAGATCTATATAAATAGAAATAAGACAATAAAACTAATATTTCTAAAAGTTGAACAATGCATTCTCTTATACAAGAACCCTCATGTAACTTTCTGAGCATGGGAGGAGCAACATAGAAGATTGATGACAACACACATTCCCAGATCTATCAGCTAAGACTTCATATTCACTACTCAGCCAAAATAAGTATGAATTTTATTGTTTACTAAATAGAGATAATAGAACCTAAATGAGATCTTGTACTTACATTCCTGATGATGTAAAATCTCAAGAAATGGCCTTTTCTCTTTGTCCATATCCTTTCCCTCCTATTTGATCTAGAAATGTGAGGCAGAGACCTTACCACGGGGACCATTTTGGTCCTGTAGCCAGGACTAATTAGAGAGGCAGATAATTAAAATACAGTACAGGGAGTGGAAGCAGTAGAGAGCCCAAGGAACGCAAGGAAGGCTTCTCACAATTCAAAAGTAATGTTATCTCAAAAGATAAGGAGCGAGGATGAGCATGGCTCCCAGGGTAGTCAGTACCAACGCACAATGGGCTCAGATGATCCTAATTCCTGGTGTGCAGACTCTAACACTCAATTCTTCAGACTGCCACATGGAGTATAATGCTCTACACCTGCAGTACTGTGTATGTAGTGTTCAGGGTGGTGGACGCTAGCTCCCGAGAACTTACAATGTGACCCTATCCAAAGAACTCTTACTACATAGATAGTGCTGCACACCTTGCAGGCTCTCTGGGTTCGTAGGATGTAGGATGTATTTCTAGGCCCCATGGTTTGTCATCTTCTACTGGAACCATGTTTGCGTCTTCTAGGCATGGGTTCCGGGACAGCCCTCCTTCCCTGAGCTTTTCGCTAGAGAAGCAGTGACACGGGGGCACTGAAAAAGAAACTCAAACTGTTGCCTTCTCTAGCTGCCAGACATCCCTCTTGGGCTCTGGAACGGTGCACTTTGCTCTGGAGATGCGCTCTTCCCCTTTAGATTGTTTCTGTTCTGCCTGGTCCACTCCAAGAAGCATGCGCTTCAACTCTTTGCTAAGGCTGACAGGGCTACTGAGTCTTGCTTTCTCCCCCTGTTCTAGGCTGACATCTGAGCCTCATCTTCTTAGAGGCCGGGCATTCTTCAGGAACAGTGCCAGGATGCAAGAAAAAACTCTGCTTCCGGTCCGCTCCCCTCCAGAGCCAACAGAAGACTACTGTCTCTTCCTGTTTCAAAAGCCTTCAGATACCCAATAAATGGCTTGTCCACTTACAGGTCCCTAGAAACAAGAAACTCCCATTTTATTTTGCAACCTCTCCCAATCCACCCACCCCCCACACATGTGTTATTTCAAATCTCTTTGGCCAGACAGTTCCCTTTGCCTGGCATAGTCACACTAAATGCTTATCTCTTCTTTGAAACCTTTTATAATTCCTCTGATTCATATTGAACTGCAACTTTAAATGTTGTAATCTAGCGATTGTCATATGTTGACTACTAGTCCTTGTTAGTCTTCCCTGCCAGCTAGATTGTATCCCTATGTGGTAACAATCATTTTCATATCCCCATACCTACAGGCACGTTGCCAGACATAGGTTGTGTGCTCAGTAAACACACGTTAGCTGTAAACTAGATCTGCTTTCCAGGGTATTTAAATACAGTCTTCATTTGCTTAGAAATCGTATTTTATATGTTCCTTTAATATTGATATTGAAAAGATACAACTAAGAGTTCAACTTTCCCTGAACCATATATAAGCAGCAGTTGTAAAATATCACACAGATTCAGGGTTGTCTTTCAGTCAGATGACATAGATAACTAGTTCAGTCCAGTTTTTGAGAATAAGGAGCCCTGAAACCCCTTGAGTTAGGCTTTGACTATGAAGTGATTGCTTATCCACAGTCATTAAATGTCAGGCATTACATCCAAGTCATTTGACTTAGCACAATGACTGCTACACAAGCACATCTAAGTTATAGAATTCTCCTCCCTGAATCCTTGAAAGATTGCACTAAAGGTCTCAATTTTGTAAGATAATGGTTCAGGGTTTCCTCATGCTTTCCCTGGCTTGCAGCCTTGATTACATACGCTGGCAGGTGAAACATACGTGTTTGGAAATCTTGTTGCATATTTGATGTGTCCCATTCATATACCTCTGTTGCAAATAACGATTTCAATAGTCCTGGCCTATGAGTAAGGAGGCCTAATTCCAGATGGTGTTCCACACTGTAAGTCATGTGAGCTACTGTAAAGAACAAAGTGAGGCTTGTTCACAAACTAGGTCCTAAGTTTCATGGAAGCAACTCTTGCTCCAGCTCTGCCTTTCATGACATTAATTGATGACAATACGAACCAAGAACAGAGCCATACCTTGACCTTGGTTCCCCAAAATTTCCCCATTCTAGCAATTGTGTTTGAGTATCTATCCATCTATATACCTACCTACCTACCTACCTACCTACCTACCTACGTATCTACTTACTTTGGGGAGGATGTTGTTTTGAGTGGCTTTTGTTCTGTTTTTGAGACAGGGTCTCACTATATGGTCCTGACTGATCTAGAACTTTCTATATAGACCAGGCTGGCCACAAACTCACAGAGATCCACCTGCCTCTGTCTCCTGAGTGGTGGGGGTAAAGGTGTGTGTGCCACCATGCCAGGCTACGGTTCCTTTTTATCTCCCCACTTCTCACCTGCCTGGTGAGACCATATCTGTATGAGAGCCACAGATAACTAATACTTGACAAAGGTGTGAGATTAGTGGCTTCCAGGGCAGATACAACCCAGAGAGGAAGAACAGGATGCAGTGGGAGTAACTGGCCATATATCTCATTCACAGTAATCAGCCACAGGCTGCTTTATTTTCCACCCATGTCTTCAGAAATGAACATAGTTGATGAAGTCCGTTGATCTTCCATGGCTTGGTGGTGTGCTATCTGGAAAGAATGTGTGGGCTTTTTTAAAGATGGCGCAAACACTCTTCAGCCCTTAGCCTGTTACAGAGCATCAACATCCCACAAAGGCAGTGGCTTGGAGTGTTCAGAACAGATGAACACAATCAGTGGTTAATAATCAAGGCAAATAACTGAGCTGTTTTTTTTTTTTCTTGGCTGTTGAATCAAAAGAAGTTATTGATTTTTGCTCAGCTATTGTTTATTAAAGATGTCAGTGCTAGTTGGTGGTGACTAAATAATTGGCAGCCTGTAGTCACAGATGCATGATGTGACCTCCTGACAGATTGCTCCAAATGTCACTGGTGTGTCAAATGTGTCAATGGTATATAGGTTAGAATAATTTCTAACTCTGGCTAGGGTTAGGCCAGAAAATGGGATGAAGTCAGTGACGTTCTTGTGAAACTTTTGTGTGGGATCCAGAGCACACAGAGTGACACGATATATGGAAAGAGCAGGCCAGAACTTCATCAGACAAAAGAAGAGGAGAGAGAGAGAGAGAGAGAGAGAGAGAGAGAGAGAGAGAGAGAGAGAGAGAGAGAGAGAGAGAGAGAGAGAGAGAAAGTCAGAATGCAAACAGGTTGAAGAAATTTTTCATTAAGAGAAATTCAGCCCATACTTGACATGTGTGTTCAGTTGTGCTACCGCCCTAGGGAAAGGTCACGTATTTCCTTACAGGAGATAAGGTCTCTGCAATCCATAGGTAGTTGCGGGTTTGATGTAGATGCTCCCCAATGCCAGCCTTGTTTATATTTGTCACCTCAGTAGAGTCTCCTGTCTATCTTACAAATGATCAAAATTATCTTCTGGTGCATAACTAAGCAATCACATGATACATTTGAGAGACACATCTTTTCTGTTTACTTAGGCCTTATTGTAGTCCATACTCATTTTAAGATATCTCAAAGCTAAATAGGAACCATTCCCCTTTGGGGATTGCCTCTTCATTGTAGGAATAATCTACAAGCTGTTAGGTGCATATTCGTCTGAAGTTTTGACTCTCAATATCATGTAACCGGAGATTATTTTTCTTTTTCCATAGGTTAGTTAAATCTAGACTTAGAAAGGTCTGCACTTCGGAAGTTGGACTCCTGAAAAATGCTGAACGTGAGCAAGAATCAGAAGAAGAAGTGTGATTTTGATGGGCATCCGGTCTTTCTAGACAAACCTTCTCTTGTTGTCTTGCCTTTGTTCGTGGCTTTGTGTCTTGATGTTTTGTCTGGAGAACAGCTGACTCCATGCTGTTTTTATTTCCAGTTTTGTTAAAGTATTATACTTGAAATGTCTTACTTTCATCTTTGGAAGTACTTTGGGTGATAAATTCATTTTGTATACTGTGCATGCCATGATTCGAGAGCAATCATGACTTTTCCAAAGTCATATATAGTTTCATGTCCACATTATAAAATTTATATATTTTATTTTCCTGATAGATGCCTTCAAGAGTCGTGGTCTTGCCATCACTTATAATACATTAAATGTTCAATTTTACTTGTTTTTCTTGTTGCCATAATGGAAAATAAATGAATGCATGCACCTTGGTGTGAAAATCTCAAATCCTCATTTCTCTTATATGTATACCTCACCCTCACCTGACACAGAACAATCTGCACGAACAGGAATCCGTTTCTTGGAGACATTTCTCCATGGAGAACCTTGTGCAAGCGGAAGACCAGAAGTTTTCCTGTAAGCTTTTCAAAAAGGAATGGTTTTGACACACATGGTTTCAAAGATATCAGAGACCAGGAGAGGGGAATTGTGATGTTAGCACAGCTTCTCATGGCTGCCAATGTCATTTGCTCTGCTGAAGAGGTAAAGGACTAAAGAGCAAGTCTCTGTGCAACCCTAAGGTAAACAGCCAGAGCCTTTGTGCCATGTGGGCCAAGAAACTCCAAGTGCTGAGTGACAAAGTCATGCATATAATTCTGTCTCTACCATTAACCCACTCCCCATGTCTCTTGTAATTAACACACCTTTCTCTCTACTCTTGACCTTAGTTAGAAGGCAAAAAAATGATTCTTCACTCCAAAGGGATCCAGTTGAGGTAAGAACCCTTTCTTACTATCATAGCTTATGAATCTCAAGTGGAAGGGGGTGAAGAGCTACCTTAACACAATGTTACACAGAAAGACCACTCTTTGCTATAACAGGAAGAGGAAAGGATGCAGGAATCCTGAGGGATAATGTAAATGTGATGAAAATGACACAGCCCTTGTACCCATGGAGCTGAAACACTCACAATGAAACCCAGAAGGCTCCCTGGCATTCCAGAACTCTAGCAAGCCCGGAAGCTGCCCTATCATGTATGCATCACAGTTGTCCCAAGGAGAGACATGAGTATATTCTTCAGAAGGTCCAAACTTATCTTGTTACATAAGATTTTAAAAGGACAGACGTTGGGTGCCTATAGGTGTTTCTTGAGCAGGGAGTGAGGAGACCGTAGTTCACTCTGGAATATGAGGCACCAGTGTGCTGTGGTGCTCTGAGGGTCATCAGCTCTGTTCATGTCTGTTCAGATTTAAGGGCTCTTTTCTAATCCAATGACATTCGGTGACCATCACTTTTGCATTTCAAAGGCACTAGCCAACAGCCAGCTGCAGCTAGTTGAGACAGAAGTCACTGATATCTAGGTCTAACCAGTACAGACAAGGGTAAACCTGGACGTTTGAAAACCAATGAGTGCAAATGTTTTACCGCCTTCATAAGAGTGCAGAGATCACTGCTTCTCCAGGCTCGAACCCACAGAACATAACTAAGACCCAACCCAAGGAGTTCTCAGAACATCTGGGTCTGAAAGCAGTTCGGGAATACTTTCCTACAGTTCCTGAAGTAAAACCTTTCTTACAATTGTATGTTCGTACTATAAAATATAAATTTTATGAATACTATTTTTGGAACAGCATGAATAAATTAGTGATCTGTGATCTCAGGCCCTAAATAAGAAAGCCTTTTTATTTATTTCCTTCACCTTCCACCAGGAAGTCTTTTCATAGAGTCTGTCTCAGTCCTTTCATAGAATCTGTACAGATTTTAGTTTATCAAAACATATTTTTAGCAATTTGTCCAAAATAATAACAAGCATAACAAAAGCATAAATGGTTTTCTGTACTCTAGAACACAAGGTAAGGAAAGGCAGCTCAGCCTATGCTTATCGGCCCATGGGGTGGGTAGAAATGGGGTCACTCATCAAACACATGGTTATTATTCCCTTTCCAGATGCTGGGAAGTGTTCAGTAAGCTAAGAATAGAGTGTTGCTCAAGCCAAAGCCACTGTTTCCATCAGACATACTTTCCTGGGGGGAAAGCAGGCAACAAAGAAGTAAAATATAAGACTGCAAAGGGAGGTGGTGAGTGATATGCAGAAAAAGAAATCCAGGAAGGAGAGTAAAGATCAGGGATGCTTTGCCAAAGGGTCCTTCTCCCCTGGCAAAATCAGAGGTCGTTTTTATAAAGAAAAGTGGTACCCATGCTCCATCTTTATGTGAAATCATTAGACTATGCCAAGACAAGATTTGCCTTCATCACTGACAGGGCAGAGATGGGGACCCACCCCTTCCTTTCACTTAGTGCTTTGTCTTAGCTGTCATAAACCTGAAGACTCAGTTTCTAAAGTTCTGCCGTATTTCCTCCATGAGTATCTCTTGCTACATCACCATAAACCAGAGGAGAAATGCTTTCAGTGAGTCAAAAAGGATTTACTGTTTGTTCAGAGAGGAACGTAGGGATGGGAGCTGTTATTAGCTGAGGTAAGCTTTGCCGTTGGTGAGGCACCAGCTCCTTATGGTTCTTTGTAATCCTCAGTTTCTTAATGCATCTTAAAAATAGGAGGCCGGATTATGACTGTACTTTTACTAACCCTGGTATTACTTCACCAGTACAGGAACTTATAAAGGTGTGGATTATACCTTGAATAGTAATTCGTAAGGTGAGGTAGCCACCCTTGTACTACAGGAAAAACCAGAAATAAAATGAAGTAAGGAACTCTCCTACTGATTTGTAGAATTAATATACATGAAAACAGACCCCCAAAGTTTGTGTTCTGTTAAATATAGATAGAGAAAAGTAAAAGAATAAAGGACAGGCATACAACCATCTGAATTTCCCCCAAATAAGAATCAGTGGACAGATAGTATTGATTTAAGCTTAGATGGATATGTTTTCACGAACTATTCAGTGGATGGGATAATTACTCTTCTAGCCTCACCCATTAAAAAACAGTCTCAAAACTGAGTCCTTTTAAGTTAGATTTGAAAAACATCTGTTTTTATTTTATTATTGTGTGGGCAGGCACCCAACTCAGCATTTCATATGCAAGGTAGGGACGACAGAATGGCACTCTCAAGCTCTATTGTTCCAATTTAAGAACAGAAAAAAAAGTTTTTTGTTTTGTTTTTCGAGACAGGGTTTCTCCATGTAGCCTTGGCTGTCCTTAACTCAATCTGGCTGGCCTCAACCAGGCTGGCCTCGAACTCACAGTGATCCACCTGCCTTTGCCTCCCAGAGTGCTGGGATCACAGGTGTGCACCACCACACCTGCCTAAGCACAGAAAATTTTAACCCCTGAGCTTTAAGTTGCTTTACTTGAGACTTAAATTATTATATTTCTCTTTAACCTTTCAAATTCATCTGCAGCAGTGAACTAAATATATATATTTAAGTAATTCAAAATGCAGACAACTTTTCCTAAGCCTTCGTTGTTTTTAAAGATCTAATTTGTTAAATGTTTAAATAAAGCTGGAGAAAGTTAAGTCTTGGAATATTCCAATGGCGTTATTGGCGAGACCGTGTAGAGCTATGATCCCAAATTTATTAATCAATTGTACATTTGTAAGCAGGTTATAACTGAACAGAGAGAATTATTTTAAAGTTACAGACATCTACAAAGCTGCGCATGTCTTAGACAATCCTTTAACCCAAACCACCAGTACGTTGCTTGTGATTCCTTTATTTCTCTGCACTTTATTTGAAGGCTTTGTGTGCCAAGATGAGCTTGTTGTGAAGAAATGAATTTGCTTATTTCAGGCAATGTTTATGAGATATTAAAGCCAAAGATAATGAACAGGACAGGGTTTTTCACAGTCACATTCAGAGCGCATAGCATAACCTGGATCTTACTTGTGCCAAGTGTCAGATCCTCCATCAGGTTGTGTCCTAAGGCTCTGTGTTCAGGGAGTGTACTGTTCAGCTAACTTGAGATGTCACTACTGTTTAGCTCTTAATTTTAGTTCTTTCTAGAGGTGACAACTTCCTGTGGAAGACAGATTTATGCAAAAAGATCTTTTTCCTTCATTCCTGCCCAGAACATAAAAGGAACCACAAAAGGCAAGCCTGGTTCGGAGCCTCGCCTCCTGCTCTGAAGATGTCAAATGCACTGGGGTTATTGATTGCACAATGATACCCTTGTGTGCACCTTGGCTGTCCCAGGGTCTCCTGTCATCCCACAGGAGGATAAAACTCTGGGAGGGAACTCATGATCCCTCAGATCTCAATAGTACACAAATCACCCTGAGTTAAGATGAGGGGGCAACCATCCCATTGAACACATGTGTGTTTCAATATGGGGTTTAAATGTACCACCCTTAGGGTATAAAGATTTGTGAACTTGATACAATCCTATATTTTCCACACAAGCGTTTCCTATTTGATAGGACCACTTACTTTGCATACCAATTAAGGTGATACGTCCTAATGACTTTTTCAAGTACTATTTTAAATTTGACCAATGGCTCAAAGGCTAGGTATCAGTCATTTTAGCACTAAATGGCCTGAGGTATATTTGTTGAGTCTGTAAGTGACTTATGGAAAGGAGTCTTTAACTAAACAAATATTAAAATAAAAGGGAGAAATGCTCCTTATCTGACTCCCCACCCCCAATTTGAGTCTCCTAGTCTGTTTTCAAATGTCCTAAAAGGGGACGAGGAGGCAAGATTTGACAAATATCTAGAAGTGGAGCTGAAACAAATCCCTATTTGCTAATTGTGTCTGAAGCCAAAATATACAGAGTACAAAGCACACAGCCATGATCTCATGAAACTCACAGATGGCATAGCAATTTAGGGTGGAGCAACACTTTCTCTGCTTAGAAATAGAGCCATCTTCCCTTTGTGTCTCAGAGAGAGTCTAAATTCATTAACCCTACACTTCAGAGCTTTGATCCTTAGAATTAAAAAAAATTAAAGTGCATTAGTCTAATTTTTAATTCAAGGTACAGCTGTGCCTTATGTGGTACTTTCAACCTGCAACTGAACAGTGTATTTCTTGTCCGCATTTTATTAACCACCCTTCCCACTATCTGCATCTTGTCTTAGTTCTGAAGGTTCTTTATGGCTGTGTTCGAAACATTTCCCCCTTGCTACTTCATACAGCCTTCTTCTGCTCAGATCTCTAAAGCCCAGAGCCAAGACTGGGCCACATGCTTTGCTGACCTCCATCATTAGAAATAAAATCCTCCTCATAACTGCTCTGTAGGGCTAGTGAGGACCATACTGTCTCAGCTGAGGACTCTTCAGCCCATTGCTACTGTGGAAAGTGAGATATGGGCATAGATAGGAAGGAAGCCCCTGAGATGTTATATTCTGTATGCTACAGAAAATCATATACAGGATCCACATTTCTGGTTTTTTAATGTGTGCATTCAGGAAGCATACAGCGGACATAAAAGAAAAACAACAAATATAGCCATATAGACAAAGGCAGCAGACTCGTTACGAAACACCAAACCAGGTGACAAAATATGACAGAGACAGCTGGAGTGGCCTGATTGAGAGCAAACAGACGTGGCATTATTAAATTGGGAGCTTACAACAGCACACAGAAAAGTACTAAGGAGCCTCATTGAGCTGGAGTTCCCAACAGAGTTTTGTCCTTCTCAGTGAACTTCTGCTTCTTTATCCCACCAGAGATTTTACATCACGGCATAGAGGAAACCGGTAACAACCTCTTTTTCGAAAGGTGTTCTCTCTTTAGCACTCTGAAGAGTTCATTGTGCCCCAGGACAGGGAGATTTAGGGGACACACTGGGACCTGAGACAATGGAGGGCCTCCCCGTTCCCAGAGTCGGTTTTCAGTACGTTTAAGAGCACCATGTGGCAATTCACCAACTTCCTCTACGGCTTTGGGAAAGAACCCCTAAATCAGTGTCAATGATGGTTGAACATCTCTCAGTGGTCCCAGCTCTCAGGAGGACACATCTTCTGACACTGGAAGAGGGAGTTCCTTTCAAGTCCAAGGTTACTAGTGTATCAGGATGGTTTAGGTACTTCTCAGGTGAACTTGCTTGTCTCACAGTGTCCGGCTCAGAGGGAAAGCCACCAGCTGGTCTAGGTTTCTCTGCCATTTGAACCAGAGGTTCAGGAGAGGGTTGGTGAGGATGGATGCTTAGGAAACGTGTGTCTTTACCATGTGCTACATTTTCCATATCCCACCCCTTAAGAAACATGCTTGTTTTTGTAGAGTTGTGATCAAAGCCAGGGACTTATGAAAGAATTATAACATCAAATGCAAGCAACTTCTTTAGTTTAGCTCATATCTGATGGTCTGATGTGTTTATATAATGGGTCAATGATGAAGTCTGAAAACACTACAGAATAGGATGACGGAAGAAAAGACAATCATAGCAATGCTTCCCTCTTGTGGCAGAGTATGAAAAGACATCTCATAAGTTGAAGTTGCTTCTTTTTATTTATTTTATTTTAAGTAATTTATTCGGGTTACATCTCAGTTGTTATCCTCTCACTTGTATTCTCCCGTTTCCCCACTAAGGGGAAGTGGTCAAAAAGGGGGCACCAGAGTTCATGTCCGAGTCAGTCCCTGCTCTCCACACAACTGTGGAGAGTGTGCTGTCCATTGGCTAGATCTGGACAGGCGTTCTAGGTCGAAGTTGCTTCTTAAACCCAAATAAATTAGTTCACTGAGACACCACAGCCTATTGCCGTTATTCGTAGCTGCCCACAGGTCTGTTGCTGAAGACACTTTGTTACACAGAAAAGGACACAGAAATTTTAAGCTGGTACTGAATTGGAAGTTTCCTCCAGCTAGCTAGCTAGCTATCATGGTGCCCGAAGGTGCTCTGCAAGCTGAGGAGAGAGAAGAGTTCTTAAGAGTCATACCCAGCTCTGCACCTTGGAAGCTCGAATGGCAGGCAGCCTGACTGAATATGCAGTTGGTACAGTAACAGCACTAATGTTATGGTGGTCAACTTCTCTTTGATTGGATTATGGGCCCATGCTACACAGGGTCTAATTCATGCCTCATGTTATAAACTGGGCCAAGAGTCTGTAGCCGGAGGTGTCATATGTTCTATGGGAGGACCTACTGTTATTAATTTGCTAAGTGGCACTGTATAAGACCACCTTCTAGCCCAATGGCCATGGACAAGCTCTTGACCTTCACCAGAAAAGCCTTCTTGTTGTAGGGAGGAAAAGTTAATACAAAGGTTTACTACTGGCTAGAGTGTGGAGAGTAAGTGACTATGAAGTACTCAGTCCTAAATGGACGTCTTTATCACCACACCACACCAACTTTATCTCCTAAGCTCAGTGTACATGGAAAAAAGAGCTAAGAGAAAACCCAAAGGAGCCAGAGGCCAAGGAAGAATCTCGTAAATCAGTGTCTTTTGCACAAAGCGGGACCACTGCACTCATAAATTCACAGCTGCATACAATCAAACAGTCAGCATGGCAACATGGATTTCAGGGAAGGGTACGTAAGGCCTGCTCCTAGCTGAATAGCTAATGGCAGCCGATGGCTTCAGAGGGCAGAGAGGGTAACTTTTCTTTGGGAGCGTGGCCCAGGGTAGATTGCCCATGCTTCAGTAACTGGCCCCATACCTAGGTGCATATGTGCAGCTAGGAGACTAATTGATCCCAGTGGATTTAAAAAGGACATGAAGGTGGTAGGAAAGGATATTGAGAACTCTAGGAGGAGTTGGAAAAGGGGACTAAGGAATGGATATGACCAAAATACATCAATGAAAATTTCAAAGAATAAATAAAAGTATTACTTAAAAATAGAGGAAGAATTTGGATTAATTTATATATTAATGCAGAATCCACTGTTACAGATTCAAATGTCTCTCAGCTTTCTCTACCTTATATTTCAATGTTCTAGCATTTCCTTAAATTATCCTCAGGAAGCTGATAGATCCTCATTGCTTTAACATTACTTTAAAACTCAATGAGTTAGATGTCAAAGGACAGCATCTATTTGATCTAGGAAATAATACATCAAGGGTAATCAGGAAATATCAAGGATAAAGATATCATCATCTCCCAGATCTACTACCATCCATGAAATGCATCATCTTTCATGCAAAGCATTATGGAAACTTGGTTTCCTTATACATTTATGCTGTTTTGTGGTTCCATCACGTCGATGTGTTTCCTCAGTCTATCCTGCTGTCATTAGACCAGTCCTCAGATGGGTAGTGTTCACCCTTGTAGTGAAAGCCGTTGGTTGATCAGTGATTTCTGCGTGGTTTTTGGTACCCTTAATATACTTGCTGTGGTTGGTTAAATGAGAAATGGCTTTCATAATTTAACACTTGGTATCCTGACGGTGGTGCTCTTTGGAGAAGTTGTGGAGCCTTCGGGAGATGCTTGTTGGAGTAAGCACATCCCTGGGGGAAGGCCGTGGGTGCATATAGTCCTGTCCCCTTCCTGCTCACTGTTTCTGCTTTGTGCTTGCATTTGAAGATGTGAGTTCTCAGCTTCCTATAACTGCTTCTATTTCTACACCCATAGCTTTCTGCCATGCCGCTGACCCACCGTGACGAGCTCTCATTCTGAAACCATAGGCCAAAATAAAGCTCATTTCTCCAGGCCAAAATAAAGCTCATTTCTCCCCGTTTTGTTTTTCTGGTCATCGTGTTTATCACAGCAACAGAAAACAAACTAACACAGCTGCTCTCTAGGTCATAGATTCCTTGGTGTCTTTGGTTTGCATACTTTTATTAAGCTTTCTGGGGATTACAGGTCACTTGTCTTTCAAAATGCCAGGCACTTATTGCAAAACAATCCCTGATATTAGTTCTCCGGAGAACTGCAAACAGTAGGCGAGTCGGTGTTTTACAATTACTTCACCTGAACATTCCCTACTGAAGGGAGGAGAGACACTTACTTACAAGACTCAGGGGGTTAACAAAACCTACACAGCTCAGGAAGCTCAGAAGTAGTGGCTGGCTTTCTTGTTTACATGCTTGCCTGTTTGACCTGTGACCCTGCAGGCAACCCGTCTTGTTCTTCTCGGCCACCCACATCCATGTGTGGGTGCCCTTTCTTCCTGCCCGTGCCCTAGGCGAGTATGCCACTCTGCAGATGTCTTCCTCACTTAGCTCATTGTTTCCCAATGCTGACTTCCCATGCTGAATGGGTCACCTGGGAAGGGATGCTTGGTCTCCGAAAGGTGTCTTCCTCTTCTTCTTCTTTTCTTCTTCTTCTTCTTCTTCTTCTTCTTCTTCTTCTTCTTCTTCTTCTTCTTCTTCTTCTTCTTCTTCTTCTCCTTCTCCTTCTCCTTCTCCTTCTCCTTCTCCTTCTCCTTCTCCTTCTTCTTCTTCTTCTTCTTCTTCTTCTTCTTCTTCTTCTTCTTCTTCTTTTTCTTCTTCTTCTTCTGCTTCTGTCTTCCCACATTCAGTGTTCCACATGGTGATTGTTTCCCCTACTTGACACTGACCTTCCACACTCAGCCTCATCACATGAATGCCTCTTCGCCCTGCTTCAGGTGTGGCAACTTAAGATAATCTCCCTTTTATACATGTTCTCAATATTCTGCTTGGTCTCTGACACCCACTGGGAGTCACAGCGCCTCTTTCCACACATGATAAACGCCATCTTGCTCTTACTCAGATCAAGTCTTTATGACTAACATGCACAGGACTGAGAGGCCTAGTGAGGGCTATTTAAAATATAAAGGCATGGATTTTATATGATTTGTTTGGGGCCATGAGACAAATTAGTGACAACGTAAACACAAACCCAGGTCTCTCTGAGTGGCAGCTGAGTGACAACAGGGACCTTGTCCCTTTGGCTTATTATTTTATCCACATCTTCACCATAATATATGCTTTGTGTATAATCATTAACAAAGTCCTTTCTCATTTATCTTTCCTCTTCTTTGTCTTCTTGACTTATGTGCATATAAAAACAGTGCTTGTATGAGTGACTTTTGACCCTGTGTAAGGAAATCATGAACACATACAAATTAAAGGAGGAAAGGTATGGTTTGGTTCATAGTTTCTGAAGGAGTCCCTGTTTTTCATTTCGTTTTGTTTTGTTTTGGTTTTGTCCCATGTGTTATGGGAAAACATCACGGTAGTAAGATTTGTGCTAGAGGAGTCTCTTTATCTCATGGAAGACAGGAAAGAAGTAAAAAGAAAGACCGAAGCAGGCAAGATAGGGCTCCTGAAGACATGTTCCTGTGACACATTTCTGGCTAGGTCCTATCTCCTAATGCTTTCAGAACCTACCAAAATAGCATCACCATCTGTGTGCCGACCTTGCAGTAAGTGAACTTTTAGGAATGGATACATCACATCCAGACTATAAGAATGACCCTTTATACACTTTAAAACCACACTAACTTATGTCCTTATATAAATGCAAATATCTAAATTCATATATGCCTAGATTTTTTTTCATTCTACAAATTTCTATTGTTCTTAGAAAAATAAGGAGCGACATTGTGAATTCAATGATATGGCCAAAGCAACAAAAATTATATGAAGCTATGACTATTGCCACAAATCGGGGTCCTGTACATGCACTGACTGGGAGAAGAAAGTGTCTATACGCTGCCAAAATCAGTTTTCAGTCACTGGGCTCCCTTCCCTTCCCTTCAAAAATATGTACAACACTGAACAGAGAGAGAGCGGCGGCGGGGGGGGGGGGGGGACTGTCATCTTGGTAGGGTGACGATTGGCTCCACAATCCATTTCCTTAATAATCTTCCTCAGCAACTGTCACCCTTTTCCAAACAAAGCAGCGTTTCCATAGTATTTTCTGAAGAATAACATCTCTGAGAGAGCCTTCTTAGAAGGGAGTTCTGTAGTTCAGACACATTGGGAACTTGGCAGTGTGTAACGCAGATGCGCACACTGGAGGCTCCGGGACAGTGCAGACAGAACAGCTTTAATGTTGTGTGACCTGGCATTGCTCAATATTCCTTAACCTCAGATCTCATCTTGAAGTCATCTCTAACCTCATTCTTGTTCCTGCACTGGGAAGAGGATTGTGTTGTGAAATAAATGAGGCAAGGATGCAGAATGTATGGTTCTGTGCTCTGTGTGTTCTCTGTTTAATAGGAGCTCATTTGTCTTCTTAGTTTATTACTTATGGAACATAGCTATTTTTAATAAAGAAAAGGTAATATATATGGTATACTATTTGAAAATGCATACATACCACAGAAAGGGTATTAAGAATTTTTAAATTTCTTGTGCCTCAAGTCCCTTGGATTTCCATGAATAATTTTTTATGTACCCTACTCTTACCATTTTGTGGAGATAATATAGGCACATAAGAATAAATATTATAATATATTCACAACAAACAGACAGTGAACATGGATTTATTTTGTTTTTTCTTCTACAGTAGTCTCTAAGTTCTTTCATTTTGTGACCTGTTAACGTGTTTTTATGAAGTTCTAGAATGAGGTAAAATTAGGACTTTATGTTACTATCCTCAAAGCTGTACTTTAGAAAGTAAGTATTATTGAGTACTGGGGGAAGAATACGTAATTTTGAGAGGTAAAGAGATGATCGGTTCACATGTAAAGTTTAATTTTAAAATCTGTGTTTAATGCTTCGGGAAGAGTATTCTGTAGTAATTACATTTTGTTATCTTTAAGGGTTGTAAGCTGTCTTATCAAGTGTTACACCCTGGTTTCTCACCCTGGGACAACACAAGCACTTTGAGTGCTGTTCCTGCCTTCCACAGTCCTGACATATGGAAGGCCCTTAATGGTCAAGGGTCAAAGCGAATCGAGAGACCATCCAAGCATTGATTCATCTACCAGAAGCAGCGATTTGATGACAGGGATGTTCAGACTTCATCTGAGACTGGAGAGGGACAGGGAAGAGGAATATGAGAACCTCAGAGCCACAGCTGCAACTGTAGAGATGGCAGTTTGTTCGTAGAACTTTCGATGGAGATTTCTTTCCTTAGAAATTGCTGTGAAGGCAGTCCAAATGATACTTGATAGGCTGAGGCCAGATAATAGGGGAGGAGGGCGCCCCCTTTCTGAGGACTAGGAAGGGAGGTGGGGAGGGAGAAGGACCAGGAATCGGTGAGGAAGGGGATGTAAAGTAAACAAATTATAAATAACAAACAAACAAAGGAAAGAAAGAAAACTGAAAAAAAAAATGCTGTGACAAAGTGCTACAAACTGTGTGGCTTAAATGACAGAAATGTATTGTTCCCCATGTTGTGGTGACCCCCAATCATAAAAGTATTTTTTGTTGTTACTTCATAACTGTGATTTTGCTACTGTTCATTCATAATGTAAATATCTGACATGCAGGATATCTGCTATGGGACCCGTGTAACAGAGTCATTTGACCTGCCCAAAGGGTTGTGACCCACAGGTTGAGAACTACTGTTTTAAGTCATGATGACATCATAGTTCTTTCTAGGACTCTGAGGAAAGGCTGTACTCCACGCCTGTCTCAGCAGCTTTTCTTTGCAACTGCTTGTCTTATCCCCGCGTCTCTTCAGATGTGGTCCCTCTGTGCATGTGAGTGGCCACATTTTCTCTTATAAAGACACCAGCCATATTGGAATAAGGCCCACTCTATAGACTTCATTTCAACTCGATTATTTCCGTATCAAACTTATCGTATCACCCAAGGCCATATCATGTTATGTTTTGGGTTAAGACTCCAGCACATGAATGTGGGGGGCATACTTTAATCAATACTAGATGCGTTGTAATTGTACAGTTCAGTGCTTTTATAATCCTCCCTAAGCCAATGTACTCACTCGCCAACTGCAGCTGTTAGAACGTAGGCTCCTTAAGGAAATGCGGGCGGTGCGGGTCATGTGTGGCTATTGCAGCTGATCATCTCGTTAACAACAGACTTCATTTCTCCACGAGGGTGCCTGAATGTCCCGAAGCACCCGCTGGACTCCAAAGGACAAGAAGCTGAGCTGTAGCTGACTGGAGGGATACGCTGCCCTCCTGACTTCCTCTTTGGGCTCTCCTTGCTCAGTGTCCTTCCTTCACTGTTTTTCTTGTCTAGATATTCGCCCTTTGACCCTCTGGGCTGATCCACCCCTCCTTTATTACCCTGAGTTATTTTCCTTTTCCGAGAATCCCAGTCTCTTGATCTCCCTCAGTGAAGAATGAGCAGGCTGCAAGCAGAAACATACCTTCTACTTGGATGATTCCAACTAGATTATTCTAATTAACTTCAAAACTCTTAAAACATGAGAGCGCCTGCCAGACAGATCACTGGAAGGAAGAATTCTTTTCATGTTTTATAACCATCTCTGACTAAGTTTTTTTGTTGTTGTTGTTGTCTTAAGGACAAACCAGCTGTTTCACACAGCCTGGTACAGCGTTTTGGCATCACCATGCGTTCCTGTCACTCCTGCAATACCCGGGTGCTAGTGGCTATTGTGTGTGGACTGCTGACAGGTGCCGTTTTGGGACTGGGCATTTGGAGGATGGCCGTAAGGATCCACAGAGGTAATGTCACCATGTTATAATCTATTGAGACAGAGAGCGGGAGTTGGGGGTTGAAGGTCTGACTCTGCCACCTGATATTCCAGTGCTTGGGCAGTGCCTTGTCCAGGCGGTGGCTATATTCTACAATGCCACTTATAAAGTGTAAGACAGCAATTGGTTGATGGTTAGTAGGCAGCTTTTATATAAAAATGTGTGTGGGGGGTGGTGGTGAAGAATGAGTTTCAAATTGACTTCTTTGTGCTATTTTAATTTCTCAGTTACTCTAGAATGAGTTCAGTAGAACGTACAACAAGGTGCATTGGGGCTTATTTTTTTTTAGCTAAATCCTAGAAAGGTTATAAATGCAGACTCTCCAGCAACCATGTACTGAATAGAAATTCACTCAAGCAGGAAGCTTAGAGATGCTAGCGCTAGAGTTGTGTGTGAAATGAACTCAGGTTTCTGTACAAGTTTCCCACTTGACAGGTGTAGAAAATTAGTTGGAGTTGAAAAAGTTAAAACCTCTTTAAAGGGTTCTTTCCTGCTGGTTCAGCGTGCGCTTGCCAGTCTCCTGCTGGGTTTCAGACCCCGTGTGGGAAATATGGGCAGAAGCGTGGCTATGTGTGAAATGACGGCATTAAACTAAAGCCCCTGAAAACTCAAAGATGCATCTCCAATGACTCTAATGCTGAATCCCTTGGTTTCTGGGGATTGGCGACAAAGCAGTGGTTCTCAACCTGTGGGTTGGGACACTGTTGGGGAGGGGAGCGTCTAATTCAAATGACACTTTCACAGGGGCCACCTAAGACCATGGAAAACAGAATTTTCGTTACAAATCATAACAGTAGCAAAATTGCAGTTATGAAGTAGCAACGAAAATAATGTTATGGTTGGGGCAGTGGGGGGGGGGTGGTGGTCACCATAACATGAGGAACTGTCTTAAAGGGTCGCAGAAGTAGGAAGGTTGAGAAGCACTGCTGTAAAGGGGATCCAAGAATGTGGGAATCTGAATGGATAGAGGTAACTAATTCCAGGAAAGAGGAGTAGTCTGCCCCCAGGGAAGGCAGGGAACTGCTGTTCAGTGGTGCCAGGCTGCAGAATCCCACGCTGAGAGCAAATGCTTGATCCTCCCTGCTGCTGAAGAGATAGCCTAGAATAGAGCCATCCCTACCTTACCCAAAAAGAACGGAAGTCAGAGAACACTGTGCTGGCAGCATAGAGAGAACTCCGAGTAAGAAATGAAGCAGGACAAAAGAAGACAATTAAAGTGTTAAGGTGTGTAAAATACCTTAATTCAGGTTTAAGCAAACCGTAAAGAGTCTTTCTCAGTGTTTGGCCATACCAAATGTGTAAGAGTTCAAATACAAGTTACGCATTTGGGACGTGCCTTTCTTCTTGCTGTACCTGTAATAAACATCAGTTTTTAAAGGGAAACTTGTGACTTGTAAAGGACACAGTTAAACGGAGCCATTACAAGGACAAAGTTCAAAGCCAACATGAGGAAGAATACTGAAGAGGGGTCAGAAAGTGCAGAATAGTCAAAGGCTGAGGGGGATCCACTTATGTGTGGGGTATTTTTGTTGTGTTTGTTTTTTGTGAACCATTGGCTCGAATGGCAAAGACTTACCGTGAGAACATGGTCTATAGAATCCTAGTGACCTTCTTTGAGCAAATGGAATTTGAAAAATCATACCCTTGTTTCTGAACTGTGCCTCTTGATAAAAGGTCACCAGCAATTAAGGCTCTGCTTTTGACACTTGGCAATGCTGCACAGGAGTAGCTGAAGCGTCTTTCAGGGCTGGCTGTCATTTTTATATGGCATCAATGGAGTTATTAACTAGTAATGACTTACACATTGCCATGTGACTGTATCACCCATGCTCTCTAACACATGGCCAACAAATACCCATTTGACATTTCTTAGAGCAAAGGAAACATTCCGTAGTATTGATCGCATCTGCAGTTCCCAAACGAAGTTCTAGACTCAGTTCTTCCCTGCAGTGTTAGTTTGCCCACACCTGCCTTCACCCCATTTCACATGGACATCCGCTTTGATGGTTTCCACACCTGCCTTCACCCTGTTTCACATGAACATCCGCTTTGATGGTTTAGGTCTCCAGGTGAATGTCACCACTTCATGGAGATTTTCCTACCATCAATGTCCGGTGAAGGCCTGTCTCTTAGGTCTGATGTCCTTCCCCCTACACTTGTGTGTGGTGTTAAGTCCACCATGAAAGGTTTACCTCCACGAACTACTCACCTTTTTAAAATGTTAACATTCACTGATGTTATATTGGGACTTCGATTTCAACACACGACTTTTGACAGGATGCGTTCAGTCCATAGCATGGATGAGGAATCATCAAATAGTTGTGTTCAGAAGCGAGATGACAAAGCTACCAAATCCTTGTACTTCCCTTTAGAATGACAAGAGAAACGCAAGTTTGGATGCTTGAAAGACAGTACTTTTGTTTTCTTCTGCTGCCTGAAGCCATGTGGCACATGATCATCTGACTCCAGGCTTCATTAAGATCTTTTTTTCCAATGGCAAATAGCCTCTCGTTTACCCACATGACGAGCAATCTTGCAGGGCACATTTATATTAAAATGATATCTGTGTACTTGCAGAACCCCAGTCCTTTCACATTGGGCCTTCATGACGTAAGAAGTGTATCTCCCTTGCTTCATTCTTCTAACAGCAAGAGGCTTGCAATGCAGGAAGCAGTGTGGCTTTGAGTCCCTTCACAGTTGATAATGAAAGTTAAATACAAGTGTGAATTTCATTGCATTTCCCCCCCCTTTGACATTTACCAGCTTGAGCTAATCCTAATATAAACAAAACCAGGTGTCCACAATGCGGCAGTGAGAGGGGGCTTTCTTTAATTTGTGTTAACGAGAGGAGAGGGCGTCTCAACCTCAACACATAATGGAAATACCTTACTTAACTGTAGCCTATAGATCTTCTGGCTTGAAGAATCCCCTGCCTTTTGTCCCTTCCTTACTCCAGACATAACCTTCCTCCCCCCACCCCACCCCCAGGGCAGACTTGTTCCTCCGCTGGCCTCAGAAGGGGCTTCAGGGAGTTTAGATAGTATCAAACCCAAGGTCAGACTTTACAGCTCCCATAATTCTCAGTCAGTAGAGAATGGGAGCTATCAGGTGAGTTTATTGCTGCTCAGAAAATAATCTTTTTCGCTCCTTTTACATAATTTAGTACTTCCTGCAGAATCAAGCTCAATAATAAATCTTACTCCTGCAACTGGTCCTGGAACATGAGGATCATTTTAGTCTTTTTTTTTTTTTTTTTTTTTTAAGCACTCCAGAGATGTGTCTTATGAATAGAGGAAAGTGTGTTTTAGGTGACTGGGGTGCTGTTCAGTTTCAATTCTGCAGTTATACATCTCTGTCCTGTCCCTTCCTCCCTCTTGCCTGTTTCCTCACATGTCCGTGTGTTAAATATTTTTTAATGCAAAATTATCCATGAAAACGAAGGAGTCTCACCTCTCACTCAAGGGATAGGTTTTGTTGTACAAGTGACTGAGGGACAGTGATCTGGGTTGATTTAAGAATCAGGAATGTCTATTGATCCCACTTCAGCAGCCATTTTCTTATACTAAGAAGCTGCCCTCTTGGCTTAGTGGCTTATTCCTAGATTTCCAGGTGTTAGATGGTTTTGGCTATGACCGTCAGTCTGCGTCAGACTCTGATGACAAGCTCTTAAACATCCTTTCAGAATCTGGTGGCCAGGACTGTGTCTGTGAGTAGGAAGATACACCCGGAGCCAGCCTGCCTCGCTTTAAATTTCAACCTAGTGACTGGGCACGTTAGTCAGTGCTCCCATGCCTCAGTTTCCCCCTCTTACAAGAGTGATAATAAATTTTGCGGCATGAGACTATTCTGAGAATTAAATGAGTCGATGCATTTGAAGACTTACTGACTTACTCTGGTGTCTTGTATCTCGTAAGCACTCAATACACTCAGGCAACTATTCTCTAATTTAAGATGTTTTATGTCATTCAACACTGAGCAGTTATAAATGAATTATACCCTGAAAGGATACTATTGTCCCACACTGGACCTTTGGATTGAGTCTCAACTTATCACACCAAAACTTTACAGTAGGTTTAATCATTAAATTAAATTGACTAGCTGAAAAGAGAAACAGAAAGCATTCCTAGAGCAGCCATAGAATATCTGCTTTCAATATTTATGCTACCTCACTAGCAGAAGAAAGCATATTAAAACATTTACTGAAAATGTTAACCAATTAGTTAATATTGAACAACTTTATATTTAAAAAAGATAAACTTTGTGTTTTATTTATATACATCTTTTAGGATTCTTTCTCCCTTTCTCTCTTTCTTTCTTTTCTCCTCAAAAAAGACATTTTCTTAAATGTGGCAAGCCTAATGCCTTTTTGTGACCACAGCTGTAATTATCTATCTATCTATCATCTATCTATCTATCTATCTATCTATCTATCTATCTATCTAATTAAAATAGAGGAGTGGGCAGTCTAGCTTGAACTTAACTAGAATTCAAATGACAGAGAAGTCATTCAGTAAAAACTTAACCTTCACTAGAAATGTTCTGAGATCTAAAGATACAAGCTATGATTTTGGCTCAAAAATATTCCTTAGCTATAAGACTTATAATTTAAAAGCCAGAATTACTAGATATTGATAGATGCTCCTTCCTGCCTTCCTACTTATTAAATGTGTATAGTTTATAATTAAATATTCAAACATACCAACAGACTTTCATTCTTAAAGGGAAATCCCAGAGGAAAGAAACACTGTAAAGTATTGATACCGTAATGATGAGTAGGCCCTGTCATAAACTCTAGAGGTTATGGGTTTGGTACATCCATAGATTCAGAAGGCATGGGGCTAGACTGTCTAATGGGGAAGTTGGAGGTCAGGAGTCACCTCATCCATAAAAGGGAGATTAGGAAATGTCTGTTCTCTATGCCACTGTAACATTAAATAACACTTATCACCTAACTTATCCTGCTATGGTGGTGGATTTGAGTCAGGGGCTCATGTAGCACATGTGAGTAGCCAACCTAGTCTGGGATGACCCTGAATTTCTGATCCTTCTGCTGGGATTAAAGGCCTGTGAACTTACCTTGAAGGTGAGATTCTAGATGTCCATCAATCCTACCTTCCGAATGCAGCTTCTTCTTCTACTTCTGTGCCAGCACAGAGACTGTGTTTAGCTTAACTCTCTGCAATATATGTTACCCCGCCCCCTCAGGCCAGACCTTCTGTACATCTGTGTTTTCTGAGATCCTTTCATTTTCCTCCATAGATGGCTAAAGTTTTCTTTTATTATCATCTATTTCTCTTTTTCAGATAAAAATCTGTATTTATCCTGATCTTCTTTAACCTGCTCACATAGAGACAAGCTAGGCTACATCATCTTATGCTGAATTCATTTCAGCTTTAGAAATAGAAAACAACCAGGTGGTGGTGCACACCTTTAACCCCAGCACTCAGAAGACTGACGCCAACCTGCTCTACAGAGGGAGTTCCAGAACAACCAGGGATACACAGCGAAACCTTGTCTCAGGGGGAAAAAAAGAAGTTAAAAAAAGAAATAGCAAGTTATAAAACGAGTATGTTTGGTGATAATATTTTTTTTAAAAATGGAATTAAATCAAAGAGATGAAAGAAAAGTTTAGATAAAAATGAATTATTTGAAAAGATGAACTTAAGCAAATAAAGTTTTAGAATGATTAATAAAAGAAAAACTAGTAATTCAAAAATATTCAAAGAAACAAAAGCACCCCAGAACAGATAAGTGGGGTTGAAACAAAATCATAGCCAAATGCCACAGGAAGCTTTACCTCCAAAAATATCTAAACTGAATCAAATGGAATGGTCTCTATATGCATAAATAAATGAATAAGAAGAATCGGTTATCTCCACAAATTGTCCTCTGACTTCCACCTACATTCATACATGCACACACAAAATAAACTGCAATATGTAATTTTTAAAAATTCTAAAAGCAATTGAATAAGCAGTTTTTAAGAGCCCTGCGTGAAAATGTCACGGATTGTGTTCAGTGTGGCAGCACTGTTAAGTCATGTGTTGTGTTCCGTGTGGCAGCACTGAAAAGTCATGGGGTGTGTTCAGTGTGGCAGCACTGTAAAGTCATGGGTGTGTTCAGTGTGGCAGCACTGTAAAGTCATGGGTGTGTTCCGTGTGGCAGCACTGTAAAGTCGTGGGGTGTGTTCAGTGTGGCAGCACTGAAAAGTCATGGGGTGTGTTCCGTGTGGCAGCACTGAAAAGTCATGGGGTGTGTTCCGTGTGGCAGCACTGTAAAGTCGTGGGGTGTGTTCCGTGTGGCAGCACTGAAAAGTCATGGGGTGTGTTCCATGTGGCAGCACTGTAAAGTCATGGGTGTGTTCAGTGTGGCAGCACTGTAAAGTCGTGGGGTGTGTTCCGTGTGGCAGCACTGTAAAGTCGTGGGGTGTGTTCCATGTGGCAGCACTGTAAAGTCATGGGATGTGTTCAGTGTGGCAGCACTGTAAAGTCATGGGTGTGTTCAGTGTGGCAGCACTGTAAAGTCATGGGGTGTGTTCAGTGTGGCAACACTGTAAAGTCGTGGGGTGTGTTCAGTGTGGCAGCACTGTAAAGTCGTGGGGTGTGTTCCGTGTGGCAGCACTGTAAAGTCGTGGGGTGTGTTCAGTGTGGCAGCACTGTAAAGTCGTGGGGTGTGTTCAGTGTGGCAGCACTGTAAAGTCGTGGGGTGTGTTCAGTGTGGCAGCACTGTAAAGTCGTGGGGTGTGTTCAGTGTGGCAACACTGTAAAGTCGTGGGGTGTGTTCAGTGTGGCAGCACTGTAAAGTCGTGGGGTGTGTTCAGTGTGGCAGCACTGTAAAGTCGTGGGGTGTGTTCAGTGTGGCAGCACTGTAAAGTCATGGGTTGTGTTCAGTGTGGCAGCACTGTAAAGTCGTGGGTTGTGTTCAGTGTGGCAGCACTGTAAAGTCGTGGGGTGTGTTCAGTGTGGCAGCACTGTAAAGTCGTGGGTGTGTTCAGTGTGGCAGCACTGTAAAGTCGTGGGGTGTGTTCAGTGTGGCAGCACTGTAAAGTCGTGGGTTGTGTTCAGTGTGGCAGCACTGTAAAGTCGTGGGGTGTGTTCAGTGTGGCAGCACTGTAAAGTCATGGGTGTGTTCAGTGTGGCAGCACTGTAAAGTCGTGGGGTGTGTTCAGTGTGGCAGCACTGTAAAGTCATGGGTGTGTTCAGTGTGGCAGCACTGTAAAGTCGTGGGTTGTGTTCAGTGTGGCAGCACTGTAAAGTCGTGGGGTGTGTTCAGTGTGGCAGCACTGTAAAACACGGCAGGAGGAAAGAACAACAAAACCACAGAATGGTTTTGAAGTCTCACATATACACTCATGTTAGTGTCCTGTGAGCTTCGTAAGGTATCTAAAACTGTATTGCTTTTCCCAAGGCCACCGAATTTTCTTGTTAGTTTTACGCAAATTACACTGAGTTTATGATCTGTTGGGAAATAATTTTTGAAAGCTGAAAATCTATCTCCATTTTCATTTTTTCCCCTCTACTGAGCTTCCTGCTTCCTTCTCAAGCATTGCCTGGATGTTCTCGGTCTGTGCGTGAACTCTATTTCATCCCACAGGTCACATATTTATGATAGTGTGGAGTAAGACATTATTCCTCTAAAGCCTTGTTTCTCTAACAATTAGATGCAGAGCGTTTTCTCGTGCTAATGGTTGTATACATGGCTTTGTTTTAACAGTGTCCGTTCCACTCTTTTGATGATTAAAAATCAAAACTGTGTGGTTTGCACTCTTATTATGATATATATTCTTTATAAATTACCATTCTTACTTATGACTTATTTTGCAATTCTAATTTATACTACCTCTCTGTCTAATTTATACTACCCATCTGCCCCCCCATATGCATGCATGCATGTGCATGCACAGCCACACTATTTTCTGTAAGTCTGTGACTATCATATTAACTTTCTGAAAAAAAAAAACATTTTAATGAGCAGCAGTTTTTAATTTAGATTAAATGCAGGTTCTAATTTTTATGTTTAGTACTGTTTTTGTCCTTTAAATATAGTTTCTTGTCCCAAAGTTGCAAATACATCTCCCTACATTTTATTTTGAAAGGTTTATGTTTTTAGCTTTATTTTCAGTGTGTGATCCATATTAAATTGAGTTTTGGGGGTGATATGTTCACCTAGTTAGTTCAGAACATTTCTGTTTGTAAGAAAACAAACAAACAAGCAAACAAAAAATAAAAACAAATTTTCTCAATCAGTAGCTTTCACAAATATTTAAAAGATCAATTGATTGTGTCTGATTTACCTTTTTGGCTTTTTAGTTTATTTGTGATTCTGGGATCAATCTGGGGCATTTCACATGTTAAGCAAATGTTTTATTACCAAACTACTATTTTATCTATTTTTAAACTTATTTCATTGATGTCTTTAATTTTTTTTTTTAATTTGTTCACTTTACATCTTGATTGTAGTCCCCGCCCTCGTCTCCTCCTGGTCCCACCCTCCCTTCCCCTCCCCTGCCCCTCCCCTAATCCTCAGGAAGGGGGGAGCCCTCCTCCCCTATCATCTGGCTGCAGCCTATCAAGTTTCATCTGGACTGCCTGAATCTTCTTCCTCTGTGGCCTAGCAAGGTGGCCTGGCCAGGCAGAAGTGATGAACAAGAGGGCATGAGAGTCCATGTCAGATGTAGCCTCTACTCAACATATTATGGGATCCACAAGGAGACTGTGCTGCCTAATGACTACATCTGAGCAGGGCCTCTAGGTCCTCACTATGCATGGTCCTTGGTTGGTGCACCAGTCTCTGCAGACCCCACCCCCAGCCCCCACTCACCACCTCTGGTCCAGATTTGTTGACACCATTCGTCTCCTTGTGGAGCTGCTGTCCCCTGCAGATCCTTCTATCCCCCAACTCTTCCGTAAGATTCTCTGTATGCCATCCCAAAGTTTGTCTGTGAGTCTCAGCATTTGCTTTGATCTCCCACTAATGTCTTTGTTTTATGTTGAGTCTACCCAGTCTTCCTTGTTTTGACTTAGTAAATCATAAAACTGTTAATGCAATTATTAAACCATGGTCATCCTTTAAAAGCATGTAATTATTTTCTTCCTTTCCCATTTCCACAAAAACTTAAAACCAGCTCAAAAATCCCCATGGGAAAAATTGTATCTATTTCTTATCTATGTACATGTATGTAAATCTCTGTGTATGTACACTTTTGCACCACATGTATGCAGAGGCCCATGGAGACCAGAAAAGTGTGTTAGATTCCTCAAAGCTTTAGTTACAACAGTTGTGAGCTGTCTGATGTAGGTACTAGGAAGCAACCTTGGGTCCTATGAAAGAGTAGCATGTGCTCTTAATGAAACAAGTGAGCTGTCTTTCCATACCCTTTACTTTAGATTTTAACTGTCAATTGGAGAAGAAAAGACAACTTCGCTAATGAACCTCTCACTGACTTTATGGGCTGGAGAGATGGCTCAGCCGTTAAAGGCACACAACCAAAAATATATCTCCATTTATTCAGATATTTAAATTTTTTCTTAATAATGAATTCTTACACATATATGATTATTTCTAAGAGTTTGATAATTTTTATGCCAATTTAAATGTAAATTATTTTCTACTTATTGGGTGCTAATATGTATAAATAAATATTTTGTATCATGCAATCTTTCTTAATTTACTTGTTCGTTTTCATGGGTCTTTATACATCTTAGAATTTTCGATAGATTTGATGATGTATGAGCATTACAACAATTTCATCCTTTTTAAACTTCATGCCTTTTTGTTTTGCTATCTACTTCGCTGATGAACACCAAAGACAATCTTCATTAGAAGTGGGTAGCACAATTATAGTGAACGGTTTCTTGTGAAAGTTCAGAGGAAAGCATCAAACATTCTAGAAATATATTATATTAGAAGTAGGTTCTTCATAGGTGACTTGTATGAATTTGAAATTCTTGTTTATTATTTGTTTGCTGGGAGTTTTGCTTTTAATCTGTGAGACATTCTGCTCCCTGCATTTATGATTATCTGTTTATTCTTTCATATGGTCAGATGGTAAATTAATCAGCTGATTTAATATTTTTAAACCAACCTTCTATTCCTGGGGTCAATCTTACTTGACAGTGTGGTACATGTTTTATTTGTTGTTCGATTTGATTTGTGGCTATTTTAAAGGCATGTGCTGGTTACTTTTATGTCAACTTGACATCTGCTAGAGTCATCTGAGAGGAGTCAAACTCAACTGAGAAAAATGTCTCCATAAGATAGGCCTATAGGCAAGTCTGTAGGGCATTTTCTTAATTAGTGATTGATGGGGGAGAGTCCAGCCAATTGTAGGCAGGTACACCCCTGGGCTGGTGGTCCTGGGTTCTATAAGAAAGCAGGCTGAGTAAGCCAGGAGGAGCAAGCCAGTAAGCAGCACTCCACCATGGGCTTTGCATCAATTCCTGCCTCTCGGTTCCTGTCTTGAGTTCTTGCCCTTACTACTTTTTGAAGATAAACTGTTTTGTGGAATTACGAATGAAATAAACCCTTTCTTTCGGTTGTTAGCTGTCTTTGGCCACAATGTCTCATCACAGGAATAGTAACTGTAACTAAACTGGTAACCCTAACAGAAACTGGTACCAGGAATAGCGGTATTGCTGTGACAGGCCCAGCCATGCTGTTTTGGGGAAGTTTATAGAAGGGCTTTGGACCTTTAGGTTAGAAAAGCTCTTGAGAGTTCAAAGCTTGGTGAGCTATTTGTTCTGTGGGAGTTTGGAGGAAAAGAGTGTTGAGAGAAATCCAGACAATGGAAGGCTTGCTTATGAAGCTCCAGAGAGAAGTTTGAGAGTCCCTTAAAGATGCTGTTGCGTATTTTGAGTTAAGAGTCTGTGGTTCTATTTCACTGGGACTTAAGAATTAGCTGTGATTAACAAGATCTCAGAACAACTACAGAAAAACCTTTGTTTTGCTGGGATAATTGATGCTGGTCAGCTGGAGCTGAGAATTAGTGGTGAGTGAGAGGAGACCAGGTGACATCGTCTCAGAAGCATTTCCCCGGAGTTAGCACACAGAAATTGTGTGCCTGAGGTGGCAGAGGTTGTACCTCATGCTGGCAGCTGCAGTGGGTCAAGTGTAAGGGTCTCCCAGGTGGTACTGGTTTTGAAGGCATGGCAGGGTCATGGCAAACAGCTGAGGCTTGGCATTATGAGAGGCCAGGAGAGGCCGCTGGTGAAAGCGTACCCTCAGGAGCAGCTGAAGGCCCAGGATTGAAGGAGCCATGCAAAGAAGCTGAGACTTGACCCCATGAAGAGAGCCCAGGAGAGACCATCAATCCAAGTACATCTCAGTTGCACCAGGAGACCCCAACATTTTGGAGATGCCAGTCCCACAAGACGACCACCAAGGACAGCAGTAGTTGTAGAGTGGAGCTAGCCTATGCTTAAAACATAAGTGTTGTGCCCTATGGATAGCTAGCCAAGCACTTTGGAGGAGCTCAGAAGAACATGAGTGGACCCGAACACTGGACACTGAGTTATTTACACAGCTAGAGTCTGGTTTCAATTTGATTTGGTTATGGCTGTGCCTTGGTTCTTCCCTTTTGAAATGAGAAAGGATTTAACTTATTTTGGGTTTTATAGGAGCCCACAGTTGACAGACTTTGGATTTTTAAAAGAGACTCGGTATTTGAGAAGAGACTGAACTTTTAAAGTGTTTGAATTCCTCTGTCTTGAAGTAAAATGCTTAATTTATTTTTGATTTTACAGGAGCCCAAGGTTGAGAGATGGGGGGGGGGGCGGGGGAGGATTTTGGCATTTTACAGAATTTTGGATTTTAAAAGAGAATGCATATTTTTAAAGAGATAACTTTTAAAGTGTTTGATTTTTTTTTTTTTTTTAGGACTATGGGATTTTTTTAAGTTTGTAAAATGTTTTACATTGTGATGCTGATATTATTGTGTGATATTACGGATGAACAGGAAGGAAAGGCTGTGGCTTGATATTGATGCTACAGTCGTCTGGGAGGAGGGAACATTAATTGAGAAAAAGCCTCTAGAAGATCAGGCTTGTAGGCAGATTAAGTTTTTAGGGCATTTTCTTAGTTAGTGAATGAAGGGTGAGGGCTAGGATCATTGTGACAGGGTGCACACCTCCACAAGTAAATATATTGAGCAACCCGGTAAGCAGCACCCCTTGATGGCCTCTGTATCAGCTCTTGCCTCTCCGTTCCTACCTTCTTGAGTTCCTGTTCTGTCATGCGTCAGTGGTGAACACTGCTATAGAAGTGTAAGCCTAAGAAACCCTTTCCTTCCTAGGATGTTTTTTTTTTCATGGTGTGTCATTACAGTAATGGTAACCCTAACTAAGACAAGGAGTTATAAAAATATATAAGTGAAATTGAGTGGTCTAAAATGTAATGTTTTGTAATGACTTGTCATATAAACTTTTAAGGTGTGTTCATTTCGCCTTATAAAATGACTTTGGTAGTTTTGATTTTCTGTTTTCTTAGAGAACTTATGTACGACTGATTTTTTTTTTCCTTCTTAATTCATGAGTAAAAGTGTAGGCTCCTAATTTTTTTCCAGAATTTTTCTTAAAATTTGAACTTCCACAGTTTAGTCATATTCATATTTATTTTGCCTGTGATCCTCTGAGTTTCTTGGGTCTCTAAGTTTTTAACCAATTGTGAGAAGTCCCAAGCTTTCTTTATCTTCCTTGGTTCTCTCTCTCTCTGTCTCTGTCTGTCTGTCTGTCTGCCTGTCTGTCTGTCTGTCTCTCTGTCTCTGTCTCTGTCTCTGTCTCTGTCTCTCTCTCTGGGTTCTTATAATTCTATTTTTTCAAACCTTTTCTTTCTACATACTTAATGGAAATTTATACCCAGACATTGGACCATTTTTGTTGTTGTTGTTGCTTCTCTTCTTTCTGGGATATCTCTCTTAGAGTTCAGTTGCTCTGTCACCACCAGTGCCTTCTCACACCTTAATCTATTAAGACTCTCACTTTTTGCTGGATTTTCTTGTGCTTTGTTTACTCAGACTCAGTTATGCCCTTAGTGGGACAACTACAGAAACCAAATTCCGTTTAATGGCTGAGTATTCTTCTTTGCTTCCCAGTATTCTCAAGCAGGCTTTGCTGTCATTGCTGGTGTTACTGCATTTGGAAATGCTGCTGAGAGTCTAAGGCTGTTTTCCACAGGAGACGCAATGTGATACAATCCACTCTATCCTTGTTGGAACTGAACGGGCACTTCACCATCCACTTTACTAACTTAGGATACTAGTGTTCTCAGCTGAGAGTAAGGGTTCCTATCTCAGGTATGCTTCCTGAAAGGAATGTCACCTACCATCTTAGTGCCACTGCTGAGGAGCTGCCCACCAGCTCAAGTCTCTTCAGCTATTGCTGGAGATGTAACCTTGGAAAACATTCCTGATCTCCTTTGTCTTCTGATACCTCAGAATTCCCTCAGGATTTAATCTCCTGGTCTTAGCATATAAAGTTCTTCACAATCTATGTTCCACTGATATCCCATATGGGACCATCGCTATTATGTAAGTTCTACTCTGTTGTCAGGACATGAGAGAGATTTCCATGCTTTGTGATGCTACACTTTGCTTTGGAGTATGCATGTATGATGCATGTGGTATAGTACATGTATGCGCACTTGTGGAGGTCAAAGGTCAATCTCTAATGCTGCCATCCCTTAAGCGTCATCCACCTTGTTTTTGAGACAGGCTCTCACATTGGCCTGAGGCCTTGAATCAATAAATAGTCTGTCTGGCTATTAAAGTCCAGACATCTACCAGTGTCTGCCTTCCCAGCACTGGAAGTGGGTACTACCATGTCTGCCTTTTCCACAGAGTTCCCGAGTTCTAAGGAATAAAATCAGGCTTGCACAGAGAGCACTTTACCTATTGAGCACCCCACCCCCCTTTGATGCTGCTCTTTCTATGCTTCCAATTTGGGTACCTAGTTTTTACCCAGGTTTATCTGATTTAATTCCACAGGCTAACTCAAGTACTGCCTCTTTAGGACTGTCTTTCTTGGTGATGTGACCTCTGTCCTTATTGTTTCCTTTGTTTTGTCTTGATGGTTTTTATTGCTGCGAGGAAACATTATGACCAAAAGCAACACGGGGAGGAAAGGGTTTGTTTCACTCACACTTCCATATACCAGTTCATCATCAAAAGGAGTGAGGGCAGGAACTCAATCAGGACAGGGACCTGGAGCCAGGGGCTGGTGCAGAGGCCATGGGGGAGTGCTGTTTACTGACTTACTCCCCATGGCTTGCTCATTCTGCTTTCTTATAGAACCGAGGACCACCAGCCCAGAAATGGCACCACTCAAAATGGGCTGGGCTCTTCCTCATCTACCAGTAATTAAGAAAATGCTTTATAGGCTTACCTAGAATCCAATGTATGGAGGCATTTTCTCTATTGGAGTTCCTTCCTCTCAGATGACTCTAGCCCGTGTCAAGTTGGCATAAAATTAGCTATCATAGTATTAAAATAGTATTTGGAAGTCTCCAGGCTTTTAACTTGATCTGTCTGCCTATTTATCTATATACCTACCTCTACCTATCTAAAATCTTTATAATTTCCTCTTTCTTGGAGGATTCTCATTGGAAGATCTGTCTTTTAAATATATCTTTTTGGTACCCACAATGCCAGATATTTACAAGGATATTATAATGGATATCTCTAGCAGTGACAACCTGGTTTTGCATATAGACATTAAATGGCTACAGACATGAAAAGAGAAACCAACTGTCAAGTTTTCTGTTGTTTACTGTTTCTTCAGGAATGTCTGCTTCTGTGCCAAGCACCACTGCACAGTTATGCCGTAACGGCGGAACCAGGCAAAATGGCAGATGCATTTGTACTGCAGAGTGGAAAGGGCTGAGATGTACAATTGGTAAGTTACTTGGCTAATACTGTGGTGACCTGTGCGTGAGCCTTTTGTTAGTAGCAAGAACAGCAGCAAAAATCGTGGAAGCTTTAAATTAGACTGTAGACATAATAAGCATGATAGCAGGAAGATGCGCACTCACAAACTCACCACAGCTATGGTGAGCTTCACCAGACCCTGCCTAAGGTCAGTCTGACCACATTTCATTAGGGATGGTAGAGGCTCTTGTGAGATTCCATCCTCTCCCCGACGGACTGTTGTGAGTTAACTGTTGTTGGAGGAGGCGGCATGAGTTTCTTCAGTGGTGTATCCACTGGTAAATTTGCCATTACCACAGTAAACATCCTCCCACTCATGCTCTTGGGCAAAAAGCTCTCATTAAACTCAATGGATCAAACATAAAAAAGAAGGCATGAAAATAGAACCAGGACTTGTTGAGAAAGGGGTTTTAGAGGACAGGAGATAAGAAAGTGGAGTGAGGATGGAAAAACTCTAAAATGCATTATGTAATTGTATAAAAGTATCAAACAATAATAAGACACAAGCACACACACATATGAAAAATATTGTAAATGCTAACAATGTGAGGTTTTCCACCCCTTAACAGTCAAAGCTATGTTTTCCTTTTAGACTCTATATGGTCAGAACACTTTGTCCATTTTCCAAATGTCATTTTCCCCCTATAATTCAGAGGTAGAATTTTCCTTTTGGCTCCAGCCTTTAATCCAAGGCAACTAGCAATATAGTTTCCTCAAGTCCTTTCAAGAGGTTGTGTGCCATTTGACTCTATTTCGGAGATGCTTAACATATTTAATTTTTGGAATCGAGATGAGTCTTCCTATGTAAGCATATACTTATAAGCTTACTTAATTAAGTCACTTCCTTTCCCTCCAGTTGCTAAATTTATGGTTTGACTTCAATAAATGTTTACTGTTTCTTCAGGAGTGTCTGCTTCTGTGCCAAGCACCACTGTCAGACTCCTGGATTAAGGTGTACTTCCCAACATTTTTCATTCTCATTCTTCTGGCTTAGAATAGAGTCCCTCCATCCTGGATTAAGGTGTACTTCCCAACATTTTTCATTCTCATTCTTCTGGCTTAGAATAGAGTCCCTCCATCCACTCTCATAATTGTCTATATTTCTTCCAGTTAGTGCATCCTACCACCCATGATTTTGGCCTTTTTGCTTTGATTCAAATTCCCATAGTCTTTACCATCATAGATTGTAGTCATTCAATTCTCTGGGTTCTAACCAATCAAAATGTAATTCTTGTTAGTGTGTTAGTGCTCATAGCTCCCCTCTAGCCAATGTCTTATCAAACATATTTATTCCAACAGAAGAAACTTAACCATATAGAAAGTATGGAAATTCCTGAATTGGCCAGTTGATTCCAAGTCTTCTTTTAATTACACTGCAAAGGTTCTGAACTTTGTATCCAGTTTCAAAATTCTCAAATAAAAGATTTGATTTCTAATGAGAGAAATGTGTTTTCTTTACAGCTAATTTCTGTGAAAATAGTACCTACATGAATTTTACCTTTGCCAGAATCCCAGTCGGCAGATATGGACCTTCTTTGGAAACATGTCCTGAGGGCACTTTAAATGGTATGTGTTTCCCTTGAAATCTCTGTTTAAGTGCAGGACTGGGTAGACTGAGCCATATCTACCATTTCTCCTGCCAACCTATCTCTGGACAAGATGACAAGGAAGGGCTTGGTTCACTTTAATGTCAGTATTTGAACTGCATAGAATTGTAATTTCCCTAAAAACCTTAATACAAGTCAGTTGTTTGTGGAGATTTCCTTATCCTTATTCTTATCTTACTTCTTTATTCTTCAAGTTGTATTGCTTGCCTACATTATTTGAAATCAATACATATTACAGATTTCCTTCTGTACTTTCTTTCAGACTGTGTCTTTCCAGGCAGAGACAGATGGAACAGGTCTGTTGTCAGTAGTCCTTTATTTACTTTCATTCCTTACAGAAATGCCTCAAGAATGCAGTTGCTTTAAAATCATTTCTTAGAAAAATGTTTGACAGAGCTGTTATCAGTAACAGTAAGGAGAATTTCACATTTTATTTAGCTATTCACTTTTGGGTATATTCAGACTACACTGAAATTCTAATTACACTATAGGAATTTCTCTTTCCTATATCCTTTCTTTACTAATTCTAAATAGTTATTCACATATTCCTGATCTATCTTACTCTTAATATATACCCTTCTTGCCTTCGCTTAGTTATGGTCACCATTGCTATGATAAAGTACCATGACTAAAGTCACCTGGGAGAGAAAAGGGATTGTTTCATTCACACTTCCATATAACAGTTCATCTTCAAAAGCAATGCAGGCAGAAACTAAATCTGGGCAGGAACCTGGAGGTAGGGGTTGATACAGAGTCCATTGGTGAGTGTTGCTTACTGGCTTGCCCCTCATGGCTTCCTCAACTTGCTCTTTTATAGAACTCAGGACTATACCTCAGGGGTGGAACCACCCACAATGGGGTTGGCCTTCTCCCATCAGTCACTAATTAAGAAAATGCCTGATGTGGATCCCATTGATCTCCTTTTGTTGTCTTATTGCTCTAGCTAGAACTTCAAGTTCTATATTGAAGAGAGATGGAGAAAGTGGGCAGCCTTGTCTAGTCTCTGATTTTACTGGAATTTCTTTGAGTTTCTCTCCATTTCATTTGATGTTTGCTATAGATTTGCTGTATATAGCCTTTACTATGTGTAGGTATATGCCTTGTATGCCTGATTTCTTCAAGACTTTAAACATGAACATGTGTTGGATTTTGTCAAATGTTTTTTCGGCATCTAAGGATGACATGCTAGTGTACCTAAGTGACCCCCCAAATTCCACCAGAGAACTCCTACAGCTGACAAACACCTTCAGCAATGTGGCTGGATACAAGATTGATTATAAAAGACCAGTAGCCCTCCTGTATGCAAATGACAAACAGGCTGAGAAAGAAATTAGGGAAACTACACCCTTCACAATAGCCACAGATAATATAAAGTATCTTGGTGTAACTCTAACGAAGTAAGTAAAAGACTTGTCAAACAAACAATTCTCTAAAGATAGACATTGAAGAAAATATCATAAGATGGAAAGATCTCATGGATTGGGAGGATAAACATAGTAAAAATGGCCATCTTCCCAAAAGCAATCTACAGATTCAATGCGATCCCTATCAAATTACCTACACAATTCTTTATAGACTCTGAAATATTAATTCCCAACTTCATATGGAAAAATCAAAACCCAGAATAGCTAAAAACAATTCTGTACAATAAAAAATGTTCTAGAAGAATCTCCATCCTTAATCCCAAGCTGCACTATGGAGCTACAGAAATAAAAACAGCATGGTACTAGCATAGCAATAGGCTGGTTGATCAATGGAATTTAATCAAAGACCTAGAAATAAACCCACACACATGTGGACACTTGATTTTTGATAAAGAAGCCAAAGCTTTACAATGGAAAAAAGATAGTATCTTCAACAAATGATGCTTGTCTAACTGGATGTCTACATGTAGAAAAATACAAATAGATTCATATTTATTACCCTGCATCAAACTAAAGTCCAAGTAGATTAAAGGCCTCAACACAAAACCAGACACACTAAATCTGTTAGAAGAAAAAGTGGGGAAGAGCTTGAACTCATTGGCACAGGAGACAACTTCCTGAACAGAACACCAACAGCTCAGGTTCTAACATCAACAATTAATAAATGGGATCTCATGAAACTGAAAAGTTTCTATAGGGCAAACAACACTTAACAAAACGAAGTGACAGCCTACAGACTGGGAGAAGATATTTACCAACCCTACATCTCACAAAGGACTACTGTTATATGTGTGTGTGTGTGTGTGTGTGTGTGTGTGTGTGCGCACACACACATATATATACATACATAACACTCAAGAAATTAAACACCACCAAAACAACTTATCCAATTAAAAAATGGGGTACAGAGCTAAACAGAGAATTCTCAACAGAGGAACATCAAATGGCCACGAAACACTTAAGGAAATGCTCAACAGCCTTAGTTATCAGGGAAATGCAAATCAAAAGGACTCTAAGATTCTATCTTACACCTACTAGAATGGCTAAGATAAAAATTTCAGGTGACAGTACATGTTGGCAAGGATGTGAAGAAAGGGGAGCACTCCTCCATTGCTGGTGGAAGTGCAAATTTGTGCAACCACTTTGGGAATCAATCTGACACTTTCTCAGAAAATTGGGAACAGTGCTACCTCAAGGCCCAGCTATGCTACTCTTGGGCATATACAGGTAAGATACTCCACCATAAAACAAGGACATTTGCTCAACTGTGTTCATAGCAGCCTTATTCGTAATAGCCAGAATCAGGAAACAACCTAGATGTCCCTCCACCGAAGAATGGATAAAGAAACTGTGGTACATTCACACAATGAAGTACTACTCAGCTATTAAAAACAAGGAAAATTCGAAATTTGCAGGCAAATGGATGGAACTAGACAGGATCATCATGAGTGATGTAACCCAGGCCCAGAAAGACATGCATGGTATATATTCACTTATAAGTGGATATTAGCCCAACATAAATGTCCTCTGAGAGACTCCACCCAGTGGGAGAACAGAACAGATGCTGAGACTCCAGCTGGACTCTGGGTGGAGTGGTATGGCAGAATGGGAGGAAGGAAGGTCCCAGAAGTTTCAGGAGCCCCACAAAGAGACCACCAAGGCCAGCAGATCTGGGCCCAGGGTGGCGTGCACAAACTGTTGCACCAACCAGGGACAATATATGCATTAAACCTAGACCCCCTGTTCAGATCTAGCCAATGGACAGCCCATTCCCCACGGTTGTGGAGGACTACCTGTGACATAAACTCTGGTGCCCCTGATTTCATCTCTTCTTCTTTGTGGGGAGGCTGGGTAGGCACACAGAGGAAAGGGAAACAGGCAATCCAGATAAGACCTGATAGGCTGTCATCATATGGCGGGGGAGGAAGTCCTCTTTTGTCAGAGGTCTAGGGCAGGAGAATAGGGCAGAAGACAGAGGGAGGGAATGGGAAGACACAAGCAAGGGAATAACAATCTGGATGTAATATGAATAAATTATAATAAACTTTAAAGAAGAAAAGAAAAGAAAAAAGGAAATGCCCTACAAGCCTGGCTACAGCCGGATCTTAATGGGAACATTTTCTTAAACGAGGTTCCCTTCTCTCAGATGATTATAGCTTGTGTCAAGCTGACATAAGACTAGAAAGCACATGCTCCTTGATTAAGGTCTTAGGAAGCAAAAGGGAGCATCAATAGATTGTTTTTCTTAATATGAATATGTTATAGACTATGCTATATTGCATAATGTGCCTATGGATGAGTATTGTCTTCAATTTCTATACTGTATGTACCTCACATCCTTTATGTTTCATAAATCAGGCACAACTTACAAAACATAACTGTGTGCTATGAATTGGGGAAAGTATCAGTAATATATGCACAAAGGTCATCACAGCTGTTTGATATAATACCTTGGTGGGACAAAAGAGTCATGGTATCATCTCTTACTTGATATTTATTGGATTTTTTGAGCAACCGTTATGAACTGTATATTATATGTATATACTTTTCCATTATAGACTGAGCCCATATCATTTTAAAGATGTATATTTCATTCTATGTTAAGAGTTTTAAAAATTGTTTTATAGAACAAGTGATTACAATGCATTTCAATGATGTTTGAGTAAAAATATTCATAATTCTGTTAATAAGAGACACACTTGATATATGGCTGCTTAAAAATATAAATCCTATATATGTTAAAACGTTTTTCTGTCTTAGAGAGAGTTATCATATAAATTAATGAAAACTCCAACATTTTACTTTAAGTGTTATTAAATCAATTTTCATATCAATATCTAATTACTTCTAAAACAACAACTACTTCAATACTAATCCTGAGGAAAAAATTTCCCTGTGATCAGCCACCCCTCTAATTATGATTTTATCTATAGATATTTTATAATTACTAATCATTGGAGGACAATGAGGTGGAAAGTTCAGGTGATAATCTGAGGGAGTAAAACCACCCAAAAAGTGCTTTACTAAGTGCCAATAAAACATCTGGCTGTTGCTGCAATACTTGGGAATTCTTTCTTTTTTGGGACTTACACAGATTTTCACAGAGATTAAAAAGATTAACATATAATTTAATAGCTAGTAGCAATTTTGAATATTGGTTCTACTCTCAGCCTAGTATATCTTCATTGTGTCTAGTTCAAAGTCATTTCATTCCTATATGTTAGAAAGTAAATCTTTCTTGAGACAAAGAAGGAAGCAAATAGCAACTGGTCTTTGTACAAACTCCGGTTTTAGAAATCAGGACAGTTGTACAGAATACTTTAGCAGTTGGTTTGCTTTTCTATTGCTAGATATTAAAATTACCCCAAATTCTCTTCCAAAAACAACAATGCTTTAGGTTACTCACAGGTCTATGGATTGGTTATGGCAGCTAGAATGTTCATTTGTGAAACACACATCTTGGCTGTTAGGTACAGCACCACAATTCAGCAGGACGTGGCCCGTATCTCTGTCCTTAGGCTCACTTCCTCATATGGTGCCTTAGGAAAGTATTCTAACATCATAAAAGGGTAGAGACCGAAACAGCAAGAATTTCTGAGGCCCCAGTGCTGAGAGTCATATAGTTATACCACATTCCATTGGTCAAGGTCAGTCATGGGGTGGCTCAGATTCAAGAATGAGTAGACACCATGTCTCGAGAGAAGCAGCAGAGACACACTGGCATGGAGCATGTGTGAGGTGACTTCTGTGTCTATCTTTATTCATTTTTCCCTTTTTATTACAGCAGGCAATCCTCAAGCAACACGACTGTGCTATGTTTCTGAGTATGGAGAGATAAAATTACAAAATGCCACAGAAGGAAAATGCAGTGAAAATCTGAAGACACTGGAAATGCAGGTACACTTTCTAGCCCATCTGATGGGCAATTGGGGGACATTATGGATCTAGGCTAAGTGTTTGGTCTTCACATAACTGATGATCAATTCAATGCTTTTAAAACTCTCAAATTATAAATCACAAAACCAGTAAGTGAAACCATTCTTATTTGGTAAAGTCAACATCGGTTTAATATTGGCAATTTATTTTGGTAAATGGTTGCATAAAAATATTTTTAAGTGGCCTTATATTTGTAGACTGGTCAACATTTGACTGAATGTAGAGCCCTGGCTTCAGAAACTAAAGGCAGTCTACTCTATCAGAGTGAAGGAAAAAAAAAAAAAAACATGTGAATGATGACCCTTGGACAGAGACAACTCCAGATTGATACTGGCCTAAGGACTGTATCCATGAGCTAGTAAAATAAAGATTTATGGCTAGATATGTTTCAATTCATATTAAATTATATTGACTAATTAAGCATGCATGGAAGTGCTGTCTTGTATGATCATGCAAGAAGAAGAAGCTGTAAACTTCAATGTAGGTACTTCTGGGCGCATGCGTGTTATATCTTATTTCTTCTTTATCCAATTGGATACCATTTCTAAACTAAAGATAATTATGGCTAATATGACCAATTGATGAGACTTTATTGCTATAAAATACAATAAGATGTAAGATAGGATTAAGACCTGATGCGCCCACTGCAAGTTTAAAATGTATTTAATTCACCTAAGCTATTCATCATCATGGTTGACCAACACAGCCAGTTGTTTATTTTCATTATCTTGTGCATGACCAGAAGCTATACTTTGCTGCTGTCCAGCATTGTAAAGCTATAGCAATTTGCATATCATTGGCTTATAGGAAAAGATCAAATAAAAATTCATTGTGTTGTTAGTATTGAGTAATAACACACACACACACACACACACACACACACACAAACAAAACTTGGGTTAATTGGAGACTTTTCTATGTCACTTAAAGCATTTTATGCATACTAATAAGTTTTCTATATCAAGTTTAACTTTTAAAAACCACAGATAAATATTCCAGATGACGAAAAGTACACCTCTGATGGCCAGGGACCATCACCAAGCAGTGCCAGAGCTACTGTTGAGTTTAAAATCCACGGGAAACCACAGCAACTGCCTTTACCACAGACGGGCAGGGTGTGGGTGGGTTGGGAATGGGAAATAGGATGTGTGGGTAGCTGCCAGTCTCACACACTGAAAGAAAGCGTGCAGATTCCAGAATCTGACAAGCTAGTAGTTGGCTCTCAACTCTGCAGCTTCTAAGCTGTGTGAACTTGGGGTCAGCTTCTAAACTTCTCTGAGTCTTTAACTGATATGAGGGAGCTCGGCTTCCAGAACCAGCTCCTGTGCATCATGTATGGTCACACCTTAAAGCATCAGACAGAATATCTAGTGTATGATGGAGACTTGGCTCTTGAATTCAACAGGTTTTCTTTTTCTTTCTTTCTTTTCTTTTCTTTTTTTTTTTTAATTTTTTTATTAATTTATTCTTGTTACATCTCAATGTTTATCCCATCTCTTGTATCCTCCCATTCCTCCCTCCCCCCTGCCCATTTTCCCATTATTCCCCTCCCCTATGACTGTTCCTGAGGGGGATTACCTCCCCCTGTATATGCTCATAGGGTATCAAGTCTCTTCTTCAGGTTTTCTTTTTTGTTTTGTTTTGTTTTGTTTTTGTTTTGTTTTGTTTTTTCTCTTTCTGTCTGCTGATAGAATTTGTCTTCTGGCTCCTTCCAAGTGAATACTGGCTTGATTTTTGAAGCGATGGTGCCATCTAGTGTAAAACTAAGTTCCTTCCATCCACATAGGCTGACCCCAGTTATGCAGCGACATGACTGCAGCAGATTGCTCTTAGTAAAATGCAAGCAGGTAGTAGAGAATGAAGGAAAATTCCTGGACTTTGTGAACTGTGCTGTTTACAAAAAGAAAGAAGCAATACAAGAAAAACCGGGTGAATGTGACACTCAGCTAAATTTCAGCTCACTCAACTGCAGTCGTTTGTAAAGTGTTTAGGAATACTTGCATAAATTTTTTTTTTTTTTTGAATAACAACTTTTAAACAGATAGACAACATCACGACAGAATCTACGAGCATTTCTACAGAAGCCCAGATTTTAACCACCGATGCTGGTAAATTATCTGCTGAGAACATTGTTTCTGCCACCAGAGTGACTGGACAGATCTTCAATAGAACCAGAATGGCTGCAGATGAGGTGAAGCTCAAGATTTTAGAACATAAGGGGAGTTTGGGATTGTAGTCTATTGATGGCGCTTCTTTAAGCGAATGTTCAGGGCCTTAGGTTTGATTCCCAGCACTCTAGAATGGGAAGGGAATTCTGAGTTCTATTCCTTATCCTATGATGTGGGTGGTGGTTAAGTTAAGACCATTGAGTTTGGGGCCTGGGGAGCAGCTCAGCCAGTAGGCACTTGCGCCAGGGCCATGAGAACCCGAGTTTCCTCTATCATCGCAGCACTATGGAAGCAGAGCTCACTGACCAGTCAGCCCAGTCATGGAGACACCCAGTCCCCAAAAGGAGGAAGATTGAGACAGATATCCAAAATGACTCCTGGCTTCTGCACCTAAATACACACACCCCAACACACACACACAAACACAGGAGTGCATACACACACAAAGAAAAGCCTTGAGATCCTTGACACACAATTATTAATGCCGCCCACCTGGTTCCTCCTCTGCCAGGAAAGAAGGTCAGAATTTTCCCAGGCTACTCCTGTCCTCTCTGATACAGAACTTGGTTTTTCTTGTCTAGTTTCATTTCATTTCTTTTCTTTCTTTCTTTCTTTCTCCTATTTTTTGTTTGTTTTTAAGACAGGGTTTCTCCGTGTAGCCTTGGCTGTCCTGGGCTTGCTTTGTAGACCAGGCTGGCCCCAAACTCACAGAGATCCACCTGCCTCTGCCTCCTGAGCGCTGGGATTACAGGCATACTCCAGCTCGCCTTGCTTATTAGTGTCACATGAGGATGTACCACAGGACCTTACTTTGCCATTTATGTGGCCATGATGTCTTCCTCCTTCAAAGGTGTTTCTAGTAGGCAGCAACAACTCATGTCCACCTTATGGGAAAATTGGTACCATCAAAGAGAACAAGCTGACTGCACCATTTCACTAAGGAAATGAAAGTTGTGTGCAGGCCCCAAACTCAAGTGTTCTATTCATTGGCTAATAGAACTGAACTTCTTGGAGAAAGAGTGGTTTTGTGGCAATGAGCACCCATCCAAAGTGGTGCTGCTCACCTAATCCTGGGGAAGGCTTGACTTCCTCTGTGCTTACTATCTAAAGCTCCTTTATATGAGGAGTGGAAAGGTACAGATGTTTTACATGGCAAAGGAATGAGCAACTTCCTTCTGCTAAAACGTCAACTCAATTGTAATTCCATTCAAAAGTTGCTGAGCCGGGACCACAGCCCTCCAAGGGGTCTGTGGACAGAATTCAGGTGGTCTCAGATGGAAAACAAATCACACCTCTATTTTCACCAGCTTTTCACTTGAAGTTGAGCATTTATATCACTGATTAATGTGGAGGAAACCCAGTAGCTAACAGGCCCTGTGACTGTCAGCAATAACAATCCGCATGTTTATTGTGCAATGTTATTGTTGCAATTTAAAGCAAGAATTGGAAAGTTGTTTTCTTTCCCTACAAGGGTCCAGATGGCAAATATTTTAGGATTTGAGGACTGTACTGAACTTTGTTCATGTAGAATGAAAGCAGATCTAATAATATACATAGATGTGTACATGGCTTCATTCCAATAAAACTTTATTTATAATAGCAAAAAAAAAAAAAAAAGTTAAGACCATTGGGCAGAGTATACTCCCTGAGAGATGCTCAAAGAAATGAAAAGGGTCCCTTGTCTGAACATCCTCTGGAATTGATGTGATGATTGTTATTACATTAAATATGCCTGCATGCCTTGGAATTAACAAGTCTCTTCAGCTTTATTATATACACTTTAAAAATTGTATTAGGACAGGACATTCTCCACAGTTGAGTGGAGAGTGGGGTATGACTTTCACACGTACTCTGGTGCCCCGTATTTGACCATGTCCCCTGGATGGGGAGACCTGGTGGCACTCAGAGGAAGGATAGCAGGCTGCCAAGAAGAGACTTGATACCCTATGAGCATATAAAGGGGGAGGAGATCCCGCTCAGTCACAGTCATAGGGGAGGGGAGTAAGGGGGAAATGGGAGGGAGGGAAGAATGGGAGGATACAAGGGATGGGATAACCATTGAGATGTAATATGAATAAATTAATAAAAAAAGTTAAAAAAAGAAAAAGAAGTAAACGTGTTAATATTTGAAAAAAAAATTGTATTAGGCTGTGACATGCCTGTTTTGTTCCAAAAAATCAGTTTTTCTAAACACTTGCTCCGAAATACGCTTTAAACCTTGCTTTCTTTGTTCCAAGCATACTCACAGGTTGGTCTCTGGTTTTCTGAAAACAAACAAACAAACAAACAAACAAAAACAAAAACAAACAAAACCAAAAAACCAACCTTAATCCAGGTCTATATGTCTAATATCACAGCCTGCTAAACTCTGACATAAAAACAATAAGTATACTCAACACTTGTCAACAATGGAGTCATGTATTGGCCAGCAGGGTTATAAACCATCAGTATGAGGCATATCAGCATGGCTCCTTTCTTTCATATTCTTTAAATATCTTCTTTCCAAAGTATTTCAACTACCAAAGGTCCTTTGAAAAGGAGGTCTTAAGTAACAAGGTAATGGAAAATATAATTCAAAGTAAATACACTTTCAAATTTAAAGTTTATAGAAAAATTAGTCTGTAAAGACATGTGCATGAAGGATCAAGAGCACATGTCCCTGACACACTCCTGGGAAACTAGAGATATGTTTTACTGGTAGCAAAGATTTTACTGATATGTAAGGACAACTAATAAGTTATTGTAAGTACTGAGGGCTGTGCTGTGGCATTTGGACAGGTGACCCTGCAGCAGTGTTTGAGTCTACTCTCAGCTGAGTACTTGTGCTTTTGCTTTTATGGGTGGAGAGGGTCTCTGTGAATGATCTTATCCTGAAGTCAAATTCAGACTCCTAAACCTCCAACTTCACCAGCTTCATTTATGGTTTTTTTTTTTTTTCTTATCTCAGTTCTTCCTTTTGTGTTATATAGGTCTTCAGCTGAAATACTGATTTAAAATAAAAATACTTTCCTTTGGGCTATCTTGCCAACTGTGCTGTTTGCTACCATGATAATTCCTCATGATTGTAGTAATGTTTGTGCACGACACATGTATGCTATGATGTGCCTTCTTCTTGCAGGCAAAAAAAGTTGCTATAACCACAGTGAGCCAGATCTTGGATGCCAGTGAAGATGCTTTTCAGAAAGCTGCTGAGATTGATGAGGACTCCTTTTCCACGTAAGCACCAGGAAAGAATGTTGGAGGAAGTCCCATTTACCTATCTAGGTTAAAGCACAGACAGAGAATCTATTTCTTTCAGGAGTACAATAACTGCTTGATGCTTTGGAAATTAAGAGAAAAATCCTTGACTTCCCACGTGATCTTGTCCTTACATAGTGTGAGATGCTCCAGGGGTGGTCATGGCCTAGGAGGAAAAGTAACCGGGATGATTCAGATTAGAGTTTGTTCCCTTAACATGGGTCTGGTGTAGTCAACTTCCATACAAAGAATATGCTTTTCCAAATCCCTATGGTGTCAGCAAGAGCCCAGGTTGTTTAGGGATTTCCATGGGCAACAACTCAACTAAATATAACCTATTCCCAGTGCTGGAAGCTTCATTTGCTGACAATAATGTACAGGAATAACCAACCAACATCTGATTTGTGTTAAGGCCCACTCCACAAGAGAGAACCCATAGCTGATACTGCTTGGGTGACCAAGAACCTACATCAAGCTAGCCCCGGGACTTTGGGTAAAAGCAAATACTACTGTTCTAAAAACAAACAGGAAAATGCAGCAATAAAATGTTGGAGTTGTAATGTTTCGTTCTATACAGGCTTATTGAGCAAATGGAGAACTACTCCTTTTCCCTGGGTGATGAAACAGTGGTGGAACCTAACATAGCAATCCAGTCAGTTGTTCTAAGCAACACAAAGTCCAATGTCCTCTTCTCTGTACAGAAAGGTAAGCCACTTGCCTCCTATGCATGTACCAGCAAAGAACAGTCCATTGCCAATAACAAACGATTCACAGTTCGCCAAAAGGCAGACATTTAAAATTCTAATTTCCCTTTCTTATAGGATCAAGTGATTATTTGGATTCAGGTGGAACATCTATTAATAAAATGGCAGACGGACTCAACCCAGATGTGAACACTGAACTTCAGATCTTGCTTAATCCTGGGGCAAGTATGTCTCCAACCTTTTTGCATTGTTTTTAAAACACATTCAAATACAAGCGATTACTCATTTAAGATCCACCACAGAGGAATAACCCTGGTTTAGTTTTACATCTAATAAATTTGCATATATATATGCAATATGTATTACAGTAATCTCAAGTCTACTATTTTTTTGGAACCTTTATTTTTTATTTTTATTTTTTTAAACTTGTTTTATTTTATTTTATTTTATTGATTTATTCATATTACATCTCAATGGTTATCCCATCCCTTGTATCCTCCCATTCCTCCCTCCCTCCCATTTTCCCCTTACTCCCCTCCCCTATGACTGTTCCTGAGGGGGACCTCCTCCCCCTGTATATGCTCATAGGGTATCAAGTCTCTTCTTGGTAGCCTGCTATCCTTCCTCTGAGTGCCACCAGACCTCCCCATCCAGGGGACATGGTCAAATATGGGGCACCAGTATTTTAGGGAACAAAGAATCTTTCATTATTCCAAAATGAGGTTGAAGGGTAATGGATTGAAATATTAGTACCAGGTACCCAAGTCTCTTGCAGAGGTGTCCCTTACATTTCTGTGTTGTAGAAAGGCTCAGTCACAAACGTGTGCATATTTCCTCATGGTGTGACCTTTGCACACTCAGAGGCACCCTGCACATCTACATCTGGACCTGTTTATTTAACAGGGAAAGCTGTCATTTAGCAGAACCAACTGTAATCTCATCTATACACTGCCTTCTCTAGGTTTCTCATGGTCTTGTGTGTTGCCTGCCATCTTGAAAAAGCTGTATTCTCAAAGTTTACAGAAGTCAACTTTTTCTCTCCCAACAACGATCGTGTGTTCAAAAGAACATATTTTTTAAAAAATACATTCTTTGTAGCACAGAGAAAAAAGAAGGGGCTGAGTTAAGAATTTGGATGCTATAGAAGTTTGGTCCTATTTGCTTTGCCTACAGCTTTGGGGGCAAGGGTAGATGTTAAATTTTAGTCTTTTATGTTCTTTTGTATTTCTACTTGGTTTTAAAATATTTTGTGTATAGAGAAATGTACATAAATATAACCAGCAGCTATGTACCTACCAGTATGATAAATCAATACAAAAAGTAAGTTTTGATATCCATAAGGGATTGTCCTAAGGGTCTCATTTACATACCAAAATCTTGAAAAGCTCAAATCTGTTATTTAAAATGCTGTAATCTATGTGTGTGTGTGTGTCTGTGTGTGTTTACGTGTGTGTTTAACCTACATCTATCCTCTCTTACAACTTAAATCACCCTCAATATACCCATAAAATTCACATGTGTCTATATTGTGTAATATAAGAAATAACAAGAAAAATATCTGTATGTGTCAAATACAGATGCAACTAAAATATTCTAAATCCACAATTGCTGTATAGAAGCAATGTATATGAAGGACCTACTGTGTGTGCTGCAGGCCTTAACACTGTGCACAAATACCTACTGTGTGCACTGCAGGCCTTAACACTGTGCATAAGTACCTACTGTGTATGCTGCAGGCCTTAACACTGTGATCAAGCCCCATAGTCCTGCACCTTGCCTGTCATTTTCCTGACATGGTGTGTGTTCACTAATGTTCATCTCTATACTTTTGTTGCATATTTATATATAGAAAAGAAAATATCCTGTAATTGGGATGTTTTATGTGTGCACATGAATGACATTGTGCTATATGAACTTGCATTTTTACCTTAATACTCTCTTGTTAACTTTTATCCAGGAATATTAATCGTTTTATTAGCTAATGCCTACCTGTTAAGTATACAACAGATATTTTTTGCTTTCCTTTTGTACCTTAAAGGTTCACACACATTATTACATTTCTTTTGTTTGTTTGTTTTTGCCCTTCATCTTTATTTGTAGTTGTTAAACATTCAGATTTCCTATTCTGTGATTTACTGCATCAAATATTTGTTTGCTTTGTCGTTATTAATCAGAAAGTTTTTTTTAAATGGATTTTGATTTAGGAAAAAATGTCTAATCATCCAGCTGAAGAAACAGAGAAATAGCATAAACACAAAGCAAGCTAGGTGGAAGGAATTCTGAATTCTGCTTTCTCTTTCCCTAAATTGAGAATATCTTCCCTTCACTCTAAAGGTATCTGTTCCTCAAAGTTTTGTGGCTTGAGCCACGGTAAACTCTACTTGGGATGTGTCAGTGTGTCTAATTTGTCCATGTTTCCTCTCTAATTGGTCCTTTGTTTCTTTGGAGAACTGGAGATTGAACCAGAGTCTTGTACATGGTAAGCGAGTACTCCAGCGTGAGCTGCAGCCTCAGACTCGGTGATTGTCTTAAAGAGATCTTTTCCTTTACTGAGATTACCATGTGCTCTTTTGTTTCAGTGTTTGTATTTGCACTTAGGTCTTTGTATATCTAGACTGTCTATGTTGTGCTTGCTGAAAGACAGGGACCTAAGTTTTTATTTTCTTATTTATACACAAATAAGGAATATTTCTCACATGGTTTAAAACATTATTAAGAGATGGGTCTGTTTTAGATTGAGAGGAAAAGCTTTTTTAATTACACTATATATGTGTTTTGAAATACAAATACACTGCAGAGCAACTTTTCTGCATTATGTCACAGAATTGCCTGTCGTGGGGAGAACGCTCACTTCCTGCTGTTAGCCTGTTTCAAGAGTCACCACTCGGATGATACATCTCTTAAACACCATCGTCCCAACCTAATGAAAATTAGCCTGTGATCAACATTTCCCCAGGCACTCCAATAACCCTAAATATGTTTTCATAGTAATGCAAAGCACCAGTCTCCCAAATATATTTTAATTCTTTTTTAAAATTTTAATTAGTTCACTTTACATGCTGAATGTAGCCCCCTCCCTCATTGTCTCCCAATCCCACCCTCCCTCCCTCACGTCTTCTCCATCCCTGTCCCTCCCCTAATCATCAGAAAGGGGAGCCCTCCTCCCTTAACATCTGACCTCAGCCTATCAAGTCTCATCTGGACTGCCTGCATCCTCTTCCTCTGTGGCCTGGCAAGGCCGCCCTGCCAGGGAAAAGTGATCAACGCATGGGGCTGAAGCTCATGTCAGAAGTTGTCCCTACTCCCCATATTGTGGGACCCACAGGGAGACTGTGCTGCCTATCTACTACATCTGAGCAGAGAGTCTAAGTGCACTGTTCTCTTAAAAAGACAGTAAAATGTAAAAGCAACAAAACAAAACAAACAAATAAACAAACAGGGGGCACTGACCAAACAATAGCCAGGAGAAATTTCATTGCAATTATCTGAGAAATTGAAGATTAAGTAGATAAACATAGTAAGTTTGACTTCTGTGTATATTTCTATATATTTTATACTTTTATTTGTAGATAAAAAAGTACATATTGAAAAGTCTTTGTAAATATTTGTGACATTATTAGAAACCATCATCAGGTCACAAGGTTGATAGCTGCTAGAAGTGGGGAAGTCAGCTTTCTTTAAGGGTGTATGGTCCCTGGAAGCTGGACCACTTGCCAGTGGATGTCAACACCGGCAAGAGTATGCGGGCAGCACAAACTGAACTTGGTGGACTTAAAAAGCCAATCAGGACACGGAGCAGGCAGCTTGGGAAGTAGGAGAGGATCTGCGAGGAGCTGGGGGATGCAGTGTATACAGTCATAATACATTACATGAAATTCTCAAAAAAATTAATAAAAAAGGAAATGGTTAAGAATTTTTAAAAATAAAAATTAAATAAGACAGTTCCTGACCACAATGGAACAATGCTATTAATGTGCAATAAAAGAAGAACAAACATTTTACCAAATTAGAAACTTTAAAATATGATTAATAGAGAAGAAATTAAAGTATAGATTACAAGTAACTGGAAAATTAATAGCAGCAAGAATACCACATGTCAAAATGTATAGGATATGGATAAAAAGTATTTTTAAAAAGTGTATATTGCTTAATAAATTTATTAGAAAATTAAATAAATCAGAGAAAGGGGTCTAAGTATTCATCTGAAGAAGCATAAAAGTAAAATAAAAAGTTAAAAGTAAGAATTAATATGCATAAGGGTATACATGAATAAAATTATAAATTAACAAACTTTAGCCTTGGTCAACCTAACAGAAAATGGATTTCATGAAAAAAAAATTGAAACAAACAAGTGTCTAACAAGGCTGATACAAGGCAGAGGAGGCATGAAAAGGAACAGCTAAAAATGTGGAGACTGGGAAATACACAAGATGCAAATGTAAGTTATTCTAATAAACCTGAATATTTTTAAAAATTATAATTTTTAATAGGTGCTCAAAATACTATAGAACTGGGCAAGAACTCTAAATTGTTTTTTAAAAAGGAATCTGTGTGTTCATATAGATTTCGGTTTTCTCTCAAGCATGCCATTCTTTCATTTAAAAAATAAAATAGCAATTCAAGGTACAGATTTAACATCTGTATTTTGCTTTTGAGGTTTTATTTACATTTAAAATTTTTGAGACTTTCACTCCTCCTCTCTCACTCCCACTTTCTCTCAGATCTTTAACTTACATACATATACATATATAACAATGTGTGTACACACACACACACACACACACACACATTACAAAGTCCATCTAGTGTCGCTTGTATGTAGATGTGTTTAGAGCTGACCACTTGTGATTGGATAACTTGTGAGGGAGCTCATCCCTGAAAAAAATTGATTCTCTTCCCTACATCTTTGTTTTGCTTAGAAAATACTAAATGTAAATATTGAAGATTGGAAAAGTTTAATTTTACTTTTAGAAACAATAAATATAAATTTGATATTCTGGATTAAAATGGATTATTTCTACAAAATAAAATAAAAAGAGGTTAATTTGGCCATAGGAGGGAAAAATTTGGTGAGGGCAGTTTGCTATGAAGAATGTGAGAAAGCCATACATTTCCTCCCAGGTAGAGGACACAGAAGAACAACTGGCAAAGCAGTTACCAAGAGACCATCAGAGCCTTGCCTGCCTCCTCCTCAGGTCACATGAGGCTGGGATAGGCATGTTTCATGGCTGCCGTTTTTGCCGTATCAATTATGAAAGATAGTGAAGCATAAGCAATTCTTCTGTTAAAATGTGCATTTAGGAGCTGGTGACATGGCTCAGTGGGTAAGAGAATTCTTATGTCTGCATGAGGACCCAAGCATGAGGACCTCAGTGTGGATCCCCAGTACTCCCGTAAAAAGCCTGGTATGAATGCCTGTGCCCATTACTGTAGCTCCTGCCTCCTGTCTTATAGTACAAAGGCGACATGTTTATAAATAAATAAGAATGTGCAGGAATGTGTCATCCCCACATAAGGCATAGGAAAAATGGACCTCGGGAAGAAGTCTATAGGAAGAAAATAAGCAATTAGCCAGCCAGGGTTTACATACGCTAATTATGCCTACTGCAGGCTTACATCATAAATTGGTCTGCCAAGGTTTACACACACACACACACACACACACACACACACACACACACACACACACACGAGAGAGAGAGAGAGAGAGAGAGAGAGAGAGAGAGAGAGAGAGAGAGAGAGAGACAGACAGACAGACAGACAGACAGACAGACAATCACAAGCCCCACAGTGTTTTACCTTTACTTATGATTGACCAATCATAAACTAGGGTTTCCAAAATCATCATCTTGGGTTAATTTGATTTTGCATTTCACATAACTCAGGTGGACACATTTATCCTAGCTTATTAGAAAGGACCTTAGAAAGGATATATATGAAAGTAAGCACAGGGCGATGTATGCATGAAGGGCTACAGTTTCCACACCCTCTCTGGGTACATACTCAGGAACCTCCACATTTTCTGCTATTCCAAAGCTCTCTGAACTCCATCCTTTGGGCTTTTCCTAGACACTTCATTGCATAGGAACAATGGAAGCATAGACAAGCATGTGCAAATGCATTTGGACAAAGAATATGATCTAGCAGAATAGGGAAATAAATGGAATAGGGACATTCAACGAGACTGTGTGTTGATGCTTCTCTTCAACTCTTCATGCCTCTTGGACATGGGCTAAGATATTTATTTATATGCAGTCTTATAATTTACTAGATGAGAAATGTCAGAGAAGGTCCTGATGACCAGCCCGAAAGGAGGCACTCTAGTTCCCATGGCTTGCATTGTGCAAGTAGTTATGAGCCAACAGCTGCGGACAGGCATGGTGTACATGCATCCTGTAACATCACTTGTATTATTTTGCAACTAAATAACAATTCAGGCAATAAACTAATTTTTTTTTTTACCATACCTTACTGAAATACGAAGTGGTCATGCAGTTCCACTACGGCGTGAAACTTTTCTTTGCTCCCCACACTGTGTATAGCTATTGATCTTAATGTCTTTTATTCCACAGACGTAAATGGGTGTGGTTTTGTGGTGTATCAAAACCACAAGCTGTTTCAGTCAAAAACTTTCACCACTACATCAGATTTTAGTCAAAAAATTATCTCAGGCAAAATGAATGCAAGTGATGAAGATCGGAATGTTTCTGTGGAAATGGTATTTAATCCCACGGTAAGTTTTCCCAAGAATGGAAATAAAAAATCTGGCTCTTCTTAATTACAAAATTGGAGGTAATTTTGATTAAAAAAAAAAACTCTACAGAAACTCTCTTTGAAAAGTCTTTTGAATTATTTAAATATTTATCTTATCTAATTATCTGACAAACTATCTAAATAGAAAATTAATTAATTTGATTTATATCCTTATCTACTCTTTTTAGTTGGTTGGTTATTTTATTCTTGAGACAAACTTGCTATATAGCTCTAGCTGACCATGAACTAGGAGCAGTCCTCCTGCCTCAGCTTCACAAGTACGGGGGTTCTAGATGCATCCTACCACATCTGACACTTTATGCCCTTACTCTTCCCTCGATCTATAAGAAAGCCATTAGTATTTAATATGTACTTATTTCTCTTGGGATTATCTTATACTCAGATTTTTAAAAAAATTCCATTAAGCATTAAATGTGTCATCAATTCACAGTACGACAAAGGAAAATTCCAGCTTTACTCCTATGCCTGTGTCTACTGGAATTTTTTCACCAAGGACTGGGACACACATGGCTGCCAAAAAGATCTGAGCACTCCAGGGTTCCTTGGCTGCCGCTGCAACCACACAACCAATTTCGCTGTGCTGATGGTAAGGATGTGCAAAGCCATCTCTTTCCAGGCAAGGCTTTCTCTATACGCGGATCTGGGATCACTAACCAATGGCAACGCTGAGGTCTGATTTACACAGATCATAAGTTTAGATAAAATGGAAACCACAGGCAACGAAGTGGTGGGTCTAAAGAGCGAGAAAGTAGCAGAGCGTTTTGATGTTGCTGCTAGTGCTGTTCACGATGTAGTCGTAGAAAAGAAACAGACAAATTTAGTTCAGAACTGTGCTTTTGAGCACAGAAAGTATGCATACGTGTGAAGGAGAAGCTGGCATGTTCCACCAGGTGAACCATTTAAGAGTGAAGTCCTTGTGGAGTGGAACAATTTAGTACATACCTGGCCATATGTAGGGCACTTGGACTTCTGGAAACTTTTTCTACTGCAGCTGTCCAAGTTGCTGTTTTTGCTGGAAAAGAAGTAGCTCTTAAATTCTTTACATTTTCCTGTAGTCTCCCTCTCCCTTCCTTAAGTCCGTTAATCACCAAGCCTCCCTGTGCTAGGGAAGTAGCAGATCTGACATTTGCACCTTGGACCATTGCTGGGCTGGCCATTTTCAGAAGATCTCTACAAGTCATCTCCAGAAACCATTCTTAAAAACAAAGCATTGGCTTGGATCTGTGATGAAATGTGCACATGCGTAGAACCTTTGAACGGAATATAAACAAGAGAAGCTACTGAACAGCTATCCATTCATGAATCCCTGGAGGGAAAACAATGTTTTCATCCTGCAGTAGCCATGTTTAGGATGAAGATCGGCAGAATACACAGACACGTTGTAGACTATCAAAAACTAGAACTTTCTTTTGGATATTTTTGAGACAACTATATCTCTCATTTTAGTTGTAAAATGTTCTTATTTTGATTGATTTTATTGCTTCTTTTCTAATTTACGCTGAGAGCAGATTTTTCCCATCAGATGACACTAGCAATAGAACTTTTCTCTTATGACATCATCAAGTCATAGTATTAGCTATGTAAAGATTAGTTTATTCTACACATTAAACGGCACAGAATGCTCTGTGACATATATTCTTCCTGTTTCTAAGTGGGACTTCCCATAACTTTCATTAATATCTGCCTGGCCACCATTGTAAATACTTTGGATCTGTGAAATTTGTCAAATGAAGAGTCAGAATTGCAAACTAACCCAAATAGGCCCTGAGTTAACAGCTGCTGTCTACGATCTGACAACCCATGGGTCTGTGATTCTTTGTGCATTGACAATAAACTATACAAACACTGCCAGGACACTTTTCTTTTAAACCATGCTTATTATTTTATGTTATTTCTACAAAATAATATATACTAATATATAAGAAACAAAAGTTTACCTCATAACTAGAATTTGCTTTGAAATAGAAAACATATGCAATATGTGTGCATGGGCATATATGCATGTTTATATTCAGATTTCAAAGAGTATATAACCACACAAAACATGCTTTTAAACTTATTTTTATGTAGTGTGTGAGTGTGCATGTGCATGCATGTGAGTGTGCACTTATGCACAGGCCAAGCTTACCTGTGGAGACCAGAGAACTGGTAGGGGTTAGTTCTCTTCTTTAGCACGTGAGTGTAGGCATCAAACTGAGGTGACCAGGTTTGACAGTAAGCACACACGCCTTCTGAGCCACCTTGCTGGTTACCTGGACTGCAAGTTTATGGTGCATATTGGGATAGATATTGATATATTGCAGAAAAGATAAATCTGTTAAAGAATTAACAGAGTTATGTGAACATCTCTTCCTGTTGTAGTTGTGCCTGAACTTTATTGTAAGTAGAACTTTACTGTAAGTAAATTAGAAAAGATGTGCTCAGCGACAGATGGAATAATATAATCAATAACAACAGGAGACAATTCAGGCCTAACGCAAACAGCCCTGTCTTCCTAGACACTGGCTGATATTAATCTACATCACTTAAGGATACAGTAAAGTTTGGGTGCACAAGATAACTCGGCAGGTCAGAACATTTCTAAGTTTAGTCCTTAGCACTTTAAATCAATGGCTCACAACTGTCCCCAGTTCCAGGGGATCTGACATCCACTTCTGGTCTGTACAGGAACCCACAAACATGTGGTATAAGTTAACACAGACACATATATGTAAATAAATGATAGATAGATAGATAGATAGATAGATAGAGCGCATATATATATGGATATACATATGGCTTTATGAAGAAGAAAGCTTATTTGGCATCCAGCTGGTTATTTTAATTAATGCAATGTTATTCCATGATACTGACTTAGACGAATATTTTTTAAATTTTGGGGTTAGCCTATTTAAATATCTGCATCAATTTATTTTTTCAGACTTTCAAAAAGGATTATCGGTATCCTGAACCCCTAGACGTGTTGTCCAACATTGGCTGTGCCCTGTCCATTGCTGGTCTGGCTCTCACAATTATATTCCAGATTGTCACAAGGTAAGAGGGGACAGGTGATTTTCATAGAATAAACTGCCCTCCTGATCGTAATTTATGGGGTAAGCTCATGTCAGAGTTTAGTTTCTCTTGAGAATATCCTTTCTCTAAGGTAGAAGGAAACCCGTTGAACAATAGGGCACAAGTCCAAAGAGGCTGCAATACAGTCCCAAGTACATAGTTACAAATAAGACAAAGGCTTTGACAGCAAAATCAACATTAGCCCACAGATCCTGTGACTCTTTAATGTGGAATGGAACATGTCTGACAATCTGGATTGCAAAAGAAGAAAACAATGGTGGACAACAAAGTTTTGAAAGTAACTATGGAATAAACTGAACTAGCAAGCGTTCTAATTTAGGCCTGTCTCCTCGCTCACTCAAGTTGTAGCAGAGTGAATTTATCATTCCTCCAGAACCATTTCTCCCTGCTAAACTCCATCCCAATCTTATCTTAGAAGTGTGAAACTAAAATTTTCATTATAAGGATATCATTATTTATAATTTTTATGCTGTTTTACTTAACAAGTACAACCTAGAGCAAAGCGGAAATAGGATACTGAGTGTCCTTGTAAACTCCAACCACATATACCAATTCTTAATATTTTGTAATTATTTTTACTTTTTCCCTGAGATTTTGAAGGTAAGCAATACATAAGATTATCGTCTTTACAATTTTCAATTGTGTGTCTCCAGAGAACAATATCTTACATTCTCTTACAGGGCATTATGTCATTAGCCTTACTCTGGAAATTTAATTTAAGAAATTTAAAATTATGCCCTCTATAATCAAATATCTCAATTCACTCTGTAGGCTATTACAGCGGGGTAAATTTTTCTAAATTCATTTATTACCATGATACTTCAGTCACCTTTAGCCTATAATTCCAGGTTTGTTTGTTTGTTTGTTTTGGTCATTTATGACAGTAATGTCTTTGAAGTGTCCAGGCCAGTTATTTTAAAGACTGCTCTTCTACTTAGGATTTGATTGACATTCTCCTCATGATTAGATTCAGGTTAAAGATTCTTAGAGTAACTACAGGGTCATTGAATCTTTCTCAATGTGACACCACAAGAAATACATGGTAACAGTCCTACTGTTCTTGGTTGTAAGTTCTAGCGATGTTTAGATGGGTAACTGTGATATTTCTCTATCATCACAGTTCACTTTCTCATGTGTAAATAATAGTTGGTTCATATAGTGAATTTGAGAGCATATGATATGATATCCTTCTGTTTTCCAACAGTCTCTCATGTAGGGATTCTGGTAAGATCAAAACATGATTGCATTGGTGATTTCCCACTCTTTCATGCTTCTTTGTTTCTTGACTATGCACTAATAAAAAGTCACAGCGAGCTCCTTAGGCCATTTTGCCATGGTTCCTTTGGACTCTGAGCACTTTCTCATTTTGATCACAACAAAACAACTGGGTTCATCGTTCAGTTCCTCTGCTCCATCCCTGAACATGTAATTTCTCTGGAGTAGATTTCCCTTTTCCTCTCTCCTTCACCTTTCACACCAAATGCCTCTTTAAATTCATTCACTGATTTTTTTTTTGATTGGCTGCTTATTATTTGTCAGAAGATAAATTGTAAATAAGGAAAACAAGTTAAGTCCCCACCTTTGGAGAGTTTACATCTTCAAGGAGTAAATGAGACACCTTACAAATATGTACAAAGTGAGGTACATAAAGATTGTGACAATGGAACTGGAGTAAAAATATGTGCCCTGTAATTACTAGCTTGTCAGAGAAAATGAAATTCCTCCCATACTGATGCCTTCATTTGCATTCCTTCCAACACTATAGCTGTACCAATAGTTATTCAGTTCACTATGGACCATTTATAGTTACTGTATAACTAATTTTTTTTAACCTAGAATCTCACCCTGTCCATTTGCTATTAGATATTTTTCTTTTTTTTTTTTTAAATTTCCTACCCCAATTGGCAATCATGTATGACACTAAAATTCATTAGAATATATAACCCAACAAAATAATATAGATGTTGATATTTTAAATCTTTTTTTTTTTTTTTTTTTTTTTTTTTTTTTTTTTTTTTTTATTATTAATTTATTCTTGTTACATCTCAATGTTTATCCCATCCCTTGTATCCTCCCATTCCTCCCCCCCCCCCATTTTCCCATTATTCCCCTCCCCTATGACTGTTCCTGAGGGGGATTACCTCCCCCTGTATATTCTCATAGGGTATCAAGTCTCTTCTTGGCTACTTGCTGTCCTTCCTCTGAGTGCCACCAGGTCTCCCCCTCCAGGGGACATGGTCAAATGTGAGGCACCAGAGTATGTGAGAAAGTCGTATCACACTCTCCACTCAACTGTGGAGAATATTCTGACCATTGGCTAGATCTGGGAAGGGGTTTAAAGTTTACCTCCTGTATTGTCCTTGGCTGGTGCATTAGTTTGAGCGGGACCCCTGGGCCCAAATCTGCCTATCATATTGTTCTACTTGTAGATTTCTAGGACCCTCTGGATCCTTTTATTTTGCTGTTCTCCCATGCGTCTCTCATTTAGAGTTCCAATAGGATGCCTTCCCCTCTGTCCCAGTTTCCTGGTAAGTGAAGGCTTTCGTGGGACATGCCCCTTGGGCTAGTATGCAGATATAAGTGAGTATATACCATTTGATTCTTTCTGCTTCTGGGTTAACTCACTCATTATGATCATTTCTAGCTCAATCCATTTATCCACAAATTTCGGGAATTCCTTGTTTTTAATAGCTGAGTAGTATTCCATAGTGTATATGTACCACAGTTTCTTTATCCACTCTTCTACTGAGGGACACTTAGGCTGTTTCCATGTTCTGGCTATTATGAATAAGGCTGCTATGAACATGGTTGAGCAAATTTTCTTGTTGTGTGCTGGAGCATCTTCTGGGTATATTCCAAGGAGTGGAATAGCTGGGTCTTGAGGAAGCCCTATTCCCATTTTTCTGAGATAGCACCAGATAGATTTCCAAAGTGGCTGTACTAGTTTGCATTCCCACCAGCAATGAAGGAGTGTTCCTCTCTCCCCACATCCTCGCCAGCATGTGGTGTCGCTTGAATTTTTGATCTTAGCCATTCTGATGGGTGTAAGATGGAATCTCAGAGTTGTTTTGATTTGCATTTCCCTGATGACTAAGGAGGTTGAGCATTTCTTTAAGTGTTTCTCAGCCATTTGATACTCCTCTGTTGAGAATTCTCTGTTTAGTTCCAAGCCCCATTTCTCAATTGGGTTATTCGGTTTGGTGGTGTTTAATTTCTTGAGTTCTTTATATATTTTGGATATTAGACCTTTGTCAGATGTAGGGTTGGTGAAGATTTTTTCCCAGTCTGTAGGCTGTCGCTTTGTTCTCTTGACAGTGTCTCCTGCCTTACAGAAGCTTCTCAGCCTCATGAGGTCCCATTTATTAATGGTTGACATTAAGGCCTGGGCCGTTGGTGTTCTGTTCAGGAAGTTGTCTCCTGTGCCAATATGTTCCAGGCTCTTTCCCACTTTTTCTTCTAAGTGAGTTAGTGTCTCTGGTTTTATGTTGAGGTCTTTAATCCACTTGGATTTGAGTTTTGTGCAAGGTGACAAATATGGGTCCAGTTTCATTTTTTTACACATAGACCTCCAGTTAGACCAGCACCATTTGTTGAAGATGCTATCCTTTTTCCATTGAATGGATTTGGCTTCTTTGTCAAAAATCAAGTGACCATATGTGTGTGGATTCATATCTGGGTCTTCGATTCGATTCCACTGATCAACCAGCCTGTTGCTGTGCCAGTACCATGCTGTTTTAAGTACTATTGCTTTATAGTACAGTTTGAGATCAGGTATGGAGATTCCTCCGGAGCATCTTTTATTGTACAAGATTGTTTTAGCTATTCTGGGTTTTTTGTTTTTCCATATGAAGTTCAGAATTGAACTTTCAATGTCTTTAAAAAATTGTGTAGTTATTTTGATAGGGATTGCATTGAATCTATAGATTGCTTTTGGTAGGATGGCCATTTTTACTATGTTAATTCTCCCGATCCATGAGCAAGGAAGATCACGCCATCTTCTCAGGTCATCTTCAATCTCTTTCTTCAGAGTTTTGAAATTTTTTTCATACAAGTCCTTCACTTGCTTAGTTAGGGTAACTCCTAGATATTTTATATTGCTTGTGGCTAATGTGAAGGGTGTGGTTTTCCTAATTTCTTCCTCTGCAAGCTTGTCATTTGTGTATAGGAAGGCTACAGACTTTTTTGAGTTAATTTTGTATCCAGCCAATTTGCTGAAGGTGTTTATCAGCTTTAGGAGTTCTCTGGTGGAGTTTTGAGGGTCACTTATGTACACTATCATATCATCTGCAAAGAGGGATAATTTGACTTCCTCCTTTCCCATTTGGATCCCCTTGATCTCCTTTTGTTGTCTTATTGCTCTGGCTAGAACTTCGAGTACTATATTGAAGAGATATGGAGAGAGTGGGCAGCCTTGCCTTGTTCCCGATTTGAGAGGAATTTCCTTGAGTATCTCACCATTTACTTTGATTTTGGCTATTGGCTTGCTGTATATAGCCTTTATTATGTTGAGGAAAGTGCCTTGTATCCCCGATCTCTCTAAAACTTTAAACATGAATGGGTGTTGAATTTTATCAAATGCTTTCTCTGCATCCAAGGAGATAATCATGTGGTTTTTTATTTTCAGTTTGTTTATATGATGGATTACATTGATGGATTTCCGTATATTAAACCATCCCTGCATGCCTGGAATGAAGCCTACTTGGTCATGATGAATGATATCTTTGATGTGCTCCTGTATTCGTTTTGCAAGTATTTTATTTAGTATTTTTGCATCTATGTTCATAAGAGAAATTGGTCTGAAATTCTCTTTCTTTGTTGAGTCTTTGTGAGGTTTAGGTATCAATGAGACTATGGCCTCATAGAATGAATTTGGTAATTTTCCATCCATTTCTATCTTTTGGAGTAGCTTGAAGAGTATCGGTATTAGCTCGCCCTTAAAGGTCTGGTAGAATTCTGCACTGAAACCATCTGGCCCTGGGCTTTTTTTGGTTGGGAGACCATCGATGATTGCTTCTATTTCTGTCGGGGAAATGGGACTATTTAACTTGTTTATCTGTTCTTCACTCAACTTTGGCAAGTGAACTTGATCAAGAAAATCGTCCATTTCCCTTAGATTTTCAAATTTTGTGGCGTATATGCCTTCAAAGTAGGATCTTATGATTCTTTGAATTTCTTCAGTGTCTGTTGTTATGTCTCCCTTTTCATTTCTGATTTTGTTGATTTCAATACTGTCTCTCTGCCTTTTAGTTAGTTTGGCTAATGGTCTGTCTATCTTGTTGATTTTCTCAAAGAACCAGCTTTTGGTTTTGTTGATTCTTTGCACTGTTTTCTTAGTTTCTAATTTGTTAATTTCAGCCCTGAGTTTGATAATTTCCAGGCGTCTACTCCTCTTGGGTGTTTCTGCTTCTTTTTTTTCTAGGGCTTCCAGTTGTGTTGTTAAGATGCTTATGTGCGATGTTTCCAATTTCTTTTTAAAGGCACTTAGTGCTATGAATTTTCCTCTTAGCACTGCTTTCAATGTATCCCACAAATTTGGGTATGTTGTTTCTTCATTTTCATTGAATTTCAGAAACTCCTTGATTTCTTTCTTTATTTCTTCCCTGACCCAGGTGTCATTTAGCAGAGAGTTGTTTAGTTTCCACAAACGTGTAGGCTTTTTGTTATTTCTGTTGTTGTTGAATTGCAGCCTAAGAGCATGGTGATCTGATAGGATACAAGGTATTATTTCAATCCTCTTGTATCTGTTGAGGCTTGCTTTGTGACCTACGATGTGATCAATTTTGGAGAAGGTTCCATGGGGTGCAGAGAAGAAGGTGTATTCTTTCTTGTTTGGGTGAAAGGTTCTATAGATATCTGTTAGATCCATTTGACCCATGGCATTGGTTAATGATGTTATTTCTCGGCTTAGTTTCTGTTTCAATGACTTATCCTTCAGTGAGAGTGGGGTGTTGAAGTCTCCCACTATTATTGTGTGGGGATCGATGTGTGGTTTAAGCTTTTTTAGGAGATCTTTTACATATGTGGGTGCCCTTGTATTGGGAGCATAGATGTTCAGAATTGTGATGTCATCTTGGTTGACTTTACCTTTGATAAGTATGAAGTGTCCTTCCTCATCCCTTTTGATTAATTTTGGTTGAAAGTCTATTTTGTTCGATACTAAAATGGCTACACCTGCTTGCTTCTTGTGACCATTTGCTTGGAATATTTTTTTCCAACCTTTTACCCTGAGGTAATGCCTTTCATTATGGGTGAGATGTGTTTCTTGGATGCAGAAGAATGTTGGGTCTTGTTTATGTACCCATTCGGTTAGTCTGTGTCTTTTTATTGGAGAATTGAGGCCATTGATGTTGAGAGATATTAATGACCAGTGACTGTTAAGAGTCTTAATTTTGATGTTGTTTCCAGTCGAGCGTTTGTGTAGTTGTGTTTTTGCCATGGGATAGTTATCTATTTCCTGGGTAGTTTTGGTTGTAGCTTGACCCTTTGGGATGGAGTTTTCCTTCTAGTACCTTCTGTAAAGCTGGGTTTGTGGATAGGTACTGTTTGAATTTGTTTTTGTCATGGAATATTTTGTTTTCTCCATCAATGGTTATTGATAATTTTGCTGGGTAAAGTAGTCTGGCCTGGCATCTGTGTTCTCTTAGGGTTTGCAGGATCTCTGTCCAGGACCTTCTGGCTTTTATGGTCTCTGCTGAGAAGTCAGGTGTAATTCTGATAGGTTTACCATTAAATGTTATTTGGCCCTTTTCCCTTGCAGCTTTTAATATTTTTTCTTTGTTCTGCATGTTTTGTGTTTTGATTATTATGTGGCGGGCAGTTTTTCTTTTCTGGTCAATTCTATTTGGTGTTCTGTAGGCCTCTTGTATGTTTATAGGCATCTCTTTCTTTAGATTGGGGAAATTTTCTTCTATGATTTTGTTGAGAATAGTTTCTGGGCCCTGGAGTCTGATGTCTTCTCTTTCTTCAATGCCTATTATCCGCAAATTTCTTCTTTTCATGGTGTCCTTAATTTCTTGGATGTTTTGTGTCAGGAGTTTTCCAGATTTGGCATTTTCTTTAATGGTTGATTCAATATCTGTGATTGTATCTTCTAGCCCTGAGATTCGTTCTTCCATCTCTTGGATTCTGTTAGAAAAGCTCACCTCTGTGTTGCTCGCCTTCTTCTCTGAGGTCTCACGTTCTCGTTTTTCTTCTGTCTGTGTGTTTATCATTGAATCCATTTTCATTTTCAGATCTTGAACTGATTTTTTGATTTCTTTCATCTGATTTTTTGTATATTCCTGAGTTTCTTCCATTGCCTCTTTATAGGTCTTCAGAGCTTGAACCGTTTTAGCTATTTCTTTCATCTGGTTGTTTGCATTTTCCTGCAATTTTTCCAGTTCCACTCTATGTGCTTCTTTTATGTCTCTCACCTGTTTGTCTGCGTCTTCCTGCATTTGATTACGAATTTTATTTGTTTCCTCCATTATCATCCTCATTACTAAGGATTTGAGGTCATTTTCTTGTATTTCCATTGTATTTGAGTTCTCTGGGTGGTTTTCTTTGGGATAGCTGGAAACTGGAGACGCCATGTTGTTTTGGGGTTTTTTGCGTATGCTTTTTCGTTGTCCTTTAGACATCTTGCCGTCTTTGTTTTTGTTGGGTAGCTTCCAGAGTTGAATGGAGGGTGTCTGATGATAGATTCACTTGTTTTCTTACGATTTCCCTAGGCTGCGAGCTCAAAGCTTCACTGGTGTGGATGTTAGGAGGTTAGCCCTGTTGTTCTGGTCTCTCACAGCCAGTGATCCTCAGTCCCTCTCTGCTGTGGATCCTGCAATTGTTCTGGGTCTCTGAATGAGTGTTGGGTCAGGCCAAGGTATCCACAGCCTTCTGTGTTCCCTGCCAAGTCCAGCCAGGAGCACTGGGACCGAACCACGGGCAGAACTCAGCTAGATTCTCAGGGCCAGAACCGTCTGCCAAGCTCAGCTAGGGATTTTGGGCCCAAAATGCACACAGGGCCCAGCCAGAATTTTTGGGCTGGGACTACGCACCAAGCTCCACTAGGGCCTTTTGGCCCAAAGTGCGTGCTGTGGTCAGTTATTGACTCAGGGCCCGAACTGACCACCAATCTCAGCCAGGAATTCTGGATTCAAACTGTACACTGTGTCCAACCAGAGTCTTAGAGCTGGTGGAACCGAGAGCTCTGTCCAGCCTGCGCCACAGCAGGAGAACTGCGGCTGCTCTGAGTTAGCGCCAGTAGTGGAACAAGTGCTCCACCCGGATTGTGTCACCGCAGGGGAGCTGCCGCTGAGCTGAGGTGGTGCCTAGGATGGAACCGCGCACGTCACCAAGCCTGCGCCACAGCAGGAGAACTGCGGCTGCTCTGAGTTAGCGCCAGTGGTGGGACAAGTGCTCCGCCCAGACTGTGTCCCCGCAGGGGAGCTGCCGCTGAGCTGAGGTGGTGCCTAGGATGGAACCGAGCACGTCACCAAGCCTGCGCCACAGCAGGAGAACTGCGGCTGCTCTGAGTTAGCGCCTGTGGTGAAACCAAGTGCTCCGCCCAGACTGTGTCACCGCAGGGGAGCTGCCGCTGAGCTGAGGTAGTGCCTAGTGTGGAGCAGCGTGCTCAACTACGCCTGCGCCACAGCAGGGGAGCTATGGCCACGCTGAGTTAGTGCCTCAGGCAGAATTGTTTGCTGGGCCGGGCCAATACCCGGGACTCTGGGGCCGAACTGTCCGCCGAGTCCAATCTGGGTCCAAAGGCTCCACGCGACCCAAATCCTGCCCCGAGTCCCCTCTCCCGCAGCAATTCCCACCAGCCACCACACCAATCGCCTCCACCGGAAGGCTATGAGCTGCAAACCTCAGCCGCCGCTGCTGGTGCCGCTGGTGCTGCCGCCTCTGCCGCTGCCGCTCCGATCAGAGAAAAACCACGCTCCTCCCGTGTGCAGGGGCACGCAGGTCCTCCGCACCCTGGTCCCTCCGAACCGTGGAGCACTCCCGCTGCCGTGATGTTCGGACCTCGGTGTTCCTGGCTCAGAAATCTGTGCAATTCCCTGAATTGTTCACTGGAGCCTCCAAACGCGGTCCACACTGCTCGCCGCCATCTTGGATCCCCTCCGATATTTTAAATCTTGAATGAAATATTTTATTTATTCTTGGATAAATCCCCATGTGACAATAGCATGGAGAGTGTGTTTTTATAGAAAGGATCAGGCTGTTTGAAAATTTCTTGTTTTCCATATAGGTCATAATATATGTTCAAAATTAGAAAGAGGTTGTAACTACTGTTACCTTTTGTTACATTTCCAAGATATATTTTAAGGAGGGAACATGCCACTGCATGTAGGTGGAGGTCAGAAGACAGCATGTGGGAGGCATGTTCCCCTTTCACCACGTGGACAACACAGGTTGGACATCTTGATGGAAGAGCCTGTACCCACTGACCTATCCATCGCACCAGCCCCTTGTGGTACTTTCATATACAATTTCTCTGAAGACAGTTTGACATTTTTATCATTAAACATCTCAAAGGGTGTAAAAAGCTTAGATAATCAAGGAAATCTCCACTGTATCAGATGGGTTGAGTTTCGTCTATGGAAAAACCCAAAGACTGAGATAGGTTATGGTGGAATATTATGAAACCATGCAGGCCGTAGACTGGGTAGACTTGACCATTAATCTATAGGGTAAGAATATCAAGGTATAGCTATGTAATAGAACTTTAAAAATCCAGGATAGATCCAGAAAACAGCTATTGGGAAGCTCTATAGGCCAAAAACTCTAGAAGAAATTAGATGGTAGTAAATATAGATCTTATAGCCTTCACTGGTACAGGACTATATGCCATAGTGTCCACAGGATGACTATATGCCATAGTGTCCACAGGATGACTATATGCCAAAGGAGAGCGCACGAGGCTGTACTGTCTTTAAAGAATAAAGACAAAAGTCCATACATAGCAGAGAGACTATCATACCTTGCATTTGAGATCAATGCCATTGAAGGACATCTTTCCTCTTTTGCCAGTGTGAAGATGTATATATTGGCCAGTACAGAACACACACATGTACCACAGCATGCATGCCCTCAGCATAGCGTATTACATACATACACTGCATACCTTGTCCACGCCATTCAGCGCATCACATACATGCACACACACAGACCCACAGGTGCACACACACATGATCATACTGAGTTCTAAAAGTTCCTGCTATACATGGCCAGCCTATAGATAAAACCACAGCACAGACTGTCCTTTTCAAGCAAAGACAATACGCAAGTAAGAATTGGGAGGCGGCACAGAGGAGCAATGGTTGGTTCTGCATCTAGAAATAATAAGTTCAAATGCTGGAACACTGAGCATATTTTGTGTTTTTTAAAAAAAGGGCAATTCGAAATATCTTGATCATTTAGCAATCAAGATAATTTCCCAAAATACCACCCTGGAACTCTCATCTTTCAGAGGTACCACGTGGAAAGGGAATTCTAAGCTGTCTTGCAGAAAAGATATGTGGCTATGTTTTAATACGTCAGAAAGGTAGTAATCATCAGTCTACTAAAAATAGCATCAGTAGCAATATAAAATAAATTTCAAACACTTTAACTAATTTTACTGGCTTATGGGAGATTTACTCTTTAAATGAAACATAAGCCGAATAGCCTAGAATTTTCTTTTAACTATATTATATTGTTATATTTTTAACTTTTAAGATCATATTTGGCATTAACTTAAAATTAAAAATATTTAAAAAAAATAAATATTTGCTACAAACATGAGAATTTTCTGTACATTCATAATGGGTTCATCTATTACTGTGTAATGTGTAATGTGCTATGTAGAGGCTCTTTTGCACATAGCCTTTGTGCGCGCTTGCAGATGCCCAAGCTCAGTGATATAAAAACAGTTCATTACCTCTCATGAGTCTGGGCCTTACTAGGGCTCATCTGCTCTTGCTGCGCTGCCCAAGGAGATGGCAATCCAACGACAGCTGGGAGGGTATTCTAGGGCAGCTGTTCTCAACCATCCTAACGCTGCTACCCTTTAATACAGCTCATGTTGTGCTGACCCCAGCCACAACATTATCTCATTGTTGCTTCATAACTGTGGTTTTGCTACTGTTATGAATCATAATGCAAACAGCTGATATGCAGGAGCCCCCAGAGGACTTGCAACCCACAGGCTGAGAACCTCGGCTCTAGTGTCAGACCAGCTGGATCCTTCTCCATGTACGTAGACATGGGACAGTTCTGTGTTGTGTCTTTAGCAGGACATGTTAAGGGGTATGAAAGTTTGTGGCGGTGGGGCGGGGTGTCTCAAGCACTACTTTACCCAATGGAGAAGTCATTCCTGGCTACCAGCCTTCATTCTGTTAGTTAAATCAAGGCCAAGGCAGGCCTAGGAGGGGACTCTGTAGGGCATAAATGCTAGGGATTGGGGTTCACAGGGCACTGGCTTCAGAGACGAGATACATTTTTTTTCTTAACCAGAATGCAATGGTACCTCTGCCTTTTTTTTGTTGAATTCACTGCTTTGCGAAAATTAAGATTATTCTGTTCTGATATAAGTGAGAGAGGAAAATTCAATGGCAGGCTGGCTGCGCCACGGGCTGGATTTACATGCAGTGCCCACAGAGGCCAGAAGAGGGTGTCGTAGTCACCTGGAACTGGAGTTAACACAGTTATGAAACAACACATGAAGGTTGAGAAGGAAACTGAACCTGGGTCCTCTGCTACTGAGCCATCCTTTCAGCCCTAAGGATATTTGTTGTGGTGGTGGTGGTGTGGGTGCAATTGCTTGCTTTGCATTCACTTGATTCTTCATGTTTACTTTTTATTTTTAGGAAAATCAGAAAAACCTCAGTCACTTGGGTGCTGGTCAGTTTGTGTACATCAATGTTGATTTTTAACCTCCTCTTTGTGTTTGGAATTGAAAACTCCAACAAGAACCTAAAGACAAGTAACAGTACCATCAACAGCAACCCTGACGATAACAAAATACCTGTAAGAGACACCCTTGACACCCCGAACCCCTCATGCACGGCCATCGCTGCCTTACTCCACTATTTTCTGCTGGGGACATTCACCTGGAACGGGCTCAGTGCTACGCAGCTCTACTTCCTTCTGATTAGAACCATGAAGCCTCTTCCTCCACATTTCATTTTTATCATCTCATTAGTTGGATGGGGTAAGTGTTGGCATCGACACTTATTTAGCAATTTCGCTTTGTTGCAATTGTTTAATATAAATGTATGCCCATTTGGAGGGCCAATAATTCCGGGTAGAGGGAAAAGAAAATAGAGACAGCACTAAGAACTGTCTGCCTAGCAGTGTATTCTCCAGTGAGGGATCAACACAAGTGTAGTGGACATGCCATAAGCTAAATTAAGGAGGTTATTGTTTAAAACAACCCTTTGCTAGTTTATGCTAGATTTAGAATACATAGAAGTAATCTAGCTAGCTACTTTAATAGAAATGTTTCATGGAAAGCAATGGAGGTGACTTGTTAAGAAAAAAGTCTTGAAAGTTATAGTGTGTCCCAACAAGGACACAGGGAAGAATTGTCTCAGCGCTACTCAGATTTAAATTGTTCCAAGTAAAAGAGGAACTCAGACATTTGGTGACAACCATTGTGATCAGAAATGAGAAATCAGAGACAACACTAGAAGTAAAAAGAGAACAGAGAAAAATTCTACTCTAATCTACTTTTCTCATGGGTCAGTGTATTGTCCAAAGAGAAAAAGGAACACATCTAAAGAGGTCACAGGTATATTTTACTCAAAGTCTTGCATTATTAATGTCCGACTTGGATAACATATTAACTCTTTGCCTCTCTTTATCACGTAGGAGTTCCAGCAATAGTAGTAGGTGTAACAATAGGGATTATCTACGCCCAGAGCAGGAACAAGTCAAACTGGGAGTTAGACTATCGGCAAGAGGAAATGTAAGTTTTTATCTCTTTAAATTTCTTTGACATAAAAGTATACATATCCACAATATCATCTCCAACTTACATTTTATAAATGTCATATTTTGTAATGGGTATTTTTAAGCTCTCAAAATACAACATATTTTAAATAAAATGGCACAGAAATTTCCTAAAAAGGAAGCATCCACTGTTTGACCATATAAATCTGAAATTTCTTATATTAAAGTTGCATTATTTTAGTTAGTGAAACAAACAAACAAAAAACCCACAAAAACATCGTGTGGCATAATAGTTAAGATCCTTGGTAACCCTGTGTCTTGGTTCCCTCATCTAGAGTGCTGATAGGAGAGTGATTTTGCTCAAGCATTGCTATATAGGGGAGTCAATCAACCCTGAGAACATTTAATAGCTCACCAAGCCCCTCCCCATGGTTCATTCTCCATGAGTCCCTTGGATGAGCTCATTGTGTTAAACATGATTATGAGAACTGTTTCATGGTAAAGGATCGTGTGCCACAACTTCTTGCTTGGCCAGCAGCATGAATAACTAACTGTTCATATTGCAAATACTTGACTGCATAGTGTTTGGCTTTTATGCAGAAAGAAGAGAAGAAAGCTAACCTGGGCTGAGCCGAGTTGAGAACTCCATACTTCACTTGTATTTCTCCCACCAGACAGCACCTGCCTTGTAGTTTACCCTTCCTTCTCCTGTCTCACCCTGCCATTCTTATCCCAAAATTCCACTTTAAGTCTTAAGCCAACTCACCTGAAAATCATATTATCAGAATGGTACTTGGGCATCCCAGGGAAGCCTATGCTGTCAAGGTACATGCTAAATTATGCCAACAGGAAGGCTGACAGCCTGGCTAGATTTCACATCCTAGACTTTTGTTTTATTAGATTTCAATGTCATTTGGAGGCTTAAAACTTAAATTTCACAATTAGAAATAAGAGATGTAAATATCTCATGGGAGAGGTCATTTATTTTCATTCCATCATTAATTTCTTGCCATTCATTTTCTATTTCTACCCCGGACATAGAGCTTTCATGAGAGAGAAGCCAGTTTGCTTAAGCATTCACCCTGAGCTATCAGTAATTTATAACGGGGCTCTTTCCTGAGCACAGTGTTAGCCACTGAGGACAGCATGAGGCCACTGTTAATTACAGATGGGAGGAGAGGACAGGATGTGTAATGTGACCATCTAGATCATCCTACCATCTCCTGCCATCCACATGTGCTATCACAGGTCACACTTCTGCATCTGTTGAGAAAGCGGAGGGATGGTGTGTTTCCCCTGAGTCATCCTTCCACCAGGACCTCCTTGGTGTCTCATGGTCTACTTCACTGAGCCCAGTTCTATTTCTCTGACTTGCAGGCCCTGGCCCAGTTCCCTGACCTGTTGTTTTCTCTACATGTGCCTAGTTAAGGAGCAATGAAGGGCGGCCACGCTGCTCTTGACACACCACCGCAGCTCTCTACTGTCATCAGATAGGCTGTCTCGTGCTCTCTAAGAGGGAAAGGATTGGCGTTGGCCATGGGAATTTATAACATACTGGTGGTGAGCTTTTCCACTCTATGCTGTAGAGGTTAAACCTGTTTTTTTTCCATATTCCATGGCAGAATAGTCAAACCATTTAACGTATCTGAAGTCTATGGAGGATGTTCAATGGACTCCATGCCTTTATTTTTGTCCGCCTCCATCCTGCAACCCTCCTTTTTCCTAGAAATTCTACCCAATAACTGTAGATGTTAGCCCCACTAGGACCCATGCTCCTCCTCCTAAGTGGTCCACATCTTGAAGTATGAGTCATTTGATTCAGAATAACAAAGCATAAGGCATGCATGAGAACAAAAGTACCACAGTCCCTTCTGAAATAAAGCAATGAATAGAGGGGAGAGTTTTCCTTCCTGACACATATTGTCAAGTATAAGCCAGTATGAAAGTGTGGGTCCCCTCTGGGTCTTCCCAGCCTTTGGCCACTGGAGATGCTCACTGCACACACACACAACAAGTGATGGTTGTCATAACTTGTAACTTTAAGCATAAACTGCAACAGTTATCCTCCAACCAGAGATGAAAGGCAACGGATCCTACAGATCCTTAAGACAAACTCTAAACACATTAATCATCTTCTTTAGAGATGGACCCACTCTATCTGTTAAAGGCAGGCATCCCTGTTTATTAGCTCATTACAGACTTGAAAATCATCTCAGTTTTATCACAGGTCATTCAGATTAGAAACATGATTTCCAACAGTTTAAATAATAATGTTCCAATGCAAAACAATTTAAAAATCCTTTGTCATATACCATAGTGTTGCACCACCATGGAAAAGCAAATGAATAGGAATTGAAAGCCAAATATGCACTTGGCTTCTGGTTATGTTTTTACTGAAAAAAAAAAATGACATGCAATATATTTTGATCATTTTTTCCTTCTTTTCTCCCAACTCCTCTGAGATCCTCCCTGCTCACCCATCCAACTTTACGCTCTTTCACTTTCTTAATCTCTCTTTCTCTCTCTCTCTCCTCTCTCTCTCCTTCCCTCCCTCTCTCCTTCCTTTCCTCCCTCCCTCTTTCTCTTTGAAGAAAAACAAAAATAAGAAAAAAAACAAATAAACAAGAAACACACCACACACACACACACACACACACACACACACACACACACACACTACTGAAAATCAAAGCAAACAAGCAAAAGGCAAATAAGCAAAAAATGCCAAAACAAAGCAAAACCGAACAAAAAAATTCCTCAAAAATTAAGTGAATTTGTTTGTGTTGGCCAACTACTTCTGACCATGAGGCTTGACCCTGGAGTGTGTGTTATGATTAAGGCCACCAAAAGATGTCCGGCATAAAGGAGGTTTATTGTGGGAAAGAGGGAGAGGGGAAAGAGAGGGATCAGTGAGGGAGAAGGAGGAAGGCACCCGTGACACAGAGAGACTGACAGAGACAGAGAGACAGAGTGAGTGAGTGAGTGAGTGAGTGAGTGAGTGAGTGAAAGAGAGTGTGGGGTGGAAGGTGGGTTCTTTTTATCCAGCACACACCTGGTATGCATCTGGCAATGGTGGCAGGTAGTAGCATAAGAGGTTGCTAGGACCATGAGAGGTAGGCTAGTGGGGCACCTGTACACTACCATCCCTCCCTTTTTGTTTGATTAAAAATGACAAACTTAGGAAGGGGTCATAAGGTGGGAATAAAGACACTGTGTTCAGAAAGGCTGCGTCCTGCTGACTTGGGAGCCATGATATCTTTGGAGACCCCCCCAAAAAACTGGAATGCTGGTGAAGTCCTGAGAGAGTCACCAGTTTTACTGCTGGCCAGGATCTGTGAGAACACCTGCAGCTAGGAAGGAAAATGTAGGCTCAGCTGATGCAGTCTGTGAGGTTACACTGGAGCACCTGTGGATAGCTGCTTTGGTGCTGTTGCAGAGGTAGGAGATGCCTGGCCTTGACAGGATACTGGGACACATATACGGGCAGAGGACAAAGTTAAACAGGTTAGCGAGAAAATTATTTTTTAGATGCACATTTGAAACTTTTGGACCCATGGTTTTAGTAGCTGGGGGAGGGAAGTCCCAAAACTAGGGAAAGGGGGAAGGAATCCCAGCTAAGTACTGCCAATTAACAGCCTAAGTTTCCCACCTAGGTAGAGGCGTTCCTCTTTCTTTTAAGCAACCTTCAGTCAGACTGCTTCCCCACATCACTCCTATTGCATGGCCCTCACAACACACTACACTCCTGGTGTCCTCCTCTGCTCACGTCCTGCCCCCTGTACTGCATCTGGAGTAATACTTTTGAACCTAAAGCCAATCATCTTTTGTCTCTCCACCTCATCCAGAATGCAAGTAATTGCTTACAAAGAGCCAGAGTAGTTGGCAGCAGTCCCCAAACTTTGTGCATTTACTCACTCTGTGCCACACTGGCCCCTGTGTCTAAAGCTGTCACCTTGGGACCTTTGAATGTAAGGCAATCTCTGCTTAGAACATCAACGTCTTTGCTCAAGTATTGTTTTCCTGTGAGACTCCCCCAACCACTCTACCTAATTGAAACCCTCCCCCCTGCATATATAGCAGGTTCTACAAATGCATATATATATATATATTTTTTTTTAAACTCTTGTTGCCCACCTTTTTTTGACTTCTAAGCTTGTCGTCACCTGACATATTATCAATCTTATTTTTGTTTTATCTGCATCTCTGAACTAGATTAACTTACAAAATTATGGAGTTTTCCTTACTGATAATTTCCTGGTGTTTAAAACACTATCTGACACATAGCATGTTCTCTCTAAATATTTCTAAATGAATTTACATAATTTTCAACTTTGATGAGAAAGGAAAAACAGAAAGCACACCCAAACTCCCTTCACCAAGACAAAAACAGCCACAGACAACCTGCAAAACAAGAAAGGACAACGGAACTAAGTAACTTTTGAAAAGTTTATGTAATCATTAGCATTTTTAAATGTCTGTCAAAGGGATGAGAAGGGACTTCAGTTGGAAAATGTTTGCCATGTAAGTAAGAGGATCTGAGTGCAGGTCCCAGGCACCGAGGCAAAAAGCCAGACATGGTGGCACGCACTTGTAATCACCATGGCCGGGAAGCTCAGGCAGGCAGACCCCCAAGGCTCATTGTTCAGCCTGATTCAGGCTCCCAGCCAAGGAATAGACCCTATCTCAGAGGATACTCATGGTTATCCTCTAGTGCGCGGGCGCGCTCACACACACACACACACACACACACACACACACACACACACACACGCACGCACGGAAACTGCTTAAGTTACAGAGTACTGAAGTAATAGAATAGTAAGTACAATGTGAAATTAATTAATGAAGGTTCCCTTTTTTATTCTCCAGTGATATCTAAGATAGGCTAAGTGAGTTCCAGAAGCATTTAGTGAATGGCATCATTTGTTTAAAAAAAATGAATGGAAGATGTATATTTGCTAATTTTTATACAGCCTAAATCTCAAAGGATACATCAGAACCACTGGTGAAACTTGGAGCTGGAAACATTGTCCTTCCTCGGCCATTTGTGCTTTTTATTATTAGAAGCTAGGATAAGCTACATATCCAAAAGCAGAGTAAAAATAATAGCTTGACTCAACTTAGGTACCTTATAAACAACAAGAAGTAATGTGTAAATTCTAGACTGTGGCCTAGAAGTACAAAAATCAGGTACTTTTCTGTTGCTGTGATAGAACACCCTTACAAAAAGCAGCTTTGGGAAGAAAAGTTTATTGTGCCTTAATATTGCATGGGGAAACAGTCCTTCCTGGCTGAGAAGGCATTATAGTGGGAGCATGAGGCCACCCCAAAAGTCACAAAGCAGAGCTATGGCATTTTATCTGTACACAGAAAGAGACAGAACAGGAAATGGAGCCTTAAAGTATCATCTATATAATATAAAATACAAACCTATAAAGTATGAAGTATAAAACTTTTAAAGCCCACCTCCAGGGATGTACTTCCTCCTGCAAGGCTCTGCCTCCAAAAGGTTCCATGACCTTCTCAAATGGTGCCACCAAGTGGTCAGTGCGTGAGCCTCTGGGGGACATTTCTGATTCAAATCACAGCAGGGCATAGCTCAGCAGTAGAACAACCCAGCATGCCCCGGGTCCTGGGATCCTTCTCCCCACAATGAAAACAACAAAACAGCAACAATGACGCCACCAATAAGTAGTTCAGGTCTGTGTTACCCAAAAGCGCATCTACCTTCTACTGACTCCTAGGAAATTACGGCAGTACCAGCATTTCTAATGGGCTGAATTGTTACTAAAAGTGACGTCAGCAGGGTAAGATGCTGAGGGACATTATTAGCAAGATCTTCAGTTCCATGGATGCCGGTAATGTTGATAGCAAAAGCAATCGGTATTTGTTCTTTTCTTGGTCTGCTGAAATAATTTGTTTTCCTTCACAGCTGCTGGCTAGCTATTCCAAAGAGCAATGATTTTGTAAAAAGTCCGTTTTTGTGGTCCTTCATCATCCCAGTGACCGTTATCCTCATCATCAACATCGCGATATTTATCGTGATCACAGTCAAAGTGCTGTGGAAGAACAACCAGAACCTGACAAGGTGAGACTCCCCGGGAGTGGGAAACTGCCAGCAGAGACTAGTGTGTGCGTGTGTAAAACCCAGCAGCTCGGCACACCCCATGCTGACAAGGTGAGACTCCCCGGGAGTGGGAAACTGCCAGCAGAGACTAGTGTGTGCGTGTGTAAAACCCAGCAGCTCGGCACACCCCAACCCCTGCAGAGGCTTTCGACATCTGCACGAGGCACGGGCATGTGGTACCCAGGAGAGATTTCCCGGTGAACTCTGACCGAAGAGCTGGATCTTCTCACCTTCTCATCTAACCTAGTCCAGCGTGGTACACAGCATTGGACGACATACTCCCGTGTCACCTTAGCCCAAGCAAAATTCAAACTCTGCAGTTTCAAGAAAAAGTATTTCCTTCTTTAAAAATCCACCAAATTCAGAACATAAAATTTGAATACTTTAATAAGAGAGCTGTAAGGAAGGAGATGCTGGCATCCACATTTTCAATTTGAGAATTACTACCTGCGTTACACAAGTAGCTTACACAGTAGCTTCAACCCTTTCAAAAATTCTTTGCAAGTATATAAAACTTGGAGATTTCACTTATGGATGGATGATTCTCTCATGTAAAACATGGACAATTTAGTGACACTGCGACCACACTCCCTGGCTTTCCAGGTCCCACCCAGCTGCCTGTCTTCCTGACTGTGACTTTTCTGGGTCCAGGAAGTGATCTTACTGTTGTCTCTAATATCCAACAAGATCGGAAACCCCTGACCAGAAACACGCTGCAAACTCCTACCCTGAGTTTATAACATGAACTCGGCGGAATGTAGTACAGATGAAGCTATGAGCTCAGGCTGGATTCTGCAAGCCTCTGAGCATTGCGCATGTTCTTCCCATGTGGACGTCTGTACACTCACACTCAGTCCGGGAGGGGCGTCTACGCAGTGACAACAGACAAATGAAAACCACCATTCTTGATGAGAATATAATCTTAAATATGTGCTTTACAAATCGAGTACCACACTTCACACATGTAACAGCTCTTACTTAAAGAGTATACGGGGAAATACCTTTCTTCGTAAGCATTAAAACAAACATGCATTTTAGTAATATCTGTTTTAGTAAAAACAAATATGCGTTAGTAAAACAAAACAGACTTTAATGATGGGTTTTCAGCCTGATTGTATATCAGATTATGTTTCCCACATACAAAACATCACAACTGGTCAGAGACACCAATAAAATTTGCATTTCTCAATTTTGAACGGCTGACAGCCTGTGGCTTTTAAATTGGCCTAGTACCACTAAGAAGGATCCATAATTGTTTTAGCTGATTCTCTAGATACACACCAAATCACGTCAACACTTACGGACTTAAAATGAGAAACTGTTATATGTCATGGGATTGTATGCTGCTTGGGTAGCGCTAGGCAGGTCCAAATATTGACAGGGGAGCTAAGATGCCTCCCTTTCATATGTAGTTTCTGGTGGTCTGTTGATTGTTGGTTGGCCTTGGGTTTTTCAGGTGGGGAGGCTTGTCCTCTATGTAGTTTTTGCCCCCTACATCCTCTGTTACCTAAGCTCCCACTTCTTAATATATTCGTACTGTAGATTAACACAGAGGGTTCACATTTTGGTGGGTGCAGAATGAAAAATAAGCATGACTAAGACATAAAGACGTAGAGACAAAAAAGTATGACCAGCAATGACAGTAAGAAAGTAAGTTCCAATTTTCCTGAATGAATAAACATAGGGATTTCATTCTGGGGGAAGGGGCTGGGGGATTCATATCTACATAGGGGATGTATCAATTCATAAGGAAGCCCAATTTGGGGTCATAATTTGAAAAGATGGTAGACACATGTTTAGACATGTGTTTTGGGCATAATTATCTCAGTTTCTTAGAGCTCACATGTAAAAGGTTAAAACGATGGACAGAAACACCTCTGAACATATTCATTTTGCACTGCAAAGTTTTTACTGAAAATGAAGGAAATAGTGCTTTTGAGAGTATGCCAACACAGGAGTCTGGTCCTAAACAGCCCTGCCACACTCAGTCAGTCTCACTATCTGGGTTGCCGAGAGTGGCGAGAGAAGGCAAACTCTATGAGCGAGCGGTTTCTTTCCAGTCTCCGACGTGCTCTCCTGCTCACAGGAAGTCACATAACCAAGACCAGATTTTGGGGGTTGCAGACTTCCAAAAGAGAGAGGATAAGTCTGCTTCTAAGTAATCTTATTTTTATATCACTCCAAGACACGAGAGGTAATGCAACTTCCCTACAAAATGGATTTTTTTTACTAGCTGATCTTTTAGCAATAATTAAAATCCCATTCTAAAAAAACTTGACATCTCATGAAATTTCCTGCGTAGTACTAAAAGAATGATTTGCCTAAGCTTTGAGATAAGCAGTAAGGTAGTTTAGACAATAAAATCACAGTTTCTTCAGGGGGTCATTAGGTGTGGCATAACATTAAGTGAGCAAAGTATATGGGCAGCTGAACATGCAGGCTAAATATGGGTAGTGATGGCATTAGTAAGCAAAAGCCTAATAAGCCATATTTTCTTTCTTATTTTCTCTCATGCAGCACGAAAAAGGTCTCATCCCTAAAGAAGATTCTTAGCACATTATCTATTGCCGTTGTTTTTGGAGTTACCTGGATTTTAGCATATGCTATGCTGATTAATAATGATGACATCAGGATTGTTTTCAGCTACATATTCTGTCTTTTCAACACCACTCAGGTATGGTACAGGTGCTCTGAACGAGGCAGATCATATGGCATGGCAGATAGCATCACCCTGGACCAATGTTTCCTTCATGTAAAACCCACAGGAGACCACTGTTTAGTTACCTGCAGGGGGAGTCAGTTTTAATAGATTCCGTGAGAAGAACAAATGCTTTCTGTGTCCTTTTCTGGCCTTGAGGTCATAGAGTAAGATCTCCGTAGGGTTGGCACATGACTCCTTCTTCTCTGAGTAAAAGATACTTCCTCAGGTGGAACACCTCCTTTCCTTTCTCCCATGCAATGAGTTTGTTTTTCTTGGAATAAGCAATGGTTGTTATTTCTTGAACTTGGAACTCTGTGGTTTGCTGAATTCTTTCAATTTTTAAAAAACGTGTTAAGATTGGATTTAGGTTCAGCATCTGAGCTATCTTTTCTGTAGAATTTTAACCGCATTTGTTAACAGTAGTATGGGGACATGCCATGGAATATGTGTCAGAGGTCAGAGGCAACATACAGAAGTGAGCTCTCTCCTTGCACACGTGGAGTGTGGGAATAAAGCGCAGATCCTCACACTTGGTGGCAGGCACCTTACCCTCTGAGATATCTTTCAGGCCCAGAAGCAAAATATTCACCTTGTAGGGAAAAAAACAAACAAACCCTGCTTATTCTGTAGTTGGTGAGTGTGAAGTCTTAAAATACCATTAAAGTTAAAGACTGCTAGCTCAGTGGGCAGTTTCTGTCCTAACCAGTATTTTCATCTGTTTAGTGAACAGTGCTTAAAAAAAAAAAAAAAAAAAGGCACCAAGGACTGAGTTTGTGTGTTCCCTAGTTTTCCATTTTGTCAGTTTTTCCTTCATGTACTCTGAATGAAGACTGACCATTCCTCCTCATGATAGATATTTCTGATTATTATATTTTCTATTTACACTGGGATGTCTTTTATTTCTGATAGTTCCTGTTGTCATAAGGCATACTTTTTCTATTACCTAGTCTTGCTATGCACATTGGTTACATGATCATGTGTGTGCAAACATGAATGTGTATGTGTGCCTGCGTGTGCATTTGCTATGGGCTTCTGTACCCTAAAATTTAAAGCCTATACTATGTAGGCATCAAATACACAGGCCCTGCCTTGTTGTCTGCTGTGACAGTCTCCATCACCTTATCGGAGGGTGTAGCTCATTTGGACCTAATGTGCTCATTGATGTAGGTTGCCATTTTTCTATTTGTCTTCTGTGGTCATTCATTTCTATCCCCCTGAGCCCCCACTCAAACTTCTGAGTATAATAGATTTATTATCATGATGACTTCATTTTAATTTATATTCCAGTAACTAATATCCTTTTGCATTGCAGATAAGTTCATGGATGTAGTATACATTCATAACTTTCATAAGGAGATTAAAATTAGTATTTTATGACATTCATAAAATCTAAGGGCCTCATAGCAATGTAAGTCTGCTTGCCACCTCTTTTTTCTCCTGTGTTGCCATTTTCTTATGTCCTACCTGTACATAAATAATAAACACCACAAAACAGTGTTACTGTTTTTTCCTTAAGTAGACATATACATTTTAAGGAAAAAAATTTATATTTGGCCATGTGTCAACCATCTCCAGAGCCCTTCCTTTCTTTCTGAAGATCTAAATGTCATTTGGTGTCATTTTCCTTCAGCCTAAAGTCATCCCTCAGTATATTACTTGTAATTTATGGCTTGGTGACCAAGTATTTTCTTTTAAATAAAAACTATTTCTTTTGTCCTCACTCTTGAAGCATTTTTTTTGCCATTGGCTGTGGAACTCTGGGTTGACCAAGGCTTTTTTTTTCTTTCTTTTCATGCACTGCTACATTTCCTAGTGAGATGTCCTCAGCCATTCATACAGCTCCAGCGCACACCAGTGCACTATTTTCCCCTGCTTGCATCAGGGTTTCCCCTAGCCCTAACATTCAGTGTTTTGACTGTGGTACACCCAGCTATTACTTCTTTTGCTGAGCTGTTGGAATCTTTGGTGTTCTTCACCATGATTTGTGCCTGCTCTGCTCCTTTCTCTTCCTTCTGAGAATCCAGTTGATTTGATGTTAGGTCATGTGACACTGCCCCACAGTTCACAGAGAGCGGTCCGTTTCCCCATTCTTCTTGCTAGTCTTTACACTAGTGGGCTTTAGGTACTTATTTTCAAAATCATTCATTTTTCTGGGGCTGTATCTATTCTGTTGCTAAGCTTGTTTTGTACTCTGTTTCAGGTGTTGTACTTTCTCAGTTTAAGAACTTTGATCTGGGTTATTTTCTCATATTATGTTGACACTTCCTAAGTTTTCCATATTATAAGCACATTTGTGCCACAGCCTGACGTATGATAGAACAGTATTTCCAAAGATCGGCTGTTAAATCTAACGTTCCAGCCACTCTCTATTCACTGATTATTTCCCTTAGAATGGGTCATACTTTATTCTTTTCTTTGTAATAATTTTGGTTGTTCCTTGCATGTTAGAAACAGTTCAGCAGAGTGGAGCCAATCTGCATTTTGTTATATTCCTAGCAAGGACTAGCTCAGCAAATAATTACCTTGGATTAAAACTAAGACTCTGTCACTTCTTTGGGTTTTATCACACTTATCAAATTTATTAATGTCTGTTTTCCTTAGTGTATGTGCAAATGTGTATGGGTGTGCGCATGCGTGTGCAGAGGCCAGAAGACGACCATGGGAGTCCTGCCCTGTCATGCTCCACGTTACTCCTTTTGAGACAGGGTCTTCACTGAACTTAGAGCTAGGCTGGTGACCAGAATGTGCCAGGGTTACTCTTTTTCTCTCCCTCCCTTTTGATGTTATTGGCACATTTCTGTCACAGCCTACAGTATGCTATAACAGGCACGTATGGCCATGCCTACCCTTCTTTGTGGGCACTAGAACCCACACTCAGGGTCCCATCCTTGAACAACAGGCACTCCCATCCACTGGACCAGCTCTTAAACCCCTGCTTCTATTTTTAAGCTTTCTGATCAGTTTTCTCTTAACATTTTCACACACACATATTTCGATTATCCAGAAATTTTTCTCATGGATTTTCATTTTGTTAAAAGTAACTTTTAAGAATTTAGTTAACAGTTAATTAAGAAAACTACTTAGGTAAAGTAGTGTATGACCTTAGCCTTAACATTTGGGAGGCAGACACAGGACGATCTTGAATATGAGGACAGCCTGGGCTACATAGTAAGACCTTGTCTCGGAAACAAAGAGGATAGGCTGGCAATACAGTTTAGCAAGTAAAAAGTGCCTGTCTAAGTTGAATGACTGAGTTCAATCCCTGGAATGCCCATGGTAGATAGAACTGACTGACTCCTACAAGTGTTCCTCTGGCCTTTACACATAGAGTGTGGTGAGTGTGCACTCACACATTTACACACAATCAATCAACAAACAATAAAATATGTTTAAAAAATGAAAGGGACTAGCCAGGCGTGGTGGCACACATACGTAATCCCAACACATGGGGAGGTAGAAACAGGCAGGTCTCTGTGAGTTCGAGGCCAGCCTGGTCTACAAAGCAAGTACAGGACAGCCAAGGTTACAGAGAGAAACCCTCTCTGTAAAGACAAAAACAAAACCAAAACAAAACACAAAGCAAAGATATCTATCTGCTAGATAGATAGAAAATGAAAGAGACTAATTAAGATACTTGCTTTCATTCTATCATGTTTTGTCACATGTATCTACCATCGTCTTCTTACTTTTATATTGAATATCACATAACATAACCTTGCACATAAAATTTTCTGTAATTATTTTGAATATTTCATTATATTTTAAAAGCCTACTAATTATAATTATAATTAATTATAAACTTGTTTATTAATGATTACTATAAGATTAATTTTTCAGTTTCCAGAGTAAAACCATATTGCTGATCCCTGTAAAGTAATATGTGTGAGAGCAATTTTTTTTTTTTTGCAATGCTAGGAATCTGACCCAAGTCCCTTCACTTGTTAGGCAAGCACAATTATTGCTGATTCATAGCCCAAGAAAAAGAATACTATTAACATTGTGTAATTGTTTATGGCCTTCTAATTTTTATTGGTATGATTTAAATTTTGCTATGTAATTGACATCGTCAACAATGTTTTCTCTTGACAAATTTAATTACTTAAATTATATTTGATATTTGTGTTAAACAAATTTTATTATACATAACTCTCCATTTTAGGAGTTTCCAAGGTATCTCACTGGATTGCCCTATTGCTTTGATTTCTTTGTTTTATTTAATGGTTCATCAGTGAAAGTTTTTTTTAATGATCACTTCTGTTGATTGTGAGTAAGCATTATTGAATAACTTTCTAGCTGATACTCTGTCTTTAGATGCAGCACATGAACTGATCATTTGTTTGACACCTAATCATGACAAGCTTTTTTCCCTCTTTGGAATTCTATAGTTACTAAAATCTCATGCTATAGGAAAAAATTGTGACATGATGCAAAATTAACTCTCCTCATGGTTATTCTACTCCCTTTAAACAATAATTTTGAATGCATTTTAGACTACTTGTAGTTTCAATGCACTACAAAGTTCCCAAATGCACATCACCAAACTTTAGAAATAATAATATCTTTAGAATTAAAAATATATTTTATGAGTATTTTGCTTGCACACATGTGTGCACTAAGTGCATGCCTGATGCCCATGAAGGCAATGAATTTCCTGGAACTGGAGTTACAGATGGCTGTAAGGTATGATGTGCATGTTGGGAATTAACTCAGGTCCTATGGAAAGACAGTGAATGCTGCTAACTGCTGAGATATCTTTCTAGTCCAAAAAGAATATCTTCTAGAACCACAATGCACAATGAAACCAGAAAACACAATACAGATTACATATTTTTTTTGGCCAGGATTCCCCAGTGACAATATCTTCTATAATACATTACATTGTCAAAATCAAAACATTGATCAATATTATTATCCAGCCTACAAACAATAGTATTTAATAGTTTATTTTTTATAAATAATGTAAATGAAGAACTAAGAAAGACGTCTTAGAGATTACAATATACCGGGAAGTACATTTCTATTAGAAACAACAAGTAAGAAACAACACCATATATTGGATAAGGAAGAAAGAGCAAAGTCAAAAATGGAGTAATTCAGATCCAAGCTCTGATCATGGATAGATAACCTTGAGCAAATTGTTTAATTCATCTGGATTTCAGCTTCTATATCCATAAATTTGGGATAGTAAGGCTTAATTTATAGGGCTGATATAAGGATTAAATTCAAAGGATCAAATAATGGTGAATAAATTAGAAGGGTATGAAGTCAATAGGACTTTGGTAAATGTTGGTTTAAAGACATGTAGAAAATAATACCCAGCCTTCTGTGGCTTAATTTTTTATGGACATCTCATTTTCCATATGTAAAGTACAGAAAAGCAATGGCTAACAGGGCTTTAAATTTGTGTTATTAAGAAATTATCAAGTGGGATGGAGAAATAGCTCAGCAGTTAAGAGCTCTGGCTGCTCTCCCAGAGGACCTGGATTCAATTCCCAGCATCCACAGGGCAGCTCATAACTGTCTATAACTCCTGTTCCAGGGGATCTGATACCCTCACACAGATATACAGATAGTCAGAAGATGAATGTATATAAAATAAAAATAAATTATTTTCTAAAAAAGAAACTGTTGAGTATATAAAATTCCAGCTATGTTACTACCTCTCCAGGAAATGAAACCACAGGATGTTGGAAGTAGAAGAAGAAAATGGGCATCCCCCCACCTCTAGTCCCCCACCCCGAGCATCTCTTCCACTGGTATAAACTAAAGATACTAAAGACTAGGGAAAGAGCCAACTTGCACAGCAGTAATGGCAGGCCTGGCCATGAACCCTGGTTTTCTAACTATGCACTACATGCAGCACTGGGTACATGACAAAGGCATGCACATGCACACCGGATGCCAACTCCAGTTGTGGAGCAGCTATGGCACCTCACAATTGGAGGGTGAGATAAAACCTCTTCCTTCTGTACTGTGGAGCTCTGTACTGTAATATTGCCTAATATTGCTCTTTAATTCCCTTTTCAGGGCTTGCAGATATTCATTCTCTACACTGTTCGAACAAAAGTATTCCAGAGCGAAGCTTCCAAAGTACTGAAGTCACTGTCATCATCCTTCGACAGAGTGAAGCCAATGCCTTCAATCCCTATGAGACTGCGTGTAAGGATGTACAATATGCTCAGGTCCCTACCATCCTTACACGAACGATTTAGGCTCCTGGAGCCATCTGCAGTGACCGAGGAAACATCAGTCTCTTGAAGGTGACCAAACAGAGTCAAGTGCCTAACGGGACTGCTATCTGACGTCTTTTCTATCCGACTCATAACAATTGGGTCTGTTTATGTTGTTGTCTGCTTCTCCTTGCGTACCTTCCTGAATACACATTAAAACTTGCTTATTATTACACTGACAATGTATTTGGTAGTGTGTGTGTGTATGTGTGTGTGTGTGTGTGTGTGTGTGTATGGTTTTCACCAGAGTATTATGTGAATCAAGTCAAGAAACTCATGCCGCATTCAAGATGTCCATTGTTATGTTGTTAAGTGTGCATGACACACTTCCACTATCATGTAGAATTTACAACTGATCTTTTACAATGAGGAAAAATTACCTTCTAGAACAAAATGACTCTTGATAAGTACAGGGAGGGAGTTGCTTGCATACATTACACTTTTGCCAATGATGAAGTTGGCAGCCAGTTTCACCTCTAGGAAAAGTTTGTTTGTTTGTTTGTCTAAAGTGTTTTGTGGCCAGACTAATCAGCTCTGTGAGAAATAGACAAAAGTCTTAGTAGACGACTAAGTCTCCAGTTATTTACTGTACATGCGCGTGCACACACACAGACCTTTTAATTTATATATATAATGATTGCTGGTCTTCAAATAGAAAAAAATGTAGTCATGATCATATGCTTGGCTTTTAGAAGCCCTAGCTAGTCACAGCATGCCAAACCCTTGCGTTAGGAATGACTTCCTCTGGAGTGGGACTTAGGAGAATTTCCCCTTTTTGTTTTGTCATAAACCAGACTTCTGGCATGAGTGTATGAACTAGGGAACTAACGGATTTCATGTGAGCTTGGCATATAGCCTTCTCATCATTCCCTACAGACTGCATTCTTTCCTTAACTTTATTTAACTTTTAAAATGTGTGTCTGTTTTTTAGCCTGCACGTATCATGCATCATGCACATGTAGTGCCTGTGGAGGCCGGGAGAGGGTCAGATCCACTGGGCCTGGAGTTCCAGTTGTGCGCAGACATACTGGTCCTAGGAATTGAACCTGGGTCTTCCGGAACAGCATCCAGTGTTCTTAAGTGCCAATCCTTCTTCTCATCATTACTCAAAGAGTGTGCATGCTTACAGAAGGGGTAGCGAATGACAATTGCATTCCTAGGCAAGCCAAGACAAGCTTATTTGATCTATAGTATACATGAGACCTTAAGAAAGTACAGAAGAAAAAGAATTCTGAAAGGCCAGTACTCTAAGTGGCAATATAGTGCTGGACAAAGAGAAAAATGATAAGATGCCAATTGACTTAAAATTTGATCAGATGAAAAGATCCCTTAAGGAAAGCCCTGTAAATGTGAGAATGAAAATCACTGAAGAGCTACATTCAGCCAGAGGAGGATAAGATTCCTTGGTGGCTAAAGTTGCTTCTTTGTTTTTTTCAGAATCTTTGGAGTATTATCAAGTAAAATTCCATATAATGTTCCTTTAAACGCGCCAGGTCCACATGCAATTGTGGAGACTAATTCATGTGAAATCCAACCAGTAGATGATTATTCCTTTGGTCTGAACCTTTACCCCAGGTGCTAGTCAGCAGTTGGTGGGACAGATCTAACTCAAATGTAGGTTAAAGGTTAAAGGGAATTTGCTGGCTCAATTGATGTAAAGTCCAAGGGCCGAAATGGCTATAGATAAGTTCCTATATTCTGTTTTGCCTGGAGCAATCCCAGGTCTTGTTTGGGACCCTGAGTTAGGTGCTGAAAACAGCTATTTTAAATGTTCAAGCGCCCCAGCTTGAGACATGAAATACATGCAGATAACATTAACTCCAGGTCTGATAGTAATGTGTTGGGATTCTTTCTCCATTTCCTGTCTCTACGTGTTTACCATTGCTCTCAAATATGATTAATAAGTCAGCACTCCCAACTCTCCAGCATTGAGATCTAACAAGAAGAGGGATTTCATTCTTCCTGGCAAACCACAAGTCACATCCTATCGGGCTTTAATTCTTACGATTGCACCAGGAAGCAGGGGTGTTTAAAGTAGAGGGACTCTAAGACAGGCGATTTATTTTTATGGTATTTTAAAAAGCACAGAGAAAAATGCGACACACTGCAGACAGCCACAGAGACACGAAGAATGAAACATGAACATGTGAGCTGGAGCTGAGCCATGCTTCTTCCCAGTGGTATGGGTTAGAGACAGAGTCAACCAGCTTTCACTAGAAGAGAGGCAGAGAAGACCCTAGGCTGCCACCACCTCCTACCCCACAGCTTCCCAGCACATCTCACATTGGATGCAATCAGCAAAAAGCCAAGAGACACAGTCAGCCCTGTGCAACAAAATATGGTGGGCAGAGAGACAAGAACCAGTGGACAAGGAAGTCCAGAGCTGGTATGTCCTACCCAGAACATGTGCATTATGTTGGACGATGTTGGTGTAGACTGGGTCAAGTACCCACTGTGAAGGAGAGATTAGGGGTGACTTGATGGACAGATGATTATTAAGCACCATGAAGAATGGGCAATTGCATCACAGAAGGGATGCTGACAGCAATATTTAGAGGTCTACTACGTCGGACAAAACACAAATATCTTCTGGCAAATGAGCCAGTCTAAGACTGGTCAGTCATGTCCCCCATCTGAAGTGTGTCTGAATGGGATCTTGCATAGGGAGAGTAGGATAAGCGTGAATAAGGAAGACTCGCAGTTTTTCACGCTGCGTATATGAGCAGCTCTTACTTTGCACATTTTCTCGTTACCTTTGTGGTGTGACAACACTTCCTCTTTCAGTCAGTGTCAAGAGAAATCATCTGACCTTTGGGTCTTCTTGCCTGCATCTTAACTCAGAGTTGAAGGTTCACTGTTTAACTGCCAGCTGGGCTTGCCTTTTCTCTTACCCTTTCCAGCTTTAAGTTTATCTTGCTGCTTCTTTTTTTTTTTTTTTTTTTTTGGTCTTGTCAGTAACAAATGGTAATCATTCTCAAGCTCATTGCCTCATTTAGAAGATCTAGGCATTCTTTCTAAACAGTTGAGAGACTGACATCAAAAATAGCGGCTGGTAGATACATCAGCTTGTCAACTACGGGGACTCTCTCTGTGGAGCCCCACTCATGTAGTGACCAGACAGTCCTCATTCCTGTCTCCAAAGATGACGTCTAATGTGATGAAGGAGTTGCAGGCTGCTGGGTTACAGGCAACTGATAACAGCAGGGTCCATTTGGAAAGGTATTCATGAACATAAGAACGATAAAATCAAACACTCCCACAAATCATTCCAGATAAACAGATTAACAAATGAACAAAGGACCTAAATAGATATTTTCCCAAGGATGTCACAATAGCTAATATATAAAAATACTGATGGAATGGAAATCAAACCACAGAGAAATATAACTGCACACCTGTTAAAGGGGCCGTACTAAAAAGGGTTCTAACAGCTAGTAGTTAAGTGGTGGCAAGGTTGTAGGCAGAGAAACTATTCACACTGTTGTTTGTCTATGTCAATATCATATTGCATACCTTAGACATGTACTTTGTAAGACATAGTTTATTAAAGCCCTTGAATAGTCATCTTCACAAATATTTTTATAATAGCAGAATCCAGCGTGCCTTAATTTTAAACTTTTCCATATTTCCTATAGTCCTCATCATAACTTTCAGTCAATGAAATTGTATTATTTTACGTACCATTACATATTAATGTAATCCTCATAAAAACTGCATTGAAATTATCATCTACTTAAGAAATTTTGGGTTTGTTCATGTTAAAAGAAACTTTATCTGTTTTTGATTATTATGAGTCAAACTCTTATGTGGAGGAATGCTGAGTGGATGTATCAACCATCAGTAAAGCACTGTTTAGCCAATCAGCTCGGCAGAAGGACAGGAAGTGGAAGGCGAGGCTTGCTGGGGGCAGGAAGAGCAAGTTTGGCAGTTGGGAGGAGAGCTGGTTGACTGGTGTAGGAGGACAAAGGGGAAAATGGCCACAGGAGCACCATAGTGGGAAATGCTTGGGGTGTATGTACTATATATCAGTTTAGAGTAGTTTGTTTACCATAGTTTAGGAGATTTGTATTAGTATAGATTCTGCCCAGCGTTGTGCTGGCAGCTTTAAAGTACGCTTCAGACGCTGTGTCTTTATTTAGCATCTTAGGCTGAACCGACGCATTTATACTGTAACACTCTTACAACATTTTTGTGCAAGTCCTTGGGTTAACATTTTATTTTATCAAAATATTGCTTGGTGTTGCTGGGTCACAGTGTAATTTTAGTTTATTTTAAAGCACTTTATTAAAACAGCAACAGCTGAGCTATTTTCTATGGTGGCTGAATCATTTTACAGTGTCAACAGCAATATGTAGAAGTTTAGCAATAACTTTAAATGTTCTTGTTTGTTAATTATTCCAGAGAGTGAAAATACTTACAATTCATTTTCAGCCCCTTGATAACTCTTCTGTATGCCAGCTCTTAAATGGAGATGTGGAATGTGTGTGTGTGTGTGTGTGTGTGTGTGTGTGTGTGTGTAGAGCAGGGTGGCATGATCCAATGTTGTTATCTCTTACTTGCTATTCCCAAGGGCCTATGGTACAGTTCCTATCTGAATTGTTCCTTCGGTGGAACTTTGCTACACGTAGAGGCATGACCTTTACAATTTGTCGAACTTTGATATGAGTTGCCATGAAACCAGGATACAGTAATTGAAACTTTCTGGACCATGGTGATAATAAACGTAGATGATTTTTTTTTTCTCTAGTACGCATTAGGCAGCAACAGAGAAGGGACAAGTTCTAGACCAAGAGTTTAGATCATAGTTACAAGTTATATGATCTGAGCTAAGAACACAAGACCTTGGAAGACAAGGCAAACTGAATTTCCTACCACTACTAAAATGCATGCCTGTAAAGGTAGGCTGAAATTATTCTTAACAAAATATTACCTCCCCTCAAGTAATGTGTGAATATATTGTCCTTAAAACAGACAAACAACAGTGCTAAAGTCCTCTCTGCAT